>NC_091978.1:181897755-182197949 GCF_044704955.1 Pristiophorus japonicus | reverse complement strand
CGTTCCAAGCCTCACACCCACATATCACAGCTCGCACATAGTGACAGCTATTCAATCATGATAACCACATTGCCAAATATATTGCACCACACTCACTGACACGCTTCCCTCTTGCAGGAGAACGTGGCATACAACCGGAGGCAGCAGGAATTACTGGAGGGGGAGAGGTACGCCTGCATGTTTTAAGCCCAATGGAAGAGACAGTGCTGGCTATCATGGGAATTGACATCGCTGAGGCCATGGCCATAGGTGGGGCTGAAGTGATTGATGCTGAATGTATCATTATAGCTAATCATCGTCTCATCCCACATCTCCCTCATCCCTCAATCTCTGCTGACTCAAAAGCTAGAGAGGGTGTAAGCACACATTTCTTACTTCCTCCTCTCCCGTTACCACAACCCAACTCTTGTCCTTTTTCATTTTGGATACTCAAGAACAGGAACCTGCCCAGGCAGTGGAAGAAGAACAAAGTGCTTGATGCACTGGGAACCCTGCCAGAAAGCCTGGAGGTGTCCAGCAGCAGCTTGGCACAGGGCTTTGCACAGACCTTGGAACCCATTCCTTCCAACATTTCAGCAGTCTGAAGCTGTTTTTTCTTGGTCCAGAGCTGATCAATGTCATTCTCCAAGACTTCCACTGAAAGTCAGCAGCCTTCCACCAGCCGTGCTGTAGCCACTGGGGAAGCACCTTGTAGAAGCACAAAGAGAGGCAAAGGCACACGAAAGAGGCACTAAGGGAATTATTTTGTTTTTAGATGCATTATGTCATGATTTAATTTATAAATTTGGATTGATCACATAGAGCATGGGCAAAAAGGGGCTGTCTATGGTGCAGCCTTCCTTCCTCTTCCTGTTCTTCCTCTTCCTCTTCCAGTTCCTCCTCTTCCTTCACTTCCTCCTCCTCATGATCTATGTTCCTCAAATTCTCATGTGATAGGTGGTGGCAAGGGCCGCTCCGTCATAATGGCAAGGTTCTGCAGCATGCAGCGTACCACCACAAATCTTGAGACCCACTCAGCTGAGCACTGCGGGGTTCCTCCAAATCGGTCCAGCCAGTGGAAGCATTGCATGAGGGTGCCGATGGTGTGCTCTATAACTTCCTTGTGGCAGCATGGCTCTCATTTAATGCCTGCTAAGGACATGTGTGTAGGTTCTGGATCGGAGTCATGAGCCATGTAGTGAGTAGATAATCCTTGTAGCCACTCTTTGACTTGCCATGGTAATTCAAATACAGCTGGCACAGAGGACTGCCGCAGAATGAATGAATTGTAACGACAACCTGGATATTGGGCATTACCCTGCATGATGCGCTGCCTGTTGCCTGCACACCAGCAGCACAATAAGGAAGTGGAATCCCTTTTGGTTCAGGAAAATGATGCATGCAAAGCAATGTGTCTGCAGTGAATGGCACCCTGCAACATGAAGAAGCCTGCAATTCAAGCAAACCCTGTTCTCATTCCGCCTGCTTGTCTCTCACAAGAGGGAATGAGATAAAACTATCTCTCTTTGTATAGAGGGCCTCTGTGACCACTCCACCTCCCCCTGCCCCCCACCACGCACCTTATGCAACAGTGTACTGCAAACTGTGAGATGTTGGATTTATCACCAGAGCAACCTGAAAGAAGCCAGATACATAAAGGTTCAGAGCCACACTCACCTTGACAGTCACAAGCAATGTGGGCCTTGCACAGCTTTGAGGTTGGTGTTGCAGCTGCAGCAGTTGACAGATTTCAGTCACAACCTCCTTAGTGAAGTGCAGACGTCTCAAGCATTGGTCGTCACTGACTCAGGTGAGAGAATTACTCCCTAAACACTCTGCGGATAAGGCCTCCTGCTAAGAGCCCTTCTCCCCTTCTTCCACCTCCCTCTTCAAGCAGCTTGTCCTGCTCTGCAAGGCCTCTGCTCATTCTCCCACTCATGCTCTATTGTAAGAGGAAGGCCTACCTGTGCACCCATATCAGGGAGCAACTGGTTTCTGCACACACCTTTAAGTTACCACAAAGGTTCATATGCAGTCTCTTGGAATCGAGGAAGACTTGCTTCCACTCCCAAAGTGAGTTCTTTGATGGCTGAACAGTCCAATATGAGAGCCACAGACCCTGTTATAGGTGGGACAGACATTCGTCGAGGGAAGGGAACGGTGGAGCTGTTTTGCCGCACGCCCCTTCCATTGCCTGCGCTTGGCTTCTTCATGCTCTTTGCGTTGGGATTCGAAGAGCTCGACGCCCTCCCGGATGTACTTTCTCCACCTTGGGCGGTCTTCGGTCAGGGTCTCCTAGATGTCAGTGGTGATGTCGCACTTTACCAGGGAGGCTTTGAGGGTGTCCTTATAACGTTTCCACTGTCCTCCTTTGGCTCGTTTACCATGAAGGAGCTCCGCATAAAGCATTTGCTTAGGGAGTCTCGTAACTGGCATGCGAACGATATGGCCTGCCCAGCGAAGCTGATCAAGTGTGGTCAGTGCTTCAATACTGGAGATGTTAGCCTGGTTGAGGACACTGATGATGGTGCGCCTGTCCTCCCAGGGGATTTGCAGGATCTTGCGGAGACATCGTTGGTGATATATCTCCAGCGACTTGAGGTGCCTTCGATACTTCGTCCATGCCTCAGGTCCATACAGCAGGTCGGGTATTACTACAGCCCTGTAGACCATGAGCTTGGTGGTAGATTTGAGGGCCTGGTCTTCAAAGACACTTTTCCTCAGACGGCCGAAGGCTACACCGGCGCACTGGAGGCAATGTTGAATCGCCGCATCAATGTCTGCCTTTGTTGATAAGAGACTCCCAAGATATGGGTACTTCAGCACCAGACAGAAAACGCCACATCGACAAGAATGGAAAAGCTTACCAAAATGCATAGAATTGTACCAACAGGCAGAAGAAATAATCCAGCAAATACTATGTAAGTAGTTCATGATCCCTTTAAGTTTCGCTGTGGTGGGCGGGGTGGGGGGGGGTGGGGGTGGGGGTTGCCCTTCATGCTATTTAACGTCGTGTTCAACTGTGCAAGGTGAAGAGATGGTGTAGGTTGCAATGTGGAGTCTGAAAATGGCAACACTGGCATCAAATCAGTGTTGCACACTGATTGACGTCATGATCTGCCTGCGTTGTATGCTGCCAGCCATTGTTAGGTGCGCGTGCACAAACCTCTTTACCAATATGGCGTCCGGCGCATCTCTCGTTGGATGCATGCAACGCGGATGCCATTTTTGAACTTTAAGAGGCCTCGTAACAGCCCAATTTCTCCTCCAATATTAAGTCTACGAAGACTCTTAGGTCTCTTTCAACACCCTTAGCTATTTCAACATCATTCCTGGAGTATGTATGTTGCCCGTTCTTCCAACTATGTGCAATATTTTATATTTGACTGCATTAAATGTCATCTGCCATTGTTCAGGATATTCACATATTTAAGAACATAACATAAGGAATAGGAGCAGGAGTAGGCTACCTGGCTCATTGAGCCTGCTCCTCCATTTAATAAGATCATGGCTGATGTGATCATGGACTCCCCTCCACTTCCCTGCCCACTCCCCATAACCTTTTATTCCCTTATCGCTCAAAAATCTGTCTATCTCCACCTTAAATATATTCAATGACCTAGCCTCCACAGCTCTTTGGGGCAGAGAATTCCACAGATTTACAACCCTCTGAGAGAAGAAATTCCTCCTCATCTCAGTTTTAAATGGGCAGCCCCTTATTCTGAGACTATATATGGGCCCAATTTTGCCAATGACGGGCTCCAATTTTTTTGGAGTAAGTTGGTTTTTCTGGCATAAGTTAAAAAACGCCATTTTCCCCAATAAACTTGCTCCAGAGTAACTCAGGTAGGTACGATTTTTTTAGTTGATTTTTTTTTCAAAAGGAGGCGTTCCCAGTCACTTACGTCAGTTTTGGCCATTTATGCCACTTTGGCCAGCTAAAACTTACTCCAAATCGACTTAGGTCAGCATATGTGGCCAGCTCTGAAAAACATTGCGGGCAGTTAAGAACTTGGCGCAGGTTAGCACATTTAAAGTACCACAGTTCCAAGCTTCACACCATTTATTCTGATCTACCTTTCTTGGGTCCAAAGTGGATAATCTCGGCCAGGGGAGACAACCTTTCAACATCTATTTAATCAACTTAGCTTGTAGTTTTTTAACTCATTACTTGATCTAGTTTAAGTTATAGTTAGATTATATGAAATATTTAAATATGTAACATGAACCATTTCAAGTGTTGAAGCCAAAAAACAGAACCTCTTTCCCCTCTCTGCACCGAATTCCCACTTACCAAATTCCCAACTTTTGCACTCCATTTCTGACAACCCTGAGCTACCCTGATTAAATACTGCAGGATATTCCCAACTCACCAGGGGAACATCGGGGCGTCCCTTCGGCCAGGGAAAAGGTGCGGTGAACATCGGGGCATCCGTTCGGCCAGGGATAGGGTGAGGCGAACATCGGGGTGTCCCATCAGCCAGGGATAGGGTGCGGCGAACATCGGGGTGTCCCTCCAACCAGGGATAGGGTGAGGCGAACATCGGGGCATCCCTTCGGCCAGGGATAGGGTGAGGCGAACATCGGGGCATCCCTTCGGCCAGGGATAGGGTGCGATGAACATCGGGGCGTTCCTTCGGCCAGGGATAGGGTAAAGCGAACATCAGGACGTCCCTTCGGCCCGGGATAGGGTGAGGCGAACATCGGGGCATCCCTTCGGCCAGGGATAGGGTGAGGCGAACATCGGGGCATCCCTTCGGCCAGGGATAGGGTGAGGCGAACAGCGGGGTGTCCCTTCGGCCAGGGATAGGGTGAGGCGAACATCGGGGCATCCCTTCGGCCAGGGATAGGGTGAGGCGAACATCGGGGCGTCCCTTCGGCCAGGGATAGGGTAAAGCGAACATCAGGACGTCCCTTCGGCCAGGGATAGGGTGAGGCGAACATCGGGGCATCCCTTCGGCCAGGGATAGGGTGAGGCGAACATCGGGGCATCCCTTCGGCCAGGGATAGGGTGAGGCGAACATCGGGGCATCCCTTCGGCCAGGGATAGGGTGAGGCGAACATCGGGGCATCCCTTCGGCCAGGGATAGGGTAAAGCGAACATCGGGGTGTCCCTTCGGCCAGGGATAGGGTGAGGCGAACATCGGGGCATCCCTTCGGCCAGGGATAGGGTGAGGCAAACATCGGGGCGTCCCTTCGGCCAGGGATAGGGTGCGATGAACATCGGGGTGTCCCTTCGGCCAGGGATAGGGTGAGGCGAACATCAGGACGTCCCTTCGGCCCGGGATAGGGTAAAGCGAACATCGGGGTGTCCCTTCGGCCCGGGATAGGGTGAGGCGAACATCGGGGTGTCCCTTCGGCCAGGGATAGGGTAAAGCAAACATCGGGGTGTCCCTTCGGCCAGGGATAGGGTGCGATGAACATCGGGGTGTCCCTTCGGCCAGGGATAGGGTGCGATGAACATCGGGGTGTCCCTTCGGCCAGGGATAGGGTGCGATGAACATCGGGGTGTCCCTTCGGCCAGGGAGAGGGTGCGATGAACATCGGGGTGTCCCTTCGGCCAGGGATAGGGTAAAGCGAACATCGGGGTGTCCCTTCGGCCAGGGATAGGGTGAGGCAAACATCGGGGCGTCCCTTCGGCCAGGGATAGGGTACGGCGAACATTGGGGCATCCCTTCGGCCAGGGATAGGGTAAAGTGAACATCGGGGTGTCCCTTCGGCCAGGGAGAGGGTGCGGCAAACATCGGGCATCCCTTCGGCCAGGATAGGGTACGGCGAACATTGAGGCATCCCTTCAGTCAGGGATAGGGGTTGCGAGCATCGGGTCCTGCTCACAGCCTGCAGGACACGCTGGGAGGGTGAGGAGCATGTATGCAGACTCCACACGCATGCGGACAGCTGCCGGCAGTGTTTTCTGCGCTGGGCTGTTGCTCCGCCCCCCACTTCACTATTGACTTCACGCAGGGACACCGGAGACTCGGCAGAGCAGGCAGGATGGGGCCACTTTTTTTCGGCGCCGTTTCCAGCGCACAAAGTCGCCGCATTTAGGGTAAGTGCGCAGAAAAAAGGAGTTGGGGAAAATTGGGCCCTATGTCCCCGAGTTTTAGTTTCCCCTATGAGTGGAAATATCCTTTATGCATTCACCTTGTCGAGCCCCCTCATTATTTTATGTTTCGATACGATTACCTCTCATTCTTCTGAACTCCAATGTGTATAGGCCCAACTTACTCAACCTATCTTCATAAGTCAACCCCCTCATCTCCAGAATTAACCTAGTGAACCTTCTCTGAACAGCCTCCAATGCAAGTATATCCTTCCTTAAATACGGAGACCATAACTCTATGCAATACTCCAGGTGTGGCCTCACCAATCCCCTGTACAGTTGTAGCAGGACTTCTCTGCTTTTATACTCTATCCCCCTTGCAATAAAGGCCAACATTCCATTTGCCTTCCTGATTACTTGCTGTACCTGCATACTAACTTTTTATGTTTTATGCACATGGACTCCCAGGTCCCTCTGTACTACAGCACTTTGCAATCTTTCTCCATTTAAATTATAATTTGCTTTTCTATTTTTATTGCCAAAGTGGATAACCTCACATTTTCCCACATTATACTCCATCTGCCAAATTTTTGGCGACTCACTTAGTCTGTCTATAATCCCTTTGCAGATTTTTTGTATCCTCCTCACAATTTGCTTTCTCACCCATCTATGTATCATCAGCAAACTTGGCTACATTACACTCAGTCCCTTCATTCAAGTCATTATTTGTTTCGCTCATTCTGTAATTTCTGTGCTGTGTCCTTCAGTTCCAGTGAGTCTGGTATCATCTTCAAGTAATTGATCCGAGTCTATTTGAATTTTGAGTGACTGAATCCTTCTCTATTCAGGAAATTCAATGATTCCACATTAGCAGCTTCTAGTGCAATGTGTCTGCCATCTACCATCACCTAAACTTTGTAAAAACCAGCAAAATGATGGAACTGAATAGCTCTGTCATGCTGCTATCTAGGAGAAATCTCAAAATGAGTGAATTCCCCAACTCTCCTGAATATGGTATCAATAACCTAGCATATGCAGGACCGTCTGGCACCCTGGCTGATGTTGTATTAGTTCCCTAGTGCAGCTTGGAAGCCTCAGTGACATAAAAGTTGAGTGCTTACTTTGACAGCCATGGACAGAGTTGTTCTATATGGGACCGATAAAATGCCATGTGTTAGACCAGCAAATTCCCATTAAAGGCAAAGGAAAATTTAGGATATGCTTTTAATTCAACAATGGGAATAACTTCCATTTATGTAGCGACTTTGACATGAAAATGTTTCCAAGGCAATTCACAGATGAGTGTATAGAAAATGGATGCTGACCCAAACAAAGAGTTTAGGACAGCTGATCAAAGGCTTGATCAAAGAGATGGGTTTTGAGGAGGGTGTTAAAGGAGGATGGAGAAAGGTAGTGAGATGGAAGGATGTTGTGAGGAAATACTAGCTTATTAGGACCCAAGCAGTTGAACTCTGCTACTCGTAATGCAAAGCGAGGGAGGGATGTATGTGCAAAAGGCCAGAGTCAGAGATCAGGGAATTCAGTGATAAAGAATATAGGGTTGCAGAAGGTTGTGAAGGTAGAGTGGGCAAGACAAGGAAGACGATTTTTAATCTGCATCATTATTCATAAAATGTACGCTACTAAGTATATCTGTAGCAGAAAAAAAGTCAAATATCTGTAAGCATTGGCTCCCCAAGGATTTGTTGGACATTATCTGGACATTGCATTTTAATCCCAAAGGATTTGTTGGACATATTTTTCTCAATGCAGAAAAGGCTGGAAGCTGTTTGTGGGAGGGGCTCAGGTACTTCTCCATGTTGAACTTGGACTGATGGACAGGTATGGTCTGGGAAGACAATGGCCAAGAAAAGGCAATTCATCGCAGGTGATGAATTCATTGAAGGTTGGCTTGCGGGTACAGCAGGCGGTGAAGAAGGCAAATGGTATGTTGGCCTTCATAGCAAGGGGATTTGAGTATAGGAGCAGGGAAGTCTTACCGCAGTTGTAGAGGGCCTTGGTGAGGCCCCACCTGGAATATTGTGTTCAGTTTTGGTCTCCTAATCTGAGGAAGGACATTTTTCCTATTGAGGGAGTGCAGCGGAGGTTCACCAGACTGATTCCTGGGATGGCAGGACTGACATATGAGGAGAGACTGGATCGACTGGGCCTGTATTCACTGGTGTTTAGAAGGATGAGAGGGGATCTCATAGAAACATATAAAATTCTGATGGGACTGGACAGGTTAGATGCAGGATGAATGTTCCCGATGTTGGGGAAGTCCAGAACCAGGGGACATAGTCTTAGGATATGGGGTAAGCCATTTAGGACTGAGATGAGGAGGAACTTCTTCACTCAGAGAGTTGTTAACCTGTGGAATTCCCTGCCACAGAGAGTTGTTGATGCCAGTTCATTGGATACATTCAAGAGGGAGTTAGATATGGCCCTTGCGGCTAAAGGGATCAAGGGGTATGGAGAGAAAGCAGGAACGGGGTACTGAAGGAATGATCAGCCATGATCTTATTGAATGGTGGTGCCGGCTCGAAGGGCCGAATGGCCTACTCCTGCACCTATTTTCTATCTTTCTATGTTTCTATGTGATGGGCAAACAGAGGGCAATGTGAACTCATCACAGGTAGATCAGATGAACTGATCAGTGATCGAGCCATTACCTGGATGAGATACCAGAACAGTAGAAAGCTATTAAGTCCAGACCGGTCGGAAGTGAAAACCCATCACTGGACTCAAAACAGGAAGCCTTGAAAACAAGGAAAAAAAACTTTATTGGGCCAGAATAAGACACACCCACAGGAAGCCTCGAAACAACAACAAACTTTATTCGGCCTGAAAATGCAAATGAACTGGGGGTATAAAAGAAATCGTGTGGCCACAGTTCCCTCTCTCTTGCTCTCGCTGCTTCGCGTGAGAATAACCGAACCCTCCGTGTGGGACGGAGAGAAGAAACCAGAAGAGACACGTTTTCATCAGGAGAAGCAGCAAGTAAGGCAACAAATCGGTGAGCATCATCTCTGCATACGCATCTTTTAAGATCACAGTGAGGGGCTATTGTATGTTCTCCCAACCGAATCTTAGGGGTTTTCAGGGGAGGTTTTAGACATGGGTACTTTGCGATAGAGGCCTGTTTAGATGGACCAGACTGTGTGTTGTTCTGTATTTGTTTGTTTTACACACCAGGGTGTGTGTGGTTTTACTGGGTGCAGGTGTGTGTTTAACTTTAATAAAGGCATTGCCGGTTGAGACCAAGGTATTCGTCCCTGACTCATTCATCTCTTCAGTACAGTAATCACTCCCAGCTCTAGAACTATTGTAAAGTGGGGGTGCGTCGAAAACACCTGGGAAACCACTTACATATCATGCGTTCTCTGGCTCAATAAATTAGGAAATCAAAGATTTCACAGAAAGCAATAATTTGAAAGTTGTCAATTTCAGTCAATCATATTCCTCAATTTATTTTTCAAAGTAATTCCAATCAACATCTCTATTTCTGACCCAGCTGAATAGAATGCCAAAATATAAATGATAGTTAAAAGAAACCTAACACAGGAAAAGGATTATATAATATCCTCTAAATAATTGCAGTTCCTGTGACCGTAGCTTGTGTGTTATTCTACTTTGCTACACTGCTGTTTATTTCCAGAGGGCTGCTGTTCTCTGCGGAGGCTGGGAATTGGTTCTGCTTCAGTCCCATTGCCATAACTTTTATTTGGCTGTCAATGCTGGGAATTTTCAGGTCCTGTAGTTAAATTGTGTATTTGTGACAGAGAGGTGCATCAGAACAGTTTCCATCCTGCCTCTGTGAAGCTATAATGCCCAGAATACACCGTAACGTAACATGACAACAAGGTAGCAAAGGAATAAGTAAGTAGTATTATAAATCCATCTGTGAAGCCTATATCTATTAATAGCAATCATGTTTTGAATACAGCTATCAGTCATGTGAAATATTGGCCTGGCTTTTGCGGGGCTGATGACGGCATATGCACAGCATAATCCCTTGTAAGCCTTGTAAAAGGCCCTGCAAGTTCCGGGTTTCCACTTGCGCTGTGCATGTGCGAAAACCCATAACTTGCGATCTGTCAAAGAAAAATCACTTTCACGGACGCAGATTTGAGCTATTTGCTCAATTACTACCCAGCAAATGCCCACAAAAACCCTTATGATTGGTAAAAGCAGGTGTCTGGTAAAAGCAGTTGTCGGGCCTGCTTTCACCAGTGTAAGGGTTAATATAAATGTTAAATAAAACATTTAAAACTAAAAAATCATCAACAAACATTTCAAATTAGTTTATGTACATTTTGGTCCAGGTGAAAATATTTAAAATTATTTTATAAATTTTTATTGTAAATGCTTCATTAAAGGAACTTTTAATTAAATGTGAAAATGCGAACATTTATTTTTATTAAAGTTGTGTAAATTATTTATTTGTGGGTTCCTCATATGTTAATGAAGATTCCATTCAAAAATGGAATCCACAAAAGCATGATAAGGAATCCTGCTTTCTGATAGGAAGATTTGAACCGTGTTCTTCTCGGGACTCTTCCAAACTGCCTGCATCCCTGGGATCTGTGGGCCTTTGCAGAGTCCCCTACTCCTGCAGGCCCAGGACCCGAAGTTTCCGAAGCCCGGGAGTCAGCAGGTAGTTTGGATTTTTTTTCAGGTCAGCGGCTTACTTCTGAGGCTTGCCTCTGACTGCAAATTCTGACCCATGACTTTGATAAATTTGCTATATTATGGGCAAGCCATATTTGTACTTTGGACCGCTCTCTCGTCATCTGTATTTCCTTTCTTCTTTTAATTATCTGATTATTATCCCATTGCTCTCCATTGTTCTCACTGAAGGTTTCTACTCCATTTGCACTTTGATGTTGTAGGAGGAATAATTTATTTTTGTGCTCGTGCGGAGGTTGCTGATTGGTTTTGTTTACAACAGTGTCATTTAGCTCACATCCTTTCCTTTTTGGTGCTTAATTCTGCATTTATATTTAACTATAACATATTATATTTTCCCACAGATTTTGTCAGTATTACTTCATGCTACAATCACCTTATAATTGGAGATAATTGTATTGTGCAGTGTCAGTACAAATGTTTAGTGCTACAAGGCAGAGTTGGGAACATGTGAAACCACAATATATTTGCTTCCAAATATTCTAAACTGTGTTCATTGCACAACAGTTATTTCTGAAAAAATAAACCACCAAGTAAAGGTTGGCTGAATAATTCACAAGCCTGAACATCAAGGGAGCTATTTAGCCTAACTTCAGAAGGTACCTTATTTTCTCTCATAAAACACGGTCATAAATCTTAGTTATACCCTGTACCATAAAATGTGATGAAAGTAATATTTTTTAAACATTTGAATTCACAAATTCCCATTGCATTGGAGGCTGTTGCATGTAGACATCTTTCTATAAGGGCAGGCATGCAATTTGGTGGTGAATGATGAAGATCATATTGTGTCGTCAATCATTGTGCAATGCTGAATTGATGCAAGACCTGCTATTTTGGATGTCACTGCTCCTTTCAATGGCCTCTCCAAAGGACGCACAGCTGAATGTACCTTCAGCTGTATGATGGACCTCCCACCACTGCTTCTTAAAGACACATACAACTTTGAAATAAGTTTAGATTTTTGCTTTTGTACTGCTTTCTTTACATTTTATTTGAGTAGTGGTTTGGTGTAAGACATTTTAAAAGTTGTTAAAGTGTGAAGGGAGTGCAGGGAGTGCTACATGACACTTGCAAGGTTTTGGCTCATAAAGGAAGTCCTCTGAGAACACCACTGGGGGCTCTAGTTGCAGTCCCCCTTGGACTACAGCATGACATGGAGATGGAGCGGAGGCAGCAAAGGTGACAAGCTGCTTGCAGAGAGAGGAGGAGAAGGAAGAGGAAGAAGAGAAGAGGAAGAAGCAGAAGGTATGGTACCATAGTGGTTATGTAACTGGACAAGAAATCTAGAGGCCATGACAAATGATCCAGAGACATGAGTTCAAATCCCACCATGGCAACTGGGGAATTTAACTTGTTAATTAAATAAATCTGAAATAAAAAGCTAATATCAGTAATAGTGACCATGACACTACCTGACTTTGGTAAAAACCCATCTGGTTCACTAATGTCCTTTAGGAAAGAAAATCTGCTGTCCTTACCTGGTTGACTCTTAACAGCCCTCTTCTCAAGGGCAATTAGGGATGGGCAATAAGTGCTGGCCTTGCCAGCGCTGCCCACTCCAGGGACTTGAGCACGTAAAATCTAGGCTCCAGTGCAGGGCTGAGGGTGTGCTGCACTATCGGAGATGCCGTCTTTCAGATGAGATGTTAAACTGAAGCCCCGTCTGCCCTCTCGGGTGGACGTAAAAAAATCCCATGGCATTATTTCGAAGAAGAGCAAGGGAGTTATCCCCGGTGTCCAGGCCAATATTTATCCCTCAATCAACATATCTGTAATGAATGTAATGACTCACAAGACTTGTTACTGTAAAGTGCCTCAGGAGTAAACCTGATCCAACATTATTTGCGCCCAAAGTACCCCGCGTGACATGGTACCCGCGCTTATATACCAGTGACCGCTCACGCATGCAAAAAGCCCGATGACCTCCAACAGTGGCACCCCCTGGTGTCTGGTGACCCCAAGCATAAATATATAACAATATCCCCTTTCAAGATCTTAATATAAGTCCTTTTACAAATTAAGATGGTCTGGGACTTTCTGCTTACGAGCTGATCGTCTCAGTTCAATTTCAGTTCTAGGCGAGCGCTCTGAGTCAATTGTGACTGAAGGCTGAATAACTGAGTTGATGGAGTAGTAAAGACCACATCAGGGACTGGAGGTCTAGTTTCAATAATGACAGTAAAGTCCTCTGATGAATGAACATTGGTTGGTTGGTCACTGACTACATCTTCCTCAAGCGGTTCCAGTTTATCCGTGTGCCGCAGTTTTATCTGATCAACATGTTTCCTGCATGTTTGCCCATTCTTGAGCACGACAATAAACACTCTGTTACCCTCCTTGGCTGTAACATTACCGGCGATCCACTTTGGACTTTGACCATAGTTCAGTACATAAACTGGATTGTTGACAGAAATGTCATGTGACACATCAGCATGATCATGATACCCTTGCTGACTTTGACATCTGTTTTCAACACGATCATTCAAATCGGGATGAAAAAGAGAGAGCTTGCTCTTGAGATTTCTCTTCATCAGTAGTTCAGCAGGCGAGTCCCCAGTAAATATATGAAGTCTGGTCCTGTAACTGAGCAGTATACAGGACAAGCGAGTCTGCAGTGAACCCTAAGTTACACGTTTCATACTCTGCTTGATCATTTGAACAGCACGCTCTGCTTGACCATTAGAAGCAGGTTTGAATGGGGCTGACCTCACTTGTTTAATACCATTGAGTTTCATGAACTCTTGAAACTCCAGACTTGTGAAGCAAGATCTGTTGTCGCTCACAACAATGTCAGGAAAGCCATGAGTAGCAAACATGATACGAAGGCTCTCAATAGTAGCTGTAGAAATACTGGATGTAATAATAATACTCTATCCACTTTGAATATGCATCCACCACAACAAAAAACATCTTTCCCAGGAAAGGGCCAGAAAAATCGATGTGGATCCTCGACCATGGTTTAGATGGCCACGACAAAAGATTCAGCGGAGATTCCGCTAGTACTTTACTTAGCTGCATGCAATTATGGCACTGATGCACACATGATTCCAGATCAGAGTCAATTCCAGGCCACCATACATGAGCCCTTGGCTTTCATCATGACAATACCAGGATGAGTGCTATGTAGTTCACATACAAATTTCTTTCTACCTTTCTTAGGCATGACAACACGATTGCCCCACAGTAAACAATCTGACTAAATGGACAGTTCATCTTTGCGATGGTTGTAAGGTTTGAACTCATCACACATTTCCATAGGTATTGCAGACCAACCACCACTGAGGACACAATGTTTCACAACTGATAAAATAGGTTCATGGCTGGTCCAGATCTGAACTTGTTGAGCAGTGACAGGTGTATCTTTACTCTCAAAAGCATCCATTACTAACAGTAGATCTGCAGGTTGAGGTGTCTCCAACTCAGGTGTGGGCAACGTCAGACGACTCAGTGCATTGACACAATTCTCAGTGCCAGGTCTATGATGAATAAGATAATCATAGGCAGACAATGTCAACGTTCACCTCTGGAAACGGGATGACGCATTGGTATTAATCCCTTTGTTTTCCGAAAACAATGAAATGAGTGGCTTGCGATCCGTTTCGAGTTCAAAATGAAGACCAAACAGGTACTGATGCATATTTTTGACCCCATACACATAGGCCAAAGCTTCTTTTTCTACCATGCTGTAAGCTCTTTCTGCCTTTGACAAACTTCTCGAAGCATATGCAACAGGTTTTAGCTTGTTGGAGTACACAGTCAACCCCATATGATGAAGCATCACAGGCCAATACAAGACGCTTACACGGATCATAATGAACAAGCAACTTGTTTGAACAGAGCAGCTTCTTAGCTTTCTCAAAGGCTCTATCTTGAGATACACCCCAGACCCAGTTGTCGCCTTTTCTGAGTAGCACATGCAGTGGCTCTATCTGGGTAAGAAATTACCAAAGTAGTTGAGTAGCCCAAGGAATGAATGCAGCTTCGTCACATTCTGAGGCCTGGATGCATTTTTGATGGCCTTGGTTTTCAAATTAGTAGGCCTGATGCCATCAGCAGCAATCTTCCTCCCCAGGAATTCAACTTCAGATGCCACGAAGCCACACTTCGAACATTTCAGCCTGAGCCCCACTTTGTCCAGACGATGTAGGACTTCTTCAAGATTGTTCAGTAGTGTCGCGACCTGTGACCAGAATGTCACTTGAAACACGATAGTTCTAGGAACAGACTTCAGTAGACTCTCCATATTCCTCTGAAATATGGCTGCAGCAGAACGAATTCCAAAAGGACACCTGTTGTAGACAAACAGTCCTTTATGGGTGTTGATGCAGGTGAGTTTCTTCGAAGTGTCGACAAGCTCCTGTGTCATATAGGCTGATGTCAGATCCAGTTTAGTGAATGATTTTCCACCAGCTAGTATGGCGAACAGGTCATCATGCTTCGGTAACGGGTACTGATCCTGTTTCGAAAATCGGTTAATCGTAACCTTGTAGTCTCCACAAATCCTGACAGTGTCATCATTCTTCAACAAAGGAACAATGGGACTGGCCCACTCGTTAAACTCGACCGGTGATATGACCGCTTCACGTTGGAATCTGTCAAGCTCAATTTCAACCTTCTCCCTCATCATGTAGGGAACCGACCGAGCCTTATGATAGACAGGCCTTGCATCCGAATCTAGGTGAATCTGCACCTTGGCTCTAGTAAAATTACCAATGCCCGGTTCAAACAAAGAAGGAAACTTCTTCAACACTTGAGCACACGAAGATTCATCCACCGATGACAACGCTTTGATGCCAATTCCTGCTGAATAGCGTTGGACCATAACCTGGGATGATCCATAATAGTAGATCATGAGCCAAACCATCATATGACACCTTGACTACTGCACTGCCAATCACCGGTATGAGTTCCTTAGTGTAGGTACGCAACTTGGCATTGACTGGACTCAGCTTAGACTTCACAGCCTCAGTATCCCACAGCTTGTCAAATGTCCTATGGCTCATTATCGACTGACTCGCACCTGTGTCCAGCTCCATTGATACAGGCATGCCATTCAGCTTCACATTAACAATTATCGACTGGCTCTTTCCCAAGAATAAATACAGACCATACACTTCCTCCTCGAGTTGTGTATCCGGGCCAGCACTGGACTGGTCATCATCAGCAATGTGATGAGTGGCAGCACGCTTGCTCAGTTGTGGGCACATTCTCTGAAGATGCCCCACTTTCGAACAGCCATTACAGGAGTACTGTTTAAACTGACACTGATGAGACTGATGATTGCCCCCACAATGCCAACAGGGTGAAATCGGATTCGTACCAGTTGGCAGACTTTGAGCAGCTACAGGCTTCACATCAGCTGTTTAATAGGCCCTGCCATAGGCAGCTCTGCCAGACGACGGCACAATTTTGTTTACAGTACTTGCCGTGGAGCTCCGACTCCTCGATGATATCTGCCTCAAATTATCATCGGTCGTCATGCATGCCTGGTTAGTCGCAATGGTCTTGCTCAAATCCAGCTTCTCTTTGGCCAATAACTTCCGAAGAATCACATCATGGTTGATGCCTATCACGAAAAAAATCTCACAGCATGTCTTCCAACACATTTCCAAACTTACACGGCTCAACAAGGCATCGTAGGTCGGCGACAAATCCCGACACATCCTGGCCCTCAGTACGAACATGTGTGCAGAAGCGACAGCGCAAGATGATGATCCCCTCTTTTGGCTTAAGATGGTCAGGCACCAAAACACACAAATCCCCATATTCTTTGTCCATTGGACGTAAAGGCGAGAGAAGATTCTTCATGAAGCCATAACATTTTGGACTACAAACGGTGAGGAAAACCGCCCGGCGCTGAACTGCGTCAGCGTCTCCCTCCATTTTGTTGGCCACCAAATACTGATCCAGGCAATGGATAAAATCCACCCAATCCTCGCCATCCGCGAATCTCTCCAGAATCCCAATAGTGCCCATTTACATGCTAAGGTTCTTAAGTTAACTCGTCGCCAAATGTAATGAATGTAATGACTCACAACACTTGTTACTGTAAACTGCCTCAGGTGTAAACCTGATCCAACTTTATTCGCACCCAAAGTACCCCGTGTGACATGGTACCCATGCTTATATACCAGTGACCGCACATGCACGCGTACAGCCCGATGACCTCCGACAGTGGCGCCCCCTGGTGTCTGGTGACCCCAAGCATAAATACATAACAATAACAAAAATAGATTATGTAGTCATAATCACATTGTTGTTTGGGGGAGCTTGCTATGTGCAAATTGGCTGCCACTTTCCTAAATTACAATAGTGACGACACTCTAAAAGTACTTCATTGGTTGTAAAGCACTTTGGGTCATCTGGTGATCATGAAAGGCACTATATAAATGTAAGTCTTTCTTTCCTTCTTTGGATGACTCCTGGAGTTACAACTCTTTTCGGGGGAACAAAATAAACATTAGATCAAGTGCCCCCCCCCCTCCGATCTGGGAGACACTCCAGACACTTTTAACTGCCCTCTTTTTTCATTTTTTTCATTTTTTGGGGGGGGGGTTGTGTTTTTTTTATTTTTTGGGGGGATGGGCATTAAAATTATATATTTTACAAGTGCCCCCTATAAAAGGGGAGGGGGACACTAAACTCCTGGAGTTACAAGATCTGGGTCTGTGCCACACCTGTCTACGCCCTACAAGGTAAAGGCCCTAATCATATCCACCCAGGTGCTTCCCCACTGGATGGAGGAAAAATCATTATCAGGCTGCTGTGTCATATGTCTCAATGAACAATTCAGTTTTAAACCAGTGGTTACTTTGGGGCAAGTCATGTATCCTTTACCAAAGCCATAGCTATTGTTTTTATCAGGCAAGGGTATTAAGGGTTACGGAATCAAGGTGGGTAGATGAAGTTAAGATACAGATCAGTGATGATCTAATTGAATGGTGAAACAGGTTCGAGAGGCTGAATGGTCGATTCCTATTCCTGTTCCTATATCTGGCTTGCTGAAATTTTACTTAGATTTTCAACAACAAGGGATATATTTTCCTCCCTTCTGGAGTAAAGAATTAATTGTTCTTTAATTTATGCAAAATAACAAATGTTATTCAAGACAATAGCAGGCCGAAATGTACCTACGCCCAAAATGGGTCGTACCTTCAGCTCCTGAAGTGTTTTTTCCGCTGTGCCGGATGAGATTACCTCTTTAGGTAAATTCAGCTCGTTGCCCTTTTGTTGCAGAAGTCGGTCATAATGAGGGTGGAAGAGGGGCGGTAAGTACTCTAGAGAGGTGGAAGTGGAGGCGGGACAGAGTCTCCACCGCTGTCAATCACTTAAAGGGGAGAGCTTTCGGCACTTTGAAACTTCGGTCCACTGGGCCACCAGGGTGGGTTTCGGCCGGGCCAGAGGTCTAGCACCAAAGTGGGGGTGCCAGGCTGCCTGTTGGCAGCCCAGCTGAACCCGGGGGAAGAATTGTCGGCCCAACCTGGCAGTTGACCGACAAAAGAAAACCATGGCGGCTGTGGCCATGCACCCTCCCCTTGAAGGGCCGCCATGCTGCCATGGCTCACAGAGTGAAAGCAAGGTGCACCGACAGAAAAAGCTGTCGGGGGCACTGCGCAGCGGGTTAATGATTTTTGCAGCTAAATGTTGTGGGAGGTGCAATGGAGGTGCAGAAGATCGGCGGTGTGCCCTTTGATGACACACTTAGGATGGTCAGCAGCAGGGCGGAAGTGGGGACCACCAGAAAAATCCCCGAGCAGAATTTCACTGGCGGTAAGAGGCCTATTTTGGAGCTGAATTTCGGTCCCAAGGTGTGTGTGATTTGCTGCCAATGCTTCCATGCATTCGCAAAATCAATCCATTAACATCAGTTGACACAGACCTTTGTAATCTGTTCTATTCTCCCCACCTTGCATACAATTACCACATTTCTATGTGTAACTCTACAGGTAATACAAAGCTTTCTGCACCTTCTTAAATTTTGCCTGTATGCTTCAGACACTAGAGGCTGGAATTTCCTTGCAAACATGTCTGAAATCCCATGGGTTCATGATGGAAACATGGCGTGGTTAGGGCGACCACTGCATCTCTGCTTCAACCTCAATTTCCCTCCCCCCAGCCTCGCTGGGATTGCTGCTGGCTGCTACTTTCCCGGCTAAATGCCAGTGTGGGGGCAGGCCCAGCCTTCCAGCCCATTACCCTCCTGCCCCTCCCGCTCCCCAGGACAATCACCTGGAAGATGGTGTGAGGCCTAGGGTAATGATGGGAAAATTGTTTGAATGGAGGAAAATGTCTTCTTCTCCCTCTGACCCAAAGCATTACCTGTTTAGACCTAGGTTTTGAAAAGGCTTAAAAATACATTTTTGGTTTTGCCATACTTGAATCCTCTGCTCCTTGAAGATTCTCTGTCTAAAAATGTTTCTCCTGTTACATTTAATCTTATATTAAATAGGCGGATGGGATGGCAGCTCCCTAGGGAGCTCTCCCTGAACAAATTTCCCCCTGGCCATCTGTTGCCTTCCTTCACTCTTTCTCCCCCCATCCCCCTATTGTTTAAGCTTCCCCTGGCACTAATAGTGGGTGCATTTCTTACCCCTAAAGTGTATTCACCTAAAATCCGTGCTGCAAGGGCAGCTACCTGAGCCCACTACCCAACCCCAACCAAGCCTGCTCCTTACCTCCATCTGTGAGCACCGCATTTACCACCCAGATCAATCTTCCTACTGCCAAGACTTTTCACCTGGACCTTCCTGCTACCAAGCCTTTCGCTCCCCTACTGGATGTGGCCAACTCAGCTGCTCCACTCGATTCCTGATGGCGTCCAGTAAACCTCCGACCAGCTCCGACCACAGGTTTGGGCACTATCTTCTCTCTCCACCCTCACATTCTGGCCTCCCATCAGCAACGTTCTGGCCTCCCACCGGTGACATTCTGGCTTCCAACCGGCGACATTCTGGCTTCCCACCAGCGACGTTCTGGCCTCCCTCCGGCAACTTTCTGGCCTCCCTCCGGCCGCTGGTCCCACACAACTGCGGAGCCCCTGTCGAACACGTGGTGCATGCAATGGCGGCGGCCACTTTGACCTCTCTGACCTCTCCTCCTCCCACGAAGTGGATCTCTGACCATCCCAATGCCTGCCCTCAGCCAGGAGCTAATACCTGAAAGAGGGAAGCATTACCTCAAATCTCTCATCCTCAGTCTCCACACCTCGGATCTCTCGTCATCTCTCCGACAGGTGCTGCTCAGCGCTGTGCTTACAGCTCGCATCCCACCGTAGGCAACTAGCCCATACAGTAGAGCCTGGTCTCCATTCGTCTTGGTCCCCCCTTGCCACTGAACCAAGACCTTGCTCTGCTAAGCCCATGTGGTAGTCGTTGTGCTACCCCACATTAAAGGAACTCATGCACAGGCACCTTCCATCCTTCAAAATGAATTTTGGGACTGTTACATTTAGAATAACTCCACAAGACTGTATATCTTAAGCTCAAATTGTTGTGATCTTGGTCACTTTATTGTAACTCCAGAGTGAGAAGGCAGTATGGTAGTCTGCCCAGGGTGTGTAGGTGACTCTTGGGTCTCCCACAGGTGCGCCCCCTGGTGGCAAGTCTTGCACAGTGGTAGTATTCACATACATAACATCATTCCCCCCAAAGTCTTAAGTACAAGTTATTTACAAGTTGAGGAGATCCAGGGCTCTGCGTTCCCGGGTTGATCGCCTGAGTTGAATTCCTGGCATGGGTGAGTCAGCAGGATCATTGCTGCACTGCAGCGCGGCTGGTCTGATCGGACTGTCGGGCATGGTGGGTTCATCCTCGTGATTGACCACGAGGTCGATTGCTGGTTGGGTGTGTGTGAGTGGATCAATGATGGTAATGTCCTCTTCAAACTGTTCTTGGTTGTCAGTGAACCGCAGTTTGGTCTGATCGAAGTGCTTTCTGCACATTTTTCCATTCAAAAGTTTGACAACAAACTTTGGCTAATACAGTGTCAGCAACCCATTTGGGACCATGACCATAATTAAGAACAAACAGAGGGTCGTTGACCTCAATGTCACGTGATACAGCCGCACGATTGTGGTACATGTTATGCCAGTGACGCCGGGTTTCTACATGTTTATTGAGATCCAGGTGGACTAAGTCGAGCCTGGCTTTGAGTGCTCTCTTCATTCACAATACTGCAGGGGGAACCCCGGTAAGCGAGTGGGGTCGCGGGCGGTAGCTGTGCAGAATCCGAGATAACCGGGTCTGCACGGAACCGTCCGTCACGCGTTTCAAGCTCTGCTTGATGGTTTGGACTGCCCGTTCCACTTGACCATTGGATGCTGGCTTAAACGGCGCAGACCTGACATGCTTGATGCCATTGCGGGTCATGAAATCGTTGAATTCCAAGCTGGTGAAGCATGGTCCATTGTCATTAACAATGATGTTCGGCAAACCATGGGTGGCAAACATGGCCCGGAGGCTTTCAATGGTGGCAGTGGACGTACATGATGACATTATTATACATTCAATCCATTTAGAGTAAGCATCCACTGCTACTAGGAACATTTATCCTGTAAAGGGGCCAGCGAAATCTACGTGGACTCTGGACCATGGTTTGGAGGGCCATGACCACAGACTCAGTGAGGCCTCCCTTTTTGCATTGCTCAACTGTAAGCAAGTGTTACATTGGTTTACGCATGACTCCAATTCCGAGTCAATCCCGGGCTACCAAACGTGCGACCTGGCGATAGCCTTCATCATGACTATGCCTAGGTGGGTACTGTGAAGGTCGCGTATAAACATTTCCCTGCCTTTTTTTGGCAAAATTACATGATTCCCCCATAGGAGGCAGTCCGAATGGACGGACATTTCGGCCTTGCATCGGTGGAACGGCTTAATTTCGTCTTACAATTCCCCTGGGACCACCGACCATCTCCTATTGAGGATGCAGCTTTTTACTAGTGATAGCACCTGGTCCTGGCTAGTCCAGGTCCTGATCTGGCGAGCGTGACAGGTGACCCCTTGCTCTCAAAAGCATCCATTACAAGGAGCAAGTCTGCAACATTTCCACCTCGGTGGTGTTCAATGGTAGCCAACTGAGGGCATCTGCACAGTTCTTAGTGCCTGGTCTGTGGTGGATTACATAATCATACGCAGATAACATTAGCGCCCATCTTTGGATGTGGGACGAAGCATTGGTGTTAACAACATTGCTTTCTGAGAACAACAAAATTGTGGTTGGTTTCGAGCTCGAAACGGAGTCCAAATCGGTATTCGTGCATTTTCTTAACCCCGTATACGCATGCTAATGCTTCTTTCTCAACCCTGCTGTAGGCTCTTTCAGGCTTAGATAAGCTTCTGGACGCATATGCAACTGGTTGCAGTTTGCCTGACCCATTTGCTTGCTATAACACACAACTGACTCCGTACGAAGATGCATCACAAGCTAGTACTAAACGTTTACATGGGTCATACAATACAAGTAACTTGTAAGAACATAGCAGGTTTCTGGCCTTGTTAAAGGCTGTCTCTTGGCTGCCCCAAACCCCGTTGTCACTCTTGCGTAGCAATAAATGCAATGGTTCCAGCAAAGTGCTCAACCCCGGTAGAAAGTTAGCAAAATAGTTGAGGAACGAACACAGCTCCATCACATTCTGTGGTCTGGGTGCATTCTTGATGGCCTCTGTCTTGGAGTCCATGGGTCTGATGCCATCCGCCGAAATCTTTCTCCCCAGAAATTCGACCTCTGGCGGCAAGAAAACACACTTGGAGCATTTCAGCCTGAGTCCCACTCTGTCCAATCGCTTTAGAACCTCTTCTAGGTTGTGCAAGTGTTCGGTGGTGTTGCGGCCAGTGATCAAGATGTCGTCTTGGAACACCACGGTGTGTGGAACCAATTTCAGCAGACTCTCCATGTTCCTCTGGAAGATGGCCACCGCTGAGCGAATCCCAAAGGGGCATCTGTGCTATATGAACAGTCCTCTCTGCGTGTTGATGTAAGTCAATTTTTTTGAAGCTCCTGTGTCATGTAAGCAGAGGTTAGATCCAGCTTGGTGAACGACTTCCCCCCTGCTAGTGTTGCAAACAGGTCACCTTCTTTGGTAGTGGGTACTGGTCCTGTAATGAGACTCGGTTGATCATTACCTTGTAGTCCCTGCACATTCTGACCATCGCGTTGCTCTTCAACACCGGCACAATTGGACTGGCCCACTTTTTGAACTCGTTGAAGTCTGCCCAGCTCGGTCTCGACTTTCTCTCGCATCATGTATGGAACCGCCTTGTGATGAACGGGTCATGAACGGGACTAGATGGATCTGCACTTTAGTGCCTGTGAAGTTGCCGAAGCCTGGCTCGAATAATGACGGGAATTTGTTTAGCACTTGGGCGCATGAGGCGTCATCCTCCGAAGACAGTGCTTTGATGTTGTCCCAGTTCCATCGGATCTTTCCTAGCCAGCTTCTACCAAACAGCGTTGGGCCATCGCCTTGTACAATCCATAGTGATAAATCATGCACAGCTCCATCGAACAATACCTTCACTGCCGCACTGCCAATGACTGGTATGAGCTCTTGGTGTAAGTATACAGCTTGGTGTGGATTGGGCTTAGTTTTGGACTTTGTGCCTTGTTGCCCACAGTTTCTCAAAAGTTTTCTGGCTCATAATTGATTGACTCGCCCCATGTCCAATTCCATGGAAACTGGAATGCCGTTTAATTTGACTATTAACATTATCAGAGGGCTTTTGGTGGTGAAGGTGTGTACCCCATACACTTCCTCTTCAGCGTTGGGTTGAGTTGCTTCTCT
This sequence comes from Pristiophorus japonicus, assembly GCF_044704955.1. Classification (NCBI taxonomy): domain Eukaryota; kingdom Metazoa; phylum Chordata; class Chondrichthyes; family Pristiophoridae; genus Pristiophorus; species Pristiophorus japonicus. The sequence continues at coordinate 182,174,454 of NC_091978.1, read as the reverse complement.
TACTCGTTCAGCGTGATCCACGCCGGATCGATCATCTTCTGCCGACTCTGCCACGTGGTGAGTCGCAGCACATCTGCACATTCGCTGGAGGTGCCCCATTGTTCCACAGCCCTTGCACACGTAGTGCTTGAATCGACATTGATGGGCTCGATGATTACCCCCGCAGGGCCAACACGGTGCTAATGGATTTGTATTCACGCCGTACGGCGGGCTCTGAGTCATCCTAGGTCTGGCCTCTGTGGGCGTGTAGGCCCTGTCATGTACAGTTCTGCCTGCTGAAGGCGTTATTTTATGCACAGTACTTGTCGGTGAGTTCCGATGCTGCAATGATATCTGTTTAGTGTTATCGTTCGTGGACATGAAAGCCTGGGCTATCGTGATGGCCTTACTCAGATTTAAGGATTCGGCAGACAGCAGTTTGCGAAGAATGACCTCATGGCCAATTCCAAGCATGAAAAAGTCCTGCAACACTTCCCCCAAAAATCCAGCAAATACACACGGTCCCGCAAGGCTTCTTAGGTCGGCGACATAGCTCGCTACCTCCTGGTCCTCGGAGCGATGGTGCATATAAAAGCAATACCTGGCCATCACGATACTCTCCTTCGGCTTGAGGTGTTCCCGAACCAGCGTGCACAATTCTTCATATGTCTTCTCCGTTGGTTTCGTCGGTGGTAACAGATTTTTGATGAGGCCATACATCGTGGACCCGCAAACGGTGAGGAGAATCGCCCTGCACTTGACCACGGTCTCTTCCGTATCCAACTCGTTGGCCACGAAGTACTGGTCAAGACGCTCAATGAAGGCTTCCCAATCATCACCCTCAATAAATCTCTCAAGAATATCAACGGCAGCCATGACTGCGTGAAAGTTCGTGATCTGTTACTCGTACCCAATTGTTACGTTTAGAATAACTCCACAAGACTGTACATCTTAAGCTCAAACTGTTGTGACCTTGCTTTCTTTATTGTAACTCCAGAGTGAGGAGGCAGCATGGTAGTCTGCCTTTTATACCTGCTTGCCCAGGGTGTGCAGGTGACCCTTGGGTCGCCCATAGATGCGCCCCCTGGTGGCAAATCTTGCACATTGGTAGTGTTTGCATACATAACAGGGACCTGGAATGTCAGGACCCTCATGGATAACCCCAACAGTGACAGACCGGAATGTCGCACTGCCATCATAGCCCAGGAACTCTGACACTTTGACGTCGACATCGCCGCCCTAAGTGAGACCTGGCGTACAGGGGAAGGCCAGCTCAAAAAACAAAGTGGAGGTTACACCTTCTTCTAGAAAGGCAAACCAGAAGAAGAATGCCGCCTCCATGGATTTGGTTCCGCCATCAAGAATGAACTGGTGGGCTGTCTCAGAGACTCCCCCTGCAGGATAAGCGAATGTCTCATGACTCTCCAGCTCACCCTAGCCTGGAACCAGTGCACCACAGTCATCAGCGTGTACCTCCAATACTCGATACAATAGATGGGACCAAAGAGGAATTCTACTCCAGCCTCGAACAATCCCTGTCCTGAATCCCTATGGACAACAAACTGATCCTCCTCAACGACTTCAACGCCAGAGTCGGTAAGGACACAGACCTCTGGGGAGGCGTGATTGGCATAGAGGGGGTAGGGAAAACCAACTCCAGCGGTACCCTGCTCCGAGACAAAATGCCTAGAACATGACCTTGTCATCACCAACAGCTTGTTCCATTAGAGGAACAAGTTCAAGTCATCATGGCAACATCCTCGCTCCAAGCAGTGGAATCTGCTCGACTACGTCATTGTCCAAGCGAGAGACCGCAAGAACGTATGCATCACCCGTGCCATGACAGGAGTGAACGACTGCTGGACAGACTACCACCTAATCTGTTCTGTCATTATCATCAATATAGCCCCAAAGCAGCGACGACAACAGAAACAATGCCGCAGGAAAATCAACGCCGGGGCACTCAAAGACCCAGCTAAGAAAGCCCTATACAACCAGCGCCTCACTGCCAACCTGGCAACCCCCGAGACGCAGAGTGTCCACAGCCCCTGGTCTGCCCTCAAGGTTTCCATAACCAGCACCTGCGAAGAGATGCTCTGTCACTCAACCAGGAAACACCAAGACTGGTTTGACAAGAATGACGAGGAGATCGAGGAGTTAATAAGCCGCAAGTGCAAGGCATTTCTACACTTAAAGCAGCAACCCAATTTGGGAGCAGCAAAGCAGCTCTACAGGTGGCTGAAGGTTGAGATCCAACAAAAACCTGAGAACTAAAGAATAGATGTTGGCTGACAACCATGACATGCAACGCTTCTTCAGTGCAGTCAAGACCACCTATGGCCCAAGCATCCAAGACCCCACCTCACTGCTGGCCAAGAATGAGGAGACACTCATCAAGGACACCGAGGCAGTCAGGGCCCACTGGAAGGAGCACTTTGAAGAGCTACTTAATCGAGACTCTGCCTTTGACATGAGTGTCCTCAACTCCATCCCACAGCATGATAACCGCCACCATCTCAGCAAAACTCCTGCCCTGCACGAGGTAGAAAAGGCCATCCATCAGCTCGAGAACAATACCGCATCAGGAGCAGATGGAACCCCCGCTGAGGCACTAAAGTATGGCGGAGAAGCACTATTGGCAAGAATGGATGATCTTATCACTCTTATTTGGAAGGAGGAGAGCAGGCCAGGAGATCTCAGAGATGCCATTATCATGACCATCTTCAAAAAAGGGGACAAGCCCGACTGCGGCAACTACAGAGGAATCTCCCTGCTTTCAGCCACTGGAACGTCATCGCAAGAATCCTTCTCAACCGTCTTCTCCCTGTGGCTGAATAGTTCCTCCTTGAGTCATAGTGCGGGTTCCACCCACTAAGGAGTACAACAGACATGATCTTCACCGCGCGACAGCTACAAGAGAAATGCAGTGAACAGCACCAACCCTTGTACGTGGCCTTCTTTGACCTCACAAACGTCTTTGAAACTGTGAGGGACTATGGAGCGTCCTCCTCCATTTCGGCTGCCCCCAAAAGTTTGTCACCATCCTCCGCCTGTTCCACGATGACATGCAGGCCGTGATCCTGACCAACGGATCCACCACTGACCCAATCCACGTCCGGACCGGGGTCAAGCAGGGCTGCATCATCACTCCAACGTTCATAGAAACATTGAAACATAGAAAATAGGAGCAGTAGTAGGTCATTCGACCCTTCGAGCCTGCACTGCCATTCAATATGATCTTGGCTGATCCTCTATCTCAAAACTATATTCCCGCTTTTACCCCATACTCCCTGATGCCTTTTGTGTCCAGAAATCTATTTATCTCCTTCTTAAATATATTCAGTGATTTGGCCACCACAGCCTTCTGTGGTAGAGCATTCCACAGGTTCATGACCCTCTGAGTTGGAAAATTTCTCCTCATCTCGGTCCTAAATTTCCTACCCTGTATCCTGAGACTGTGAGCCCTTGTTTGAAACTTCCCAGCTGGTGGAAGCATCCTCCCCGCATCCAGTCTGTCCAACCCCGTCAGAATTTTATACGTATCAATGAGATCCCCTCTCATTCTTCTAAACTCTAATGAATACAGGCCTAATCGACCCAATCTCTCCTCATACGACAGTCCTGCTATCCCAGAAATCAGTCTGGTAAACCTTCGCTGCATTTCCTCAATGGCAAGTATATCCTTTCTTAGGTAAGGAGACCAAAACTGCACACAATAGTCCAGATGCGGTCTCACCAAGCTCCTATATAACTATAGTAAGACATCTTTGCTCCTGTACTCAAATCTTCTTGCAATGAAGGCCAACTTACCATTTGCCTTCCTAACTGCTTAATGCACCTGCATGTTTGCTTTCAATGACAGATGTACAAGGACACCCAGGTCCCTTTGTACATCGACATTTCCCAAGCTATCACTATTTAAATAATACTCTGTCTTTATGTTTTTCCTACCAAAGTGGATAACTTCACAATTATACACGTTATACTACATCTGCCATGTGTTTGCCCACTCACTCAACTTATCTAAATCACCTTGCAGGTAACTTGCATCCTCCTCACAGCTCACAGTCCCACCTAGTTTTGTGTCATCAACAAATTTGGAAATATTACATTTGATTCTCTCATCCAAATCATTTATATATATTGTGAATAGCTGGGGCCCAAGCACTGATCCCTGTGGTACACTGCCCGCCATCCCAAAAAAGACCCGTTTATTTCTACTCTGTTTCCTGTCAGTTAACCAATTTTCAATTCATGCCAGTACATTATCCAATCCTATGTGCTTTAATTTTGCACACTAACCCCTTATGTGGAACTTTATGAAAGGCCTTCTGAAAATCCAAATAAGCTACATCCACTGGTTCTCTCTTATCTATTCTATCAGTTACATCCTCAAAAAATTCCAGTAGGTTTGTCAAACGTGATTTTCCTTTCATAAATCCATGTTGACTTTGTCGAATCACGTTGATATTATCTAAGTGTCAACAAGCTCATGGTCTACAGGGTTGTAGTAATACCCGCTCTCCTGTATAGAAACATAGAAACATAGAAAATAGGTGCAGGATTAGGCCATTCGGCCCTTCGAGCCTGCACCACTATTCAATGAGTTCATGGCTGAACATGCAACTTCAGTACCCCATTCCTGCTTTCTCGCCATACCCCTTGATCCCCCTAGTAGTAAGGACTACATCTAACTCCTTTTTGAATATATTTAGTGAATTGGCCTCAACAACTTTCTGTGGTAGAGAATTCCTAGGGTTCACCACTCTCTGGTTGAAGAAGTTTCTCCTCATCTCGGTCCTAAATGGCTTACCCCTTATCCTTAGACTGTGACCCCTGGTTCTGGACTTCCCCAACATTACTAAGAACATAAGAACATAAGAATTAGGAACAGGAGTATGGCTCAGAGACATGGACAATGTACAGGAGACACATTCAAGTCACTGGAGAAATACCACCAACGATGCCTCCGCAAGATCCTAAAAATGCCCTGGGAGGACAGATGCACCACATTGGCATCCTCGACCAGGCCAACATCCCCAGCATTGACGCACTGATCACACTTGATCAGCTCCACTGGACAGGCCACATTGTTTACATGCCAGACATGAGATTCCCAAAGCAAGCGCTCTACTCGGAACTCCTTCATGGCAAACGAGCCAAAGGTGGGCAGAGGAAACATTAGAGAGATACTCTCAAAGCCTCCCTGATAAAGTGCAACATCTCCACTGACACCTAGGAGTCCATGGTCAAAGATCGCCCAAAGTGGAGGAAGTGCATCCGGGAGGGCACTGAGCACCTTGAGTCTCATCGCCAAGAGCATGCAGAAATCAAGTGCAGGCAGCGGAAAGAGCGTGTGGCAAACCTGTCCCACCCACCTCTTCCCTCAACGACTATCTGTCCCACCTGTGACAGGGACTATGGCTCTCGTATTGGACTGTTCAGTCACTTAAGGACTCATTTTTAGAGTGGAAACAAGTTTTCCTCAATTCCGAGGGACTGCCTATGATAATGAAATCTAAGTGTGCCATTATCACATACTTTATAATAGAATCTAGCATTTTCTCTACTACTGATGTCAGGCTAACCGGTCTGTAGTTCCCTGTTTTCTCTCTCCCTCCTTTTTTAAATAGTGGTGTTACATTTACCACACTCCAATTTACAGGAACTGTTCCATGATCTATAGAATTTTGGAAGATGACAACTAATGCATCCACTATTTCCATGGCTACCTCTTTTAGAACTTTGGGACGCAGATCACTCGGCTCTGGGGATTTAAGAACATAAGAACTCAAGAAATAGGTGCAGGAATAGACCCCTCGAGCGTGCTCCGCCAGTTAATACGATCATGGCTGATCCGATCATGGACTCAGGTCCACTTCCCTGCCCGCTCCCCATAATCCCTTATTCCCTTATCGTTTAAGAAACTGTCTATTTCTGTCTTAAATTTATTCAATGTCCCAGCTTCCACAACTCTCTGAGGCAGCGAATTCTACAGATTTACAATCCTCTGAGAGAAGAGATTTCTGCTCATCTCAGTTCTAAGATCATACCTCTAGTTCTAGTCTCCCCTATCAATGGAAACATCCTCTCTGCATCCATCTTGTCAAGCCCCCTCATAATCTTATACGCTTCGATAAGATCACTTCTCATTCTTTTGAATTCCAATGAGTAGAGGCCCAACCTACTCAACCTTTCCTCATAAGTCAACCCCCTCATCTCCGAGCGAACCTACACTGAATTGCCTCCAAAGCAAGTATATCCTTTCGTAAATATGGAAACCAAAACTGCACGCAGTATTCCAGGTGTGGCCGCACCAATACCCTGTATAACTGTAGCAAGACTTCCCTGCTTTATACTCCATCCCCTTTGCAATAAAGGCCAAGATTCCATTGGTCTTCTTGATCACTCGCTGTTCGTGCATACTATCCTTTTGTGTTTCATGCACAAGTACCCCCAGGTCCCGCTGTACTGCTTTCAGTCCATTAGTTTCTCCAGCACTATTTTCTTACCAATAATCATTAATTCCTCTTGCTCACTAGACCCTTAGTTCTCTAGCATTTCTGGGACATTATTTGTGCCCTCTTCCGTGAAGACAGAACCGAAGTATTTATTTAATTGTTCTGCCATTTCCTTTTCCCCATTATAAATTCTCCCGTTTCTGTATGTAAAGGACCTATGTTTGTCTTCACTAATCTTTTTCTTTTTACATCCTTGTACAAACTTTTGCAGTCGGTTTTTATGTTTCTTCCAAGTTTACTCTCATGCTCTATTTTTCCCCTCTTAATCAAACTGTTCCCAATCCTCTGGCTTGCTATTTTTTCTGGCAACTTTGTATAATTCCTCTTTGGATCTAATACTATTCTTAATTTCTTTTGGTTGGGCCACTTTTCCTTCTGTGTTTTTACGCCAGATCTTCTCGAACTTCCTTGCTGCAATGCTCCGTCTCACTCTCAACAAGCATCCCGCTGGAGTGAAACTAAACTATAGAACCAATGGGAAACTATTCAATCTTCGTCATCTTCAGGCTAGATCCAAGGTCATCCCGTCCTCTCATCGAACTACCGTACGCGGACGATGCTTGCATCGGCATAAACACGGAGGCCGAATTCCAAACCATCGTCAACTCCTTCACGGAGGCATACGAAATCACGGGCCTAACACTAGACATCCTTGGACAAAGGTCCTCCACCAACCTGATCCTACCACACACAGCACTGCCCGCCTGTCATCAAAATCCACGGCACAGCCTTGGACAATGTGGACCATTTTCCATACCTCGAGAGCCTACTATCAGCTAGGGCAGACATCGATGATGAGCTCCAACACCGCCTCCAGCGTATCTGTGCAGTCTTTCGTTGCCTGAGGAAAAGAATGTTGAAAGACCAGGACCTCAAATCTGGCACCAAGCTTATGGTCGACAGGGCATTAGTGATTTCTGCCCTTCCATATGGCTCAGAGACGTGGACTATATAACAGCAGACATCTCAAAGCGCTGGAGAAGTACCACCAGCGCTGCCTCTGCAAGATCCTGCAAATCCATTGGCAGGATAGATGCACCAATGTCAGTGTTCTCGCTCAGGCCAAAATCCCCAGCAGCGAAGCACTGGCGACACTCAATCATCTCCGTTGGGCGGGCCACATCATCCGCATGCCCGACACAAGGCTCCCTAAGCAAGCGCTCTGCTTGGAACTCCTGCACGGCAAGCAAATCCCAGGTGGGCAGAGGAAACATTTCAAGGACACCCTCAAAGCCTCCTTGAATAAGTGCAACATCTCCACCTGCACCTGGGAGTCCCTGGCCAAAGATCACCCAAAGTGGAGGAAGTGCATCCGGGAGGGCGCTAAGCACCTTGAGTCTCATTGCTGAGAGCATGCAGAAATCAAGCGCAGACAGCAGAAGGAGTGTGCAGCAAACCAGACTCCCCACCTACCCTTTCCTTCAACCACTGTCTGCCCCATCTGTTACAGAGACTGTAATTCCCGCCTTGGACTATCATCATCATCATAGGCAGTCCCTCAAAATGAGGATGACTTGCTTCCATGCCAAAAAGGGATGAGTTCACCGGTGTTTCAATGAAGGGCCTAATATTCCAGGTCCTGAAATACATCTTGAAGGGTGGAAGATGCCTGTGCGTGGACTTTTTTAATGTGTGGTGGCCTTTGCACACCAACCACCGCATGGGCTTGACAGAGCTAGGTCTTGGTCCAGTGGCAAGGATTATCCAAGATGACTGGAGACTAGCTCTGCTGCACGGGCCGAGTGCACACACATATCGCAGTGGAGATATTGGACTATACAGCCACCTGAAAACTCACTTTTAGAGTGGAAGCAAGTCTTCCCCATTTTTGAGGGACTGCCTATGATGATGATGGTGAATCTTATATTCATGATCCGTCATTTTGGATCCATCTACCAGTGAAACAGTCAGTTTCTATCTGCTGTGCCCCATCCTGTCCCTTCATAATTATAAACATCTCTATCAATTCACCTCAATCCCCTTTGTTCTAGCAAAAACACCCCTCATTTTTCAAGTCTTTCTTCATATTTGTATTTCTCATACCAGGTAGCATCCTAGTGAATCTGTGCTGTATCCTCTCCATTGCCTCAATCTCTTTCCTATTGCATGCAATCCAAAATTGCACACAGTGTTCCAACTGTGATCTTGCTGAGATTTGACATAGATTCACCATTAAATCGCAATGTTTATACCTTTTGCCATAAAACCCAGTTTTCCATGAGCTTTTTTATGGTGTTATTCATTTGAGTTGCTACTTTTATGGTCTTATGAACCTGAATCCCCAAATCCCTCTACTCTTCTACATCACTCAGCTTTCCACAGTTCAAGTATTATTATTACTTTTTTTACCAAAATGTACCAGCTCGCGTTAACCAACATTAAATTTCATCTGCTACTTTTTGCCATCCACAATCTTATCAATATCCTATTGCAGCTTGCTTTGGTCTTCAGAATTATTGACTACGTCTCCTATTTTGGTATCATCGTTGAATTTGGACACCACTGCTCCTCATATCTAAATCATTGATGTATACAATAAACAGAAGTGTGCCCAGAACAGACCCTGTGGGATATTGCTACCTATTTCCAACCACTCAGAAAGTGTCCTTACTTCAATTAACTATATCCTCATTTCTAGCCAGATTTTTGTCATGTATTCAACCAGCATTGTAACCCATGTATAATCTGACCTAAATTGCCAGGTCACACGTTTGGTGGCCAGGGATCTGGAACTTTGTGTTCGCAGGTGCAACACGTGTGCCCAGCTGGGCAATGCGCCCAGGAAAGCCCCCCTTAGCCCCTGGCCATGGCCCGCCAAGCCTTGGTCACGCATTCATGTGGACTATGCAGGTCCTTTCATGGGGAAAATGTTTTTGGTTGTAGTAGACGCCTACTCCAAATGGATCAAGTGTAACATTTTAAATTCAAGCACATCCTCTGCCATGGTAGAAAGTCCACGGGCAATGTTCGGCGCCCATGGTCTACCGGACATCTTGGTCAGCGACAATGGCCCGTGCTTCACAAGCACTGAATTCCAGGACTTCATGGCAGACAATGGAATTAACCATGTTAGAACAGCACCGTTCAAGCCGGCCTCAAACGGCCAGGCAGAACGAGCAGTGCAGATAATCAAACAGGGGATGCTCAGAATCCAAGGGGATTCCCTACAATGCCGCTTATCACGCCTCCTGTTGGCCTACAGATCCCGACCACACTCGTTCACAGGGGTTCCACCCGCAGAGCTGCTAATGAAAAGGATGCTCAAAACCCGGTTATCCCTTATACACCCCACCATGAAAGAAATTGTCGAGAGCAGGCGCCAGTCACAATATGACTACCATGACAGGAATTCGAGGGCGCGATGGATTGATGTAAATGACCCTGTTTTTGTCCTCAACTACGCTGCAGGGCCCAAATGGCTCGCAGGCACTGTGGTTGCCAAAGAGGGAAATAGGATTCTGGTAGTTAAACTTACCAATGGACAAATCTGCCGCAAACATGTGGATCAAACAAAAAGGAGGTTCAGCAACCCCATAGAAGAAGCAGAGGAAGAACACAATATAGAGTTCACTCCACCACAGGTGACCGAACACAGGAACCAAAGGGAGGAGAGCCCAGTCACTGTGGGCAGTCCGGACAGGCCTGAGGCACCACCAACACCAGACACTCAGGCCAGCGTCCAACAACCGGAGCCCCAACTCAGGCGCTCTACAAGGGAGCGTAAACCACCAGGGAGACTCAACCTGTGATCCCAATAAGACTTTGGGGGGGGGAGGTGATGTCATGTATTCAACCAGCATTGTAACCCATGTATAATCTGACCTAAGTTGTACACTGTGAGAACAATGACCACTAGGTGGTGAACTTGTGGGAGACACTCCTAACCTGGACCTTCAGATATAAAAGGGGAAGCTCCACCCACTTCCAGCACTTGAGTGCTATGAAATAAAGGACAGGTCACAGACTGACCTTCTCTCAAGCATGGGCCTCGTGTGCATTTATACTGTATAGTAAGGACGTATCAATTTTAATCCAATTTTTTACTTTCCCTCCAATTCCATAATCCCTTAATCTTCTCCATTAGTCTCCTGTTAATAGTGATCCCCCAAGATATTGACGGTGGGGGCTTCGGTAATGGTAGAGCCATTGAAAGTCTGGGGAGATTCCTGGTCCTTCTCTTGTTCAAGATGGCCAGCACCAGTGCAAATTGGCTACACTTTAAAAGGAAGTAATCGGTTGTGAAGTGCTTTCAGATGTTCTGAGGATGTAAAAGAGGCTATAAAATGCAAACTAAAAACTTGAAATACTCAATAGGTTAGGCAGCATCTGTGGAAAGAGAAAAAGAGTTAAAGTTTCAGGTCGATGACCTTTCATCAGAAAGTTGCCCATTACTTGTCAACCCAAGTCTGGATGTTGTCCAAGTCCTACTACAGGCTGTCATGGGCTGCTTCAGTATTGTTGGAGCTGTGGGTGGAACTGTATACTGTGGAATTGTCATAAACTGGATAACTCCTGATCTTACAATGGATAGAGGGTCATTAGTAAAGAGGCTGAAAATGATTGAATGGAAGACTCTTCCCTGAGGAACTTTTGAAGTGATGTCCTGAGGCTGCAGTGACTGGCCTCTGACAACCGCAACCTCTTTCTTTGTGTTAGGTATGACTCCAGCCACAGGAAGATTTTCCGTTTGACTCACATTGACCTCAGTTTTGCTTGGGCTTCTTGGTGTCATACTTAGGCAAAGGCTTCCTTGATATCGAGGGCAGTCAGCTCTCCTCTTCCATTCAACTGTTGTGCCCATGTCTGGATGAGGTCTGTGCTGGAATTTTTTGAGGATGTAACGAACAGGGTGGATAAAGGGGAACCAGTGGATGTAGTGTATTTGGACTTCCAGAAGGCATTTGACAAGGTGCCACACAAAAGGTTACGGCATAAGATAAAAGTTCACGGGATTGGGAGTAATATATTAGCATGTATAGAAGATTGGCTAGCAAACAGAAAACAGAGAGTCGGGATAAATGTTTTATTCTCTGGTTGGTAATCAGTAACTAGTGGGGTGCCACAGAAATCAGTGCTGGGACGCCAACTATGTACAATCTATATTAATGATTGAAAGAAAGGACTGAGTTTGCTGGCAATACAAAGATGGGGAGGAAAAGCATTGTGTGAGGAGGACATAAAAAAAGCTGCAAAAAGTCATAGACGGGCTAAGTGAGTGCGCAACAATTTGACAGATGGAGTACAATGTTGAAAAATGTGAGGTCATGCACCTTGGCAGAAAAAAATCAAAGAGCAAGTTATTATTTAGAAGGAGAAAGATTGCAAAGTGCTGCAGTACAGTGGGACCTGGGGGTACTTGTGCGTGAAACACAGAAGGGTAATATGCAGGTATAGCAAGTGATCAGGAAGGCAAATGGAATCTTGGCCTTTATTGCAAAGGGGATGGAGTATAAAAACAGGGAAGTCTTGTTACAGCTGTACAGGGTATTGCTGAGGCCACACCTGGAATACTGCGTGCAGTTTTGGTTTCCATATTTAAGAAAGGATATGCTTGCTTTGGAGGCAGTTCAGAGAAGGTTCACTCGGTTGATTCTGGGGATGAGGGGGGGTTGACTTATGAGGAAAGGTTGAGTAGGTTGGGCCTCTACTCATTGGAATTCAGAAGAATGAGAGGTGATCTTATCGAAACGTATAAGATTATGAGGGGGCTTGACAAGATGGATGCAGAGACGATGTTTCCATTGGTGGGGGAGACTAGAACTAGAGGGCATGATCTTAGAATAAGGGGCTGCCCATTTGGAACTGAGATGAGGAGAAATTTCTTCTCTCAGAGAGTTGTGAATCTGTGGAATTCGCTGCCTCAGAGAGCTGTGGAAGCTGGGACATTGAATAAATTTAAGACAGAAATAGACAGTTTCTTAAACGATAAGGGAACAAGGGGTTATGGGAAGCGGGCAGGGAAGTGGAGCTGAGTCCCTGATCAGATTAGCCATGATGTTATTGAATGGCGGAGCAGGCTTGAGGAGCTGTATGGCCTACTTCTGCTCATATTTCTTATGTTCTTATGTTCTTATTAGGTCAAGAGCTGAATGACTCAGGTTAATGTCGCTTGATGGCACAATTGATGACTCCTTCAATCATTTTGCTGATGATTTCAAGAAGACTGGTAGGATGGTAATTGGATGGGTTAGATTTAACCTGGATAGGCCATTTCTGGGCAATTGTTCACTTTATGGGATGGATGCCAGTGTCATAGCGGTACTGGAACAGCTAGGCTACAGGAACATTATGTGCCCTTCCTTCCCTCAAAGATTCCTGAAAGTGGTGTTCAACATGGAAGAATATTGATTCATCACTTGAGGGGACCCAGTCGGTGATCAACAAGAAGTTTCCTTGACTGTGTTTAACCAGAAGCCATAAGATTTTATGAGGTCCAGAGTCAATGTTGTTGCTGAGCAGGCAGTAGAAACACTATGGGTAGAATTGAGGAATATAAAAGGATGCAAGACTTTGGTGGGAGTTGTTTATAGGCCTCCAGATAGCAATGATATAGTAGCAGGATACATAAACGTGGAGCTTGTTGTAAAAACAAAGTAGTTACAATGGGAGACTTTGATTTTCACATGGACTGGAAGAAGCAGAGCAGCCTGAGTCCCAAAACCAGCAAATTTCTTGAGTGCATTCAGGAAAGTTTTCTGGAACACCAAATTCATGAACAAACAAGTGAACAAGCCATCTGAAATTTAATAATGAGTAATGAGCTTGAATTAGTCACCATAATATGATAGTTTGATATTATATTTGAGAGGCAGAAGGGGAGACACAAACCAAGGTTATAAATGTAGATAAAACTGACTTTGGCGGGGTCAGGCAAGAATTAACAGCAATAGATGAACACTGGGAGGAGAAAAACAAGCATCTGGTAGAATACAAGACCTGTGCATACCCCGAAAAGTCAAGAGCTCGACTTGTGTAATTAAACAACCTTGGTCAACAAATAGTATAAAACTAAAAGAAAGGGCAAAGAACAGCAGACATCCGCAGACTGGAAGAGATATAAAGAGCAGCGAGGGGATACAAAAAAAGTGGTAATAAATGCAAAAAGGGAATGCGATTAAAAGCTTGCAAAGCACATCATGAACAAAACTAAAGGTTTTTACATGTATAAGAGAATGAGGGTGGCTAAGAGTAATGTGAGCCTCTTAATGATAGACACAGGGGATATTGTCATTGGAAATCAGGAAATGGAAGACTGAATAAATAGCTTTTTTGTAACGATCTTCACAGCAGAGGATGAGGATAAAGGTCACATAAATCAAGGGGAGGAACCAACTAGATTTACCATAATGTAAAAAAAATGGTGATGGAGAAACTAATGAGACTATAGATAAAGAAATCTCCAGGACATGATGGTTTTTACCCCAGAGTATTAAAGTAAGTAGGTGAGGAAATTGTGGATGTGTTAGTCGTGATCTTCCAAAACTCTCTCAATTCAGGAATTGTTCCATTAGATTGGAAAATTGCCACTGTCATTCCACTATTTAAGAAGAGTGAAAGAGATGAACTCGGAAATTATGGCCCATTCGTCTTGTGTCAGTTATGGGGAAGTTACTGCAATCTGTTATTAGAGACAGAGGGCTCAAAGTTGCTCAGGACTTGCTCTGTTTTTTTTGGAGCAACTTGATTTTTCTGGAGTATCTTAAAAATCCACATTTTACACATTCAATTTGCCAGTGTAAGTGAGTTAGTTAGGACTTTTTAGTTTAGTTTTTTTTTCAAAAGGGGGCGTTACCAGCCACCTATGCCCGTTTTGACCATTTAAGCCACTTTGGACAGCTAATAGTTACTTCAAACTAACTTAAGCCAGCATATGTAGCCACTTGTGGTCACATAGAAAACCCTTGCGGAGAGTTAAGAAATCAGCGCAGGTAGGTACATCTGAAACTATTCGGCCAGAGATAGGGCCGGGAAGGGAAGTGGAGAGAACCTTGCAAAGCAGTAAACAAAGCACAACAACATTCAAGAATCATAAAAACATTCAAGAAGAAATAATAAATAATACTAAGCCCGACCTTTCTATCAAAACTCAGCCTGGGAAGTCAGTGGGCCAGCCGGTGTTGGATGCCATTCGGCCGGGGATAGGTGCAGAACGACAGGGGAGAGCACAGGGAACTAGCCACAGGCTCGCAGAAGACACAGGCTCGCAGAAGATACAGGCTGGCTGGTTGGGCTGCAGGAATCAACCTCACTCATGTACAGCAGGCTGGCCAGTGCGAGAGGCCACTCGGCCAGGGATAGGTGCACTACTCGCACGCGCGAACGCTCTAATGTGCATGCGTACAGCTGCACTTATCACGCAGGGCTCTAGCTCCGCCCCCCAATCGACTGGCCACGCTGCGCCAAGCCCCGGGAGAGGCAACACAGCAGCCAGAATTGGGGGAGATTTTTCAGGCGTCATTTTCAGCCCACAAATTCAGCGCATTCACCAGAGATACGCCGAAAAAAACGGGTGGGCCAAATTTGAGTGCGGAGTGACTGAGCACTTGGATAAATATGAATTGATCAGAGAGAGCCAGCATGGATTTGTAAAAATTAAGTCATGTCTAATGAACCCAGTTGAATTTTTTGAGGAAGTAACTAATGTGGAAGATAAGGGAGTGTCTATGGATTTTATTTATATGGTCTTTGTAAGATACCCTGGTTGTGTATACAAATACATGTAGGATTAGGGTTTGGTTTAATCTCATGGGCTAGAACCTCCACTTTTGTGGTTATTGCCCAAAAATGGACGATATTTCCGGTGTGGGCGTTAAAAAAGGGTTTTTAGATCGTCGGCTTCTCACCCATTCTCAACCCACATAGTCTCCACTTTTGAAAATGGGCATTATCGCGAGCGATATAAAATGGGCGGTAGCATAAAATTTTTTTGCCCTTCTGCCGTAAAGTGTGGCCATCCTCAGCAACGGCATGGCAACACTCAATTCCAGCGATTCTGGAGATCAAGGGTCATCATGAGATGCGCAGAAGAGGAGACAAAGAGAGAGGGAGCTCAGAGGGACTGAAGGCGTGGCTGCGTGTGGCGTGGCTGCTTTGGGAATAAGGAGGGAGACCTTAGGGCTTCACAGCAAGTAGGCAAACAAAAAGTAGCTACTACCATCCACATATTTGCCCAAATTTGGCCTATAGTGGAGAGAGGAGGAGGCATCACAGCACGCTGTGGAGACTGAAGCTGGAGAGAGCAGTGAGTTGGGAGAGGAGCACATTGGAGAGCGCAAAAGAGCCAGGAGGTTCTCAGATGAGACAAATGCCTCCCTCCTGCAGGAGGTTGAGTTACGCTGGGGTGATTTGACACAGAGAGGGCGTAGGAAGCTCACCCCAAAGGCATACCAGAAGATATGGACAGAGATGGCAGAGGTGGTCTCGTCGGCAACCAACGATGTGCATGAGGGCAACCAATGCCGCAAACGATGGAATGACCTTGTGGGATCCGCAAGAGTAAGTATTACATTGATTTACATGTATTTATATAATTTGATTTGTAACAGTCATGAGTGACTATCATCAGATGTGAGGTCTTTCACTTTTACCGGGAATGTTTTACTCAAAGCCTACGGTCGCGGTGCACGTCTTTAGGTAAAGAAGGATTATTTTCATGATAATGATGATTACATCTGTCGGTTATGTGTTGTATCAGTGTCTGTGACAATACCTAGCAATGATATCACGCAATAATCTCATGCCATGTCATCCTGTCACCTTTTACAGAAGAAGCTATCGACGATGAGGTCTGTGCAGAGGCGAACGGGTGGGGGGCCACCAGTCCCCAGTGACATCACTGAGATGGAGGAGCGGGTGCTTGCACTCGTGGGGAAGCACACCCGGACAGCCACAGATGCATCTGCAGACCCTGAAGTGGTGCCACGTGAGTAAAGCTTGCACCATTGCGTAATGTAAAGTCAATAGAATTCACACCCACTCATCTCCGAACAATCATATATCATAGATGATTTCTAAAATTGTCATAGAAATAATGATGGCCTAATGAAAATCATTGGACTGCAAATATGTTGATGGTCATGAAATGTGATGTCTGTGATGATTTTGAAAGTGGTGGTGCTTTTGTTGTGCATATGGTGTGTGTAGTGCTGGACTCACCTTGTGACCCTAGCACCCCCTTCTCCTCTAATAACCTCATTTCTGTTTTTCAGCTCAGCCAGCAGCACGTTGTAAGGCAAGACCAGAGAGGCCAGAAGGTGGGGGCGTGGGGCAGGAGTCATGGACGATCCTACGTCTGGTGCTGAGGAGATCCGATTCTCACCCGCCAATCCGTTGTGTCTGTTCTACATGGATGAGAGCACGGATTTCGAGGGACCTGCATCGCCACTCTCCAGAAGCCATTCCAGCCCAAGGCCATCGAGTGGTCCTCCGGTCATTCCCGCCTCCACTCTGGAGGCATCGGCCACAAGCACCTCACCACAGGGCACCCCATTTGTCCCCAGGATGGTGCCGACCCCGAGGATATCCGTGGACACTGCAGGACTGGTCCACGAGCGCCATATGAGAGCGGAGAGATGGTACAGTTGTCCGGGAGGACTGTAGACATTGGTGACCAGCTCATCGAAGCATTGGGGGCATATCCCGACAGCTGGCCACTATGACCGAGTACATTCTGCGGATAGCGGAGGTCCTGGATTCGATAGCCAGGAACACTGCTGCCACAGGCCTCCCAGTGGTCCCCGAGCACGGCACTCCAACCCTAGGTTTTGCACCACCACTGCGAATGGCAGATGAGAGCAAGGACCAAGATCCTGCTTCTGCATCAGAGAATGTTGCCCCCTCGGCATGCCCCGCTCCCGTGCAACCACCGCATCTGCCTTCATCACCCCCAATGAGGCACCGCCTGAGGAGCTACTCGGCCGGGGGCCTTGGAGCAAGGAGGAGAAAGGGTAGAGGTGGGGAGAAGAAGGGGAGGGGGGAAGTAAAGTGAGGTGCATGTCTGCAGGTGATGGCTGTGTTATATCTTCATCTGGGTGTTTGCAATTTGTTGTAATGTCTGGGGGCTGGGGACCACGCTCCTGCTTTGCCTTTGTATTCTGTGTTGCTGGACATATTGAACATGTGATTGATGTCAATGGTGGATAAAGTGGGGTGTGGGCGGTGGTTGGGTGTCATTGCCTGTGATACTTTTGATTTCAGACCAATGTTGGTATAAAATTTTTGTTATTGTACATAACCTTTTTGTGCATTGTCTCAGATAGCTGCACCATTACACACTGTTGATTCCTTAACATGAAAGTTTTAAATACAACTTAACATCAACCAACGTAAGCTTTAACTGGCACCAAGATGATGGGCACCATTGATGTCTGAGCTGCACACACAGAGCAGTGTGTCAGCGTTGTCATTCACATCAATGCTCTTTCAGGCAAATCGTTCAGATTTCAGCTCCTCATGTAAGAGTGGGATTTTAAAAATGCCAACCACACCGCTGGCGTTCGTTCAGAACAGTTCCACTTTTTATAGGCGTATTTTTGGGCGAGCGATGGTGTGTGCGATATGTGTGCGAGGTGGTGAAAGTGGCAGTGGGCAATCTCCTGGGCATTAGTTTCGCCAAATGTGCTCTTTACGACAAAAAAAAGGGGGCATGCGGTATTATTGAATTTTGGTGTTAATACCGTGCGGAAAGTAATGCTGGCCGATATTATGGCTGTTGATTTCGCCCATTCTGCTGATTCTGCCTAAAAAAAGTAGGCAGGCGGTAATATTTTTTCCCAGCGTTAACCACATGGGGAAAGTAATGCTTGGTGATTAATTTTCTAAAAATGCCCGTCAGTTTCCATTTTGTGCCAAAATGGGCGTTATATGGGCGTTATACATCATTTCAGCTGTAAAATGGGCGTCAAAAGGCATTAAGCATGCAAAAAAAGTGGAGGTTCTCGCCCCATATGATCAAAATATTTGCTTTCTTTTTACTTATAAGTAGCTTGTGGATTTATACTGTAGCTAGAGATAATGAAATGGTTAAAGTTGTTCATTTCTAGGATGTTTTAGGGTGAAATGTGTCAGGGTATAATTTAGCTGACTGTGCAGCTTAGCTTCTGCTGAATGTATATGATTTGAGATTCAGGCCTGTTGACTTCTTTTTGTCAATACAATGGGCGCATGATGGGTAGGAAATGGGACAATAGGGCCAAGATGATTAGTTACATGTATAGATGGTAAACAAGTTAGGATCTGGTGTTTGGTAGTTACTACTTGATTTCTGGTCGCATATCCCATTGACTTGCAGAGGAGAGGGTGCACGACTAGAGGGCTATAAAGATCTTGAGCTTCCCTTCACAACATGTGGAGAGAGTAGGATCAAAAAGATCAATGAAGGTTACATTGCTACCCAGAGGAAGAAAGGGGTAACTGTTTATGTATCTGTATGTTTACTGCTTAGAGACATTGGCCCTGATATTTACAGAGAGGCTGGGAGGGAGCAGGGTGGTGGTGGGGGGCCGGGGGGGGACAGCAGTGGGTGCTGGGGGGAAGCAGTTTAGCAGTCCTGTAAGCCGCAATTATGGGTTTCCCTTATTTATTTCCCAAATTTCCCATCAGGACCTGATTATCATTTTTGGAATCTGTTTCCCAACCACAGCTAGCCAGATTGAAAGGCTGACTGGCTGTCAGTCAACTAGGCCTGTGGCACCAGGCCACAGCCAGGGGCTGAGAGAAGGGAGGAAGATCTTGGGTTCGGGGGTAGTGATGGAGGACCTGGAGTGATCGGGCGAGGGGGAAGAAGATTGTGAAAGCCCGGAAAGATCGGAAGCAGAGTAAATCAGGGAGGGTGCGTGGAGGAGATCACAGTAAGGGCGTGGAGAAGATTGTTAGCCAGGGAAGACATTGGGAGAGCTTCGTATCACTGGGAGTGGCATAGGCGTAGGAGCAGTGGGGAGGATTGGGGGTCCGTTCACTGGGGAAGTTAACAAGGTAGTTTGGCGGGCCGTAGTGGGGGAGCAATCCTGCCCCACAAGCAGTCGTGAAAAGGCACTTACCTATCTGTCCAGCATTCCTTGCTGTAAAAGTGGGATGGCCAGGTGGTGAAGGTTAGAACACTAAAGTGTAGCCTTCAGTCGCTTGCACCTTTTATGTTGATTTCTGTGATTGATGGCTGGTGCCATCCCCAATAAAAATGTAAACAAGTGCCCCCTTTTAAAGGGGCACAACCAATAAACCACAAATGAAACTGAATTTAAATGAAACTTAAAAAATAAAATCAGAATTTTGTTTCCAGGGGTGAAGAGGCACTCCAGTCCCTCTGGTGCCCATCAGTCGCGGAAGGCCTCAAATGTACGGTCGGCCACCACATGCTCCATCTCCAAGGATCAGATACAGAAATGAAAACAAAAATTGATGAGCAGCCCTTTCAAAATTTGATAGAGGGGCTGCAACCTCTCACAATCTGTATATATATGGAACACGGACTCTTCCAAGCCACAGAAATTTCAGGCAGCTTGGGAGTCCATGAACCTATTTAAAAATTTGTTGCACAGGACTGCTTCATGCAGCACCCACCACGCCAAGTCCCCAATAAAAAAGGGGAGGACTCCCGTGTAGAGAGCCCTCTATCAGGGACTCCCTCCTCCTCCAGATGGCAAGATGGCATGCCAAGTCCAGGCGGCAAACGAGAAAGACAAAGTGGAGACTGTGCAAGAGCAGCCCGTAGATGAAACCCCTCTGTGCAGAGTGGAAAGGCACGGAAGGGATGTCTGAGAGAGTACTCATGCTGTGAGGTAGCGGCTCCCAAAGAAGCTTTCGAGGCCAGGTGCCAATGAAAAATTATTTCCGAGCGGAGGTCAACTAGAGGAGCCAGGGCCGAGTGCCTCAATGGGTTTAGCTGCAGACTGGATGCCTTGCCAGGACATGCGCTGTGCCAGCTCCTCTGGTGACATCAAAACTGCTTCTCCACCATCCAGTACATTCCTGACTATGGTCACTGTTATGTCTATAATGTATTTATGAATGACTCCACTAAGCAATGTTTTGTACTCAAACTGTAGTGACCCTGGTCCTTTATTCCTAATTCCAGAGTTAGGCAGCTGCATAATGGCTACCCTTTTATACAGCCCCTGCCACCAGGGCAGGAAACCCCGGTCTCCACTAGTTGCACCGTCTAGTGGTGCCAGCATTGTATATACACAGTGTAAACCTTATTGAAAGTACATCAGGTAAACAAGGCACCATTTTATGCAACTATACAGTGACGACACAAAGACTATATTTATAGTCTGCATATATAACATCACTCTCCCCCAAGTCCTTTGTGCCGATTACCTTTGCACTATGTGCTCTGGCTTAGCTCTCTCCAGATTTAAGTGCCAATAGCCCTTGCATCTTGGCTGTGCTTTGGCTTGGCTCTCTCCCTGTTAACCCCCAAGTCCTTTTGCCACAACGTTGGGTAGTGGTTACCAGTTTGGATGGTTCGATGCAGTGAAGGTTCCAGTGGGTTCTGGGTGTGATCCATGTGTGTGTCCATGGCTACATACATCCATTTAGCCCCCCCTCCACAGCGAGATCATGCGGCAGGCCCGTTACATTAACATACATGATCAGATACCGTGCAAGTACAAAGAAAGGAATAATTTTTTTTACAGTTTGTATTGTGACACCTTGGTTCAGTGACTTACATTCGTTACATTTTATGGTCGTGCACCAGGATTGGGTAGATTGCATTCATGTTTCAGTCATGGTCAGTATTGAGGTAGCAGTACAAGTGTGCGAGGACGCTAGTTCCAGAGCAACCGGATGGGGTCCTAGTCATCTATGGTGGCACTGCACCCCCTGCTGGCGGGGTGGGCTTGGTTCGCTCACCTTGCCAAGACTCAGGGCCTTTGCCATTGCTTAGTGGTGGGCAGAGCCACAGATGTGTGTGGCCTCCCTGTCCTCCTTTGAGGGCTGCAGAATCTTCTGCCTGCTCTCTAACGGTGTTGGGAACCTGGCTGTTCCAGGTCCCGTTTGGGGAACTCGTTGGTTCTGACCTTTCACTCCCGGACATGGCCGAGGTAGCGACTGGGTCTGGGAGCTGCGCCGTCTTCAGCCGGGTGGTGGGCAACGGCGGCCGACTGCGCGTATTGGTGCTATTTTCATTTCCAGGTCCATGGCGAATAGTGCCATCGGGTGCCTGCAGCGTGGGATAGACCTGGGGCAGGGTATCAGTGTCAGTGCCTTCACCCTCCTGAGGTCGCTGGCCTATAACTTGTAGGGACACCTGGGGCAGGGCATCAGGATCAGCGCCTTTACCCTCCCGAATTTGCTCACTTGCTACTTTTGGGGACACTATTCCTGACATCTCGCAACAACAGTTTGTTCTTTACTTTAGGAATAGTACTGATATCTCACAACAAAATTTTATTCACAATCTTAATCAGTTTGTTACATTGATTGCCATGCATACAATGTCTCTTTAAGTTCAGTTGGTTGCAGGTCTCTTTTAAGAGAACCCTGCTTGCTTTACCCCAATCAAATCCTTTGTTAGATACCACGTGTTGGTCCCTCAGCGTTGCACCTCATGGTATGGCTGCGGCCATCTTTTTTCTCAGCTACGCTGCACCTCACTGCAGCAGGGACGCCATCTCGCCTCTGTCCTCGAGGTCGACTGCCTTGATACTTCTCTCCCGCGATTCTGCCACAAAAGCTGGAAGAGTGCCTGTGAATTCGATCTTTCGCCCCAGGAGTCCTGCCACTGGAGCCGGGGAGGTACTTTTAGGTCGTTCCAGTTGGATCATTGCCACGCAGTCGTGATGGATGGTCTGTGTCTCAGGTACTGCGCTGGTCTGTTCTCTGGTGCCTGGCCCAAGCAAAGGTGAGCTTTCGCTGTGCCTCTGAGCATGGGGGACAGCGATTGCTGGAGTGAAAAGGTCTTCCCATTTCCACTGGATCTTCCCCATTGCGTTGGACCATCACCTGCAACAATCCACAGAGGTAACTTGTGCACCACGCCATTATGTATTACACTTACTTACGCACTACCAAGGACTGAGATCAGCTCCTTGGTGTAGGTGCGCAACTTTTCCTGTACTGGAACCAGCTCGGGTCATTTTTCTTTCCATAGTTTCTCAAAGGCTTACTGGCGCATCACTGACTGGCTTGCTCCCGTGTCCACTTCCATGATGACTGGAACGCCGTTCATCTTGACTTCCATCTTCACTGGAGGACAATCAGTGGTGCAGGTATACACTCCATGCACTTCTTCTTGGGGCTGAGCTGCCTCTCTGGCCAAATCATCATACTCCCCGCTGGATTCAAAGTCATCTGCCGAATCCTCTGCTAGACGGTGAGTCATATTTCTTTTACACATATGCTGGAGGTGACCCTTCGTGTTACAGGCTTTGCATACGTACTCAGCAAACCGACACTGGTGGGCCCTATGGTTTCCTCCACAATGCCAGCATGGTCCTACTCGATTAGCACCCCTCGGTGGACTCTGAGTTCTGGAACCCTGAGGTCTGTGCTCTCTGCCCTGGTCATGAACGCCTGACTAATGCTGATGGCCTTCTGCAGGTTGACTGTGGTGTCGGCAGATAATAGCTTGTGAAGGAGGCCCTCGTGGCCAATTCCCATAATGAAGATGTCTCGCAATGCTTCGTTGAGGTGTGTGCCAAAATCACACGGTGCCGCAAGTCTCCTGAGGTAGACAGCATATTTTGCAATCTCCTGGCCCTCAGGTCTGCGGTGTGTAGAATCTGTGCCTGGCCGTGGAGATGCTCTGTTTTGGCTTTAGTTTGTCGCAAATTATTTCAGTCAGCATATTGTATATCTTATCCTTGGCCTTCATGGGTGCCAGCAAGTCCCTGACGAGGCGGTAGACCTCGGTCCCACAACTGTTCAGCAGTATAGCCTTGCGCTTCTCCACCAATGCGTCCGTCTCCCCTGCCAGGTTGTTTGCCACAAAATATCACTCAAGCCTTTCTATAAAGGATTCCCAATCATCACCCTCTGTGAATTCTTTTAGTGTGCCAAAGGTAGCCATATTCACGTGAAAGTCTGTATACTCGTCGCCAGTTGTTATGTCTGTAATGTACTTATGAATAACTCCACAAGGCAATGTGTTGTACTCAAACTGTAGTGACCTTGGTCCTTTATTCGTATCCCCAGAGTGAAGCAGCCATATGGTGGCTCCCCTTTTATACAGCCCCAGCCCCACCAGGGCAGGAAACCCCTATCTCCACCAGTTGCACCTTCTAGTGGTGCCAGTATATTATATACACAGTGTAAACCTTATTGATAGTACATCAGGTAAACAAGTCTCCATCTTATGCAACTATACAGTGACTACACGGAGAGTATATCTATAGTCTGCATATATAACAGTCACCTTGCCAGCAAGGGCCCTCCACTCCGTCAGCCACCAGAAAACTGTGATTGTTGAGGTGCAGATTCCTGAACTGTGACTCCATAATAAAGCTGCCACTCCTGACGATGGAGAACTCCAGTTAGAGGCGACCATGATCCAGATCCTGATCATTCCCTGGTAAAAGAAAGGCAGCTCCTGCAAGGAGGCATGTTTACACCCCAGGTTTACAAACACGAGTTGCATGTCACAATAGAGGCCGTGCAGCTGGTGGAAGAAATACATTGCTAGCTCACACCATCTGGGAGGATTTTCAATGTACAGCTATGTCTGCAGGGTCTGAAAACGGAAAGTCGCAGCCTGGATGCACATGCACACTAGCGCCTGACCGCCCTCTCTTAGCGGGAACTCAGAACCGCGGCAAGACACAATGCTTCCTTTTGTTCCAGAAGAAGTCAACAAGCTTCTTCTGTATCTTGGTGACAAACTCAGGGGGATCAAAGTGACCAACCAGTACGACAGCACTGTGGCCACAAGTTGATTTATGACTAAAACTCAACCCCTGTAGGATAATATCCAGAGCAGTCCTGTCTGGCACCCTAGGCGAATGGAGACTTTGGCCTCCAGCTCTTACCAGTTCACCAGCCAATCTTCCTTGGCAGGCCTCAGGTAGACTCCCAGGTATAGGAAATTAGTGGTATTCCAGGCAAAAGGTCTGAGCTCCTCCGGCAGTGTGTCCACCCACCACTGACCCACCAGGAGCCAGGAAAATTTCTTCCGGATGATCCTCACAGAGGACCTGCTGGCAATTACGCATCCTCTGCAAGTCAATGGGATATATGATATGAGGAGCATTTCATCGCTGTAAGCCGAGAGTACGACCTCCACACCCAGCCCTTGCAGAGCCAGTCCTGTCAACTTCTTCTGCAAGAGGCACAGAAAGGCTCCATGCAGCTGCAAAAGAACTGGCATTCCTGACGCACCCCTCTCCCGAAGCAAAGGGCGCCGTCAAAGATCCGTTAAACTTAATCAGACAACCCGTGGGGTATACAGAAGTTGGATCCGGGCGACATAATGCATCCCAAACCCAAATGTAGGCAGAATCCCAAAGAGGTATTCGTGATCCACCCTGTCCTGGTCTAGGGAAAGGAAGGCGACTGACAGGCCTGCCCTCCGGGAATGGTGGACCAGGTCCCAGTCCGGTAGGTTGTTGTCATGGATGGTCTGGCTCTGGACCGTGTAGGACTGGTCGGAGTGGATCATGTGGTCCAGCAAGGTGCCAAGGTGAGCAGACATTGCCCTGGCTGAGACCTTGTAGCCCATGATGAGGAGAGAGATCGGGTACTAGTTATTAATTACAACAACAACAACCTGTATTTTTATTGTGCCTTTAACATAGTAAAAATTCCCAAGTGTCTTCACAGGAGTATTATAAAACAAAATATTTGATACCGAGCCACATTAGGCGAAATTAGGGCAAGTGACCAAAAGCTTAGTCAAAGAGGGAGGTTTTAAGGAGTGTCTTAAAGAAGGAGAGAGAGATAGAGTGGCAGAGAGGTTTAACATAAGAACATAAGAACATAAGAACATAAGAAGTAGGAGCAGGAGTAGGCCATATGGCCCCTCGAGCCTGATCTGTCATTTAATACGATCATGGCTGATCCAATCATGGACTCAGGTCCACTTCCCTGCCCGCTCTCCATAACCCCTTGTTCCCTTATCGTTTAAGAAACTGTCTATTTCTGTCTTAAATTTATTCAATGTCCCAGCTTCCACAGTTCTCTGAGGCAGTGAATTCCACAGATCCACAACCTCTGAGAGAAGAAATTTCTCCTCATCTCAGTTTTAAGTGGGCGGCTCCTTATTCTAAGATTACGCCCTCTAGTTCTATTCTCCCATATCAGTGGAAACATCCTCTCTGCATCCAACTTGACAAGCCTCATAATTTTATACATTTCGATAAGATCACCTCTCATTCTTCTGAATTCCAATGAGTAGAGGCCCAACCTACTCAACCTTTCCTCATAAGTCATCTCCGGAATCAACCTTGTGAACCTTCTCTGAACTGACTCCAAAGCAAGTATATCTTTTCATAAATATGGAAACCAAAACTGTACGCAGTATTCCAGGTGTGGCCTCATCAATAACCTGTACAACTGTAACAAGACTTTCCTGCTTTTATACTCCATCCCCTTTGCAATAATGGCAAAGATTCCATTGGTCTTCCTGGTCACTTGCTGTACCTGCATACTAACCTTTTGTGTTTCCTGCACAAGTACCCCGAGGTCCCGCTGTACTGCAGCACTTTGCAATCTTTCTCCATTTAAATAATAACCTGCTCTTTGATTTTTTTCTGCCAAAGTGCATGACCTCACAATTTCCAAGATTATACTCCATCTGCCAAATTTTTGCCCACTCACTTAGCCTATCTATGTCCTTTTGCAGATTTTTTTGTGTCCTCCTCACACATTGCTTTTCCACCCATCTTCGTATCATCAGCAAACTTGGCTACATTACACTCGGTCCCTTCCTCTGTCATTAATATAGAATGTAAATAGTTGGGGTCCCAGCACTGATCCCTGCGGTACCCCACTGGTTACTGATTGCCAACCAGAGAATGAACCATTTATCCCTACTCCCTGTTTTCTGTTCGTTAGCCAATCTTCTATCCATGCTAATATATTAACCCCAATCCCATGAACTTTTATTTTGTACAGTAACCTTTTATGTGTCACCTTGTCAAATGCCTTCTGGAAGTCCAAATATACCACATCCACTGGTTCCCCTTTATCCACCCTGTTCGTTACATCCTCAAAGAATTCCACCAAATTTGTCAAACATTAATTCCCCTTCATAAATCCATGCTGACTCTGCCTGACCGAATTTTGCTTTTCCAAATGTCCTGCTATTGCTTCTTTAGTAATGGACTCCAACATTTTCCCAACCAAAGATGTTAGGCTAACTGGGTCTATAGTTTCCTGCTTTTTTTCTGCCTCCTTTTTTAAATAGGGACGTTACATTTGCAGTTTTCCAATCTGCTGGGACCTCCCCAGAATCCAGGGAATTTTGGTAAATTACAACCAATGCATCCACAATCCCTGCCGCTATTTCTCTTAAGACCCTAGGATGCAAGCCTTCAGGTCCAGGGGATTTATCTGCCTTTAGTCCCATTATCTTACTGAGTACCACCTCCTTAGTGATTGGAATTGTGTTAAGTTCCTCCCCTGCTATAGCCCCTTGACTATCCACTGTTGGAATATTGTTAGTGTCCTCTACCGTAAAGACTGATGCAAAATATTTGTTCACAGTTTCTGCCATCTCCATGTTCCCCATTACTAATTCCCCGGTCTCGTCCTCTAAGGGACCAACATTTACTCTAGCCACATTTTTCCTTTTTATATACCTATAGAAATTCTTGCTAAGTTTTTATATTTCATGCTAGTTTACTTTCATAGTCTATCTTCCCTTTCTTAATCATTTTTTTAGTCATTCTTCGTTGGCTTTTAAATGCTTCCCAATCTTCTGTCCTCCCACTAGTTTTGGCCACATTGTATGCCCTTGTTTTTAATTGGATACCATCATTTATTTCTTTAGTTAGCCATGGATGGCTATCTTTTTTCTTACACCCTTTCCTCCTCACTGGAATATATTTTTCTTGAGAGTTGTGAAATATCTCCTTAAATGTACATCACTGTTATCAATCGTCCTACACTTCAATCTATTTTCCCAGTCCACTTTCGCCAACTCTGCACTCATACCTTGATAATCTCCTTTATTTAAGCTTAGTAAGCTAGTTAGAGATCCAACTTTCTCACCCTTCATCTGAATTTGAAATTCAATCATGTTATGATCACTCATTCCAAGGGGATCCTTTACTAGAAGATTGTTTATTAATCCCGTCTCATTACACAGGACCAGATCTAAGATAGCCTGCCCCCTGGTTAGTTCCATTAGGCAGTGAATTACAGAGCTTAGGGCCTAGGCAACAGAAAGCATGATCACCAATGGTTGAGTGCTTATAATCAGGGATGCTCAAGAGGGCAGAATTAGAGGAGTGCAGATATCTCCGGCGGTTTTGGGGCTGAAGGAGATTACAGAGATAGGGAGGAGGGAGGCTATGGAGGGATTTGAAAACAAAGATGAGAATTTTGAAGTCGAGGCATTGCTTAACCAGGAGCCAATGTAGGTCAGTGAAGTGGAGTATTTAAAATAAATACTTGACATCAGGTCTGCGTTCAAAAGTTTAAGTAATCTTTATTTTGCACCGATGGGGAGGTGAGCTGCTCTGGGTCTAACCAGGTCACTGTCCAATGATATGCAAGTTTCAACAGCTTTTTATACACTTAAAGGTACATGCTCAACTTCACGATTCTTTGGCACCATTTAATTCATGCAAAGCCTGCGTGCACAGTGGCTGATTGGTTACCTATGTTTATGCCTAGTTCGTATAACATTCAAAGTTCACCTGAACTTTGTGGTTTGTACATTTGAAGCCGTTATTGCTTCTTAGACTAGCCGTTTACCAACCACATCCCGTGCTTGCGCTTCAGACGTTAATTTAGGGGATTCATTTTAGCTTAAGCCTGTCTGCAGTTTATGTACGTGCCATTTGAGCCGTTGCAGCTAGTTTGCAGGTTGCATTGTTAACTCCTTAAATCCTGAAGGATGCAATGTCCCACTTCAGTCAGCGAGCACAGGGGTGATGGGTGAACTGCACTTGGTGCAAGTTAGGACATGGGCAGCCGAGTTTTGGACGACATCTTGTTTTCTGAGGGTAGGATGTGGGAGGCCAGCCAAGAGTGCATTGGAATAGTGAATCTAGAGGTAACAAAGGCATGGATGAGATTTTCCACAGCAGATGAACTGAGGTAAGGGTGGAGCCGGGCGATGTTACGGAGGTGGAAACAGGCGATCTTAGTTATGCCACGGGTACCTAAGCAGAGATCGCCCTTCTTGAGCAGTGGGATGATGACTGTCCTGTGCCATGAAAGGGGCATCTCTCTGGACACCAAACTTTCCCCCAGGACCCACATGTAGACAATCCCCAGGACATCCCAGAACAACCTGTGGAACTCCACGGCCAGCCCACCCAGCCCCAGGGACTTACCTCTTGAGAGTTGTCAAATCTGACAGGCTTAACAGAGCAGCAAGCTGTTCGGCCCCTCTGGGCTCTCCTTCGGCAGGTCCACCCATAAAACTCTGCAAGCATCCTTGCTGGATGGATCCGGAGAGAACAGAGCCCTGTAATAGGCATGGGCCTCAGCACTGATGCCCTCCAGATCCGAACCCAGAGATCCGTCATCGGCCAGCAGCCCCAAGAGCTGCTTGTGGACTCCCTGACTTTTTTCCAGTGAGTAGAAGAAGAGGAAGCCGTGGTCCAGTTCCTGGAGGAATTGGATCCGCGACCTCACGTGCACACCTCTGGACCCGACGAACTGCACGTCTTCAGTGTACACTACTTCTCTTCGTATATCTTTCACCGGGCCGTGTCTTTGACAACTTGACTGAGATGGGTCTCCAGGTGGAACGCTTGCTCATCCAACCACCCAACCTGGGCCTTCTGTCTTGTAGTCAACCTCCTCACACACTCCTGATAGAAGATCCTTGCCCACCATAGACTTAGGGAGGGGAAGACTCCTGCTTCCTTCTCAAGTTGGCCCGGAACCGAAGGAACGAATCCCAGAACTGCATATCCTCCAGCAGCGGTTGTTAAAATGCATGTACACGGATCCTGCCCGTGCATGGAAGGAAGCAAGCTCCATCCACATCAGGTGGTCATCCAAGCACACAACTGCCCACAGGGAAGCCAATAGAATGTAGGAAACTTATGCCCGTGAATTGTAAAGGTGGTCGTGTCTAGTACTTCCTCTTCTGGACTTCACAAGAGTGAAAATCCTGGAGTTGGAGTGGAGATTTAGTCAGATGTCCCCCAAGTCGAAGGACCCAACCAGACCCCTCAACTTCCCCATCAGTGGCATGCTGCACATAAGAACATAAGAAATAGGAACAGGAGTAGACCATTTGGCCCCTCGAGCCTGCTCCACCATCAGTAACATCATGGCTGATCTGATCCTGGCCTCAACTCCACTTCCCCACCCTCTCCCCAAAACTTTGAATCCCTTATCTTTTAAAAATCTATCTCCAGCTTAAATACACTCAATGACCCAGCCTCCACAGCTCTCTGAGGTAGAGAATTCCAAAGATTCACAACCCTCTGAGAGAAGCAATTCCCCCTCATTTCCGTTTTAAATGGGCAAACCGATTTACTGAAAATATGCTCCCTAGTTCTCGATTCCCTCATGAGGGGAAACATCCTCTGCCTCCAGTGCAGCTATATCCTTCCTTAAATAAGGAGACCAAAACTGTATGCAATACTCTAGGTGTGGTCTCAGCAATGCCCTGTACAGTTGTAGCTGGACTTCCCTACTTTTATACTCTGTCCTTCTTGCAATAAAGGCCAACATTCCATTTGCCTTCCTAATTACTTGCTGTACCTGCATGTTCACTTTTTGTGTTTCACGTACAAGGACCCCCAGATCCCTCTGTACCGCAGCATTTTGGAATCTCTCCCCATTTAAATAATAATTTGTTTTTTTATTTTTCCAACAAAATGGATAATCTAACATTTTCCCACATTATACTCCATTTGCCAAATTTTTTCCCACTCACTGAGCCTATCTATATCCCTTTGTAGATTCTTTGCATCCTCCTCACAACTTGCTTTCCCACCTATCTTTGTATCAGCAGCAAATTTGGTTATATTACACTCGGTCTCTTCATCCAAATCATTGATATAAATTGTAAATAGTTGAGGCTCCAGCACCGATCCCTGTGGCAGCCCACTAGTTTAAGTTTGCCAACCTGAAAATGACCCATTTATCCCGACTCTCTGCTTTCTGTTATTTCGCCAATCCACTATCCACGCTAATATATTACCCCAAAACCTCGTGAGCTCTTATCTTGTGCAGTAACCTTTTATGTGGCACCTTATTGAATGCTTTCTGAAAATCCAAATACACAACATCTACTGGCTCCCCTTTAACCACCCTGCCCATTACATCCTCAAACAATCCGAGCAAATTTGTCAGATATGATTTCCCTTTCATAAAACCATGCTGACTCTGCTTGACTGTATATATGATTTTCTAAATGTCCTGCTTCTACTTCCTTAATGATAGAATACAGCATTTTCCCATTGACAGATGTTAGGCTAACTGGTCTATAGACTCCTGCTCTCTGTCTCCCTCCTTTTTTAAATAGGGGCGTTACATTTGCGGTTTTCCAATACGCTGTGACCTCTCCAGAATCCAGGGAACTTTGGTAAATTACAACCAATGCATCCACTATCTCTGCAGCCACCTCTTTTAAGACCCAAGGATACAGGTTATCAGGTCCAGGGGACTTGTCCATCTTTAGTCCCATTAGTTTGCCCAGTACTTTTTCTATAGTGATAGTAATTGTTTTAAGTTCCCCCCTCCTTATAGCCCCTTGATTATCTATTATTGGAATGCTTTTGGTTTCTTCTACCATGAATATCGATACAAAATATTTGTTCAAAGTTCCGCCATTTCTCTGTTTCCCATTATTAATTCCCTAGTCTCATTCTCTAAGGACCCAACGTTTACTTTAGCTACTCATTTCCTTTTTATATACCTATAGAAGCTCTTACTGTTTGTTTTAATATTTCTTGCTAGTTAACTCTCATAATCTATCTTCTATCATTTTTTTAGTCGTCCTTTGCTGGTTTCTAAAAATTTCCCAATCCTCCCGCCTTCCGCTGTTCTTCGCAACATTGTATGCCTTTGTTTTCAATTTGACACCATCCTTTACTTCGTTAGTTATCCACAGATGGTTCATCCTTCTCTTAGAGTCTTTCTTTCTCACTGGAATATATTTTTGCTGAGAGTTATGAAATATCTCCTTAAATGTTTGCCACTGCTTTTCTACAGTATTATCCTTTAATATATTTTCCCAGTCCACTTGAAGCAGCTCTGCCTTCATACCTTTGTAATTAACTTTATTTAAGTTCAGGACACTAGTTTGGGATCTAGCTTTCTCACTCTCAAATTGAATTTGAAATGCTACCATGCTATGATCACTCTTCCCCAGAGGATCCTTCACTACGAGATCATTAATTAATCCTGACTCATTACACGTTACCAGATCTAAATTAGTCTGCTCCCTGGTTGGTTCCACAATGCATTGTTCCAAGAAACCACCCCGCATACACTCTATGAACTCTTCCTCCAGGCGACCTTTGCCAATTTGATTCGTCCAATCAATATGAAGATTAAAATCGCCCATGGTTATTGCTGTATCTTTCTTACAAGCTTTATTTCTTGATTTATACTCTGTCCTACAGTGTAGCTAATGTTTGGGGGTTTGTAGACCACTCCCACCAGTGAATTCTTACCCTTATTATTTTTTATCTCCATCCAAACTGATTCTTCTGAGTCAATATCATTTCTCACTGCTGCACTGATCTCATCCCTTATGAACAGAACAATCCCACTTCCTTTTCCTTTCTGCCTATTCTTATGAAATGGCAAATACCCCTGAATATTTAGTTCCCATCCTTGGTCACCTTGCAACCACGTATCCGTAATGGCAATCAGAGCATATCCATTTATTTCTACTTGTGCCGTCAACTCATCTATCTTGTTATGAATGCTGCATGCGTTCAGATATAGAGCTTTTAATTTTGTCTTATGTGTATATGCTCTGTCCCTTTCTGTCACACTCTGGTTATCATTACTCCTATTGCTACCCTGCATTTTTGCCTTCTCTTTTCTCTTTTTACATTTCTACTCATTGGATTCCTCCCCCCCCACTATTTAGTTTAAAGCCCTATCTACAGCCCAAGTTATTCGATTTGCCAGGTCTCTGGGCATAATCAGAGCTAGTCCATTCAAGGATAATGTCAGAAAGCACTTCTTCACATAAATGGTTGTGGAATTCTGGAACTCTCACCCCAAAAAGCTTTTGAAGCTAGGTCAGTTGAACATTTCAAAAATAAGATTGATAGAATTTTGTTCGGCAAGGGTATTAATGGTTACAGAACGAATGTGGGTAGATGGAGTTAAGATACAGATCAGCCATGATCTAATTGAATTGTAGAACAGGCTCAAGGGATTGAATAGCTGACTCCTCTTCCTATATTTGATGACTCCCATGGCCTCTCCCACCTGACTGTATATCACTCTCCTCCCACCTCTGGCTGGGCTATCCTGTCACTGTGACAGAACATACCAGGAGTGATGATGGTGGATTCTTGGTTGTTGGGTGACAAGATATGATTCTGTAAGTGCGACAATGCCAGCCTGTTGCTTGACTAATCTGTGGCACAGTTCTCCCAATTTGGACACCAACCACCAGGTGAGGAGAATCTTTCTGCAGCTGCTAATGCTCCTTGGTGAAGTGTAGGAAATGTGTGTGTCGCAAAACAAGCATAAGTCATTTCCTGCTGCAGCTGTAGAAGGCATAGCTACTGATTGAAAGTGCTGAAAGATTCATGTTACATTCAAATGAAGGGGAATGGTAAACTCCACTTCCCCCTGGTAGTGCAATTGATGGTTGACTGTCCCTGCAGTACTTTGTGGATCAAATGGCAGATCTAAGGCATAGTCTCCCTGTTGAGCTTCAGCTGCCTCATGAACTGTTCTATCATGAGGTAACTATTTCCATTGTGCAGTATCCATGCCTTGAGTAGTTTGACCTTTAAGCAGTGTACACCTGTATTCCCAGGTCACCCTCTATCAAGCTCTGGCTGCACTAAGTAACAACTACTAATGGCTGCTATACTTGTGCTGTGGGGATATGAACATTGTTGTACATAACCCTATTTATAAAGAATACACTTGCCATATTGTTACACTCAGCACACACAAGAAAACATTTTAGCTTTGTTCGGAACTTAAAAAAGGCAATATTGAATTAGAATGATTTTTTGTTTAATAACATTCATAATAAAATCTTCTCTGGGGGGCGGAAAGAGATGAAGTACATGAAGTTTTCGTTATTGTAAGTAGTGACTCTTTTAGAACTATTTTTGATAAACTCCTGCAATATGTAATTGTGTTACTATTTGAGGTGATTGTCATCATAAAAACTGCTGCATTTATTCACTTACTTTGGAGAAGTCATCTAAAGATTGTCTTTTTGCTTCTTTCTGTGGGATTGTGGGTGATGATGATTGATAGATATTTACTACTTCTGTAAAATGCAGTTCTATGGAGATTGTAATGCCAGCTTCTATATATCTTTATTCCCTGTCATCATTTTGTGGTGTTACATTTCTAGTGAAATGTTTAAGCTTTTCAGTGCTACTAAGAATGTGTGAAATTTCTGTTGCCGATGATTAATTGATTAATTTTGCTGTGAATTTCATAACATTTCTGTGTCCAGGCACTTATATAATTTGGTTTATGATACAGTGCTATGAATTAATTTTGCATGAAAGTATTTTCAGACAGGAATGCTTGTAAGCTTTTTCTATTTTAAGGCTGCACATCGTATAACATTGCTTCGACTCTGAGTAATAGGTCATTTTGACCGATTGGTTCGGGCAAAACCATAGTTGTCCTTCATGTGGGCTTTGTCTTTGTATTGCACTGTAAAACCTCTGCTTCACATTCCATCATCATCATAGGCAGTCCCTCGGAATCGAGGAACACTTGCTCCCACTCTTAACATGAGTTCTTAGGTGGCTGTACAATCTAATACGAGAACCATAGTCTCTGTCACAGGTGGGACAGATAGTCGTTGAGGGAAGGGGTGGGTGGGATTGGTTTGCCGCATGCTCTTTCCGCTGCCTGCGCTTGATTTCTGCATGCTCTCGGCGACGAGACACGAGGAGCTTAGCGTCGTCCCGAATGCACTTCCTCCACTTAGAGCGGTCTTTGGCCAGGGACTTCCAGGTGTCAGTGGGGAGGTTGCACTTTATCAGAGAGGCTTTGAGGGTGTCCTTGTAACATTTCCGCTGTCCACCTTTGGCTCGTTTGCCATGAAGGAGTTCCATACTGCTGCAGTAAATAAAGATACAATGCTAACCAAAATTCAAATCTAAATTAGGAAAGTTCAAATGGATCGGCAAATGTGCAAATTGAGCAAAATGTGAGCAATTTTTAAGTTAGCCTGTCAAAAAATAGAGGGTTTCATGTGCAGAGAAGGGCCAAGAATTTGAAGTGGTCATCAGTAATGCTGGATTCCTGACAATTTTGTGCCCATTCCTTTATCCCGGGGCATTTCCAGTAGGAAGAGATGAGAAAGAAAACTTTGGAAAGGAAAATGGGGTTGGGTGTATAATGAGCGGCCAACCCATTATCGCCCATTTGGTTATAGGCTGTCTTGTCTTTGAAGAAAGAATGTAAACAATGAGAATGGCGTTTTCTCCCTGTGACATGCAGTACTGCCCAAGCATTAGTATGCAGATCATACTGAGTGTGATGGCAGTTGCAACAAGTAATTACTTTCCAAGCAAAGCATTTGTGGGGTGAATGCACAGAATGATATGTGAATAAACACTTGCAGGTGAACACTGGAGATGTGAAAGGCATTGCACTAGCTCATGGGCGTTGATGAATCCACCACTTTAATACAGCGAGAGGAGCTGATTACAAAGACAGGGGTGATAGTACAAAGCAGTATTTGAAGGTGTGGCTGCCTCCTCTTTTTTATATTTGTTCTTGGAAAATGGGCAGCACTGGCCAGACAACATCTTTTGCCCATCCTTAATTGTCATAAGGCATTAAGAGTAAAGTATGTAATGTGGGGCTTGAGTCCCACATTATTCAACTTGCCATAGTAGGATTATGAATTTCAGAGCTCCAGTACCATATTCTTATTTTACTTAATTTGATAAAGTCCTTGGGCTGTACTTTTGGTTAATTTGCACCCCATTTAGCACCTCAGCAGGGCGCAAAAATGTTTTTTGGACGTCAAACTAGGCGCACACAATTTTGCGCCCGGGCGGAACTTTCACCAATGGTTTTGCGGCAGTGCTGAAATTTACCGCCCCACCGTTGTCTTGACCGTTGGGATGACTTAAATCGTTGTGCATCGCTGCGCTAGCATCCCGGGCGGAACTTTCGAGCATTTTGCCTGAGGTCCAGCCCAGAAAAACCAGACGGACCCAAAGCACCAGACGCTAATGGCGTCATGTTGAAAGCGAAGGAGGAAGTCACAGTTGTGAGTGAATAAGACGGTTGGGAGAAGAAGTCTGCGTTACTGTATACTTTTGATTGTGAAGTTTTATGTGAGTTTCTAGTTTGTTTTAAAGGACATTTAAGGACATTTTAAAAGATGGTGGCCATGCTCGGTCAGGAACCATTCATCCTTGCTGCTGCCATATGGCTTCAAGCCAGAAGAAGGCTTATTGTTGATCATTTGCAATGCAATCAAAGAGGTCACAGACATATGGGAAGGAGGCCTTACCCCCCACAAGTTTAACGGGAACATCGCTCATACCTCCAGCTCTCTGAGGCACAGAGTGTTAGAAGGCTGTGCTTCTGAAAAGAGGTGATCACAGAGATATGTCAGCTGATAAAGACAGACCTACAGCCTACCAGCGGGAACAGGAGTGCACTGCCCGTTGAAGTGAAGGTGACTGCGGCACTTGCCTTCTAAGTCTCCGGCTCCTTTCAGGCATCAGCGGGGGACATATGCTCCAACTGGCAGCATGTTACACATTGTTGCATTCGTCAGGTGACTACTGGACTGTACACATGCAGGATGGACTTCATAAATGACCCAATGACCAAGGAGACCCAAAATGAGAGGGCTATAGATTTTGGACGATCTTCTGGCTTCCTCAAGGTTCAGGGTGCCGTTGACTGTACGCACATCACCCTGCGAGCACCTTTAAAGAATCCAGAGGTTTTCCCAAACCGAAAGGGATTCCACTCTCCGAACATACAGATCGTCTGCGACCATACTCAGCGCATCGTGGCAGTCAATGCCCAATATCCAGGGAGCATCTATGATGCATTCCTCTTGCGTGAGAGCACTGTCTCAGGTCTGTTCCAGTGTCAAGCACAAGGCCAGGGCTGGCTGTTCGGGGACAAAGGTTAAGGCCTTGCCACCTGGCTCATGACCCCCCTCCGGAACCCTCAGACAGAAGTCGAGCATTGCTATAATGAGAGCCATGCAGCCACATGCAACACTGTTGAACAATTGGAGTGCTCAAGCAGCGCTACCGATGTTTGGACCACTCTGGAGGCTGCCTACAATACTCCCCTCATCAGGTCTCTGCGTTTATTGTGGTGTGTTGCATGCTACTCAAATTAGCCATCATAAGAGGACATCAATTGCCAATAGGGACTGCAGGACCACCTCAGGAGAAAGAGGAGGAGGAGGAGGAAGATGAGGAAGAGGAACCTGGCAAGGAAACCATGCCACCACCACCACCACCACAACCACAGGGGAGGCATTGCGGAGATTTTGCCACTGCAAAAGCCTTACATCGGCAGCTCATAATTGAATGCTTTGCTTGAAAATTGAACGGCAGGTTTGAGCGTTGCCTGGCCACTCTATCCCACCATGTTGACTATTCGCCCTCTTATTCTGCAAATGAGACACTACACAGAAATGGTAAAGGTAAAGAAAAAAATGTATTGAACATTGTAACATTCTAAACTTTGTAACCTTTGTAACCTTTATTGTGATACTTAAATAAAATAATGAGCTGCATCTAGCAGTGTGATAATTCAAGAAGATTCTCAGAACATAATTCAGCATCAAGAATATAATCCAGCAGTGTGATACTATAACATAAATAAGCTGCATCCAGCATCAAGAACATAATCCAGCTGTGTGATATTCCTGCCCCACTATTGTTTGCCACCATCTTTTGCCTCCCTTCCCTTCATCCCCCTCGCTTGCCTGTTGCTCCTCATCAAAGTGGCACCAGGGCGTGCAGTAAGGCTGCCAGAGTGCTGCTGATTTGGGGGGGACAGACAAGGGAGACGGCATCTGGGAACACACAGGACCAGCTCGTGGCATGGAAAACCTGGCTTCTGACTGGCTAACCTCTTCATTGGCATCGCCAATCACAGGTGGTTTGGGTGACAATTGTTGTTGATGCTTGGTTGGCGACTGAGTCTGGGAAGACCGAATGCTGTCATCCGGCGGAATGACACCACCTCCCATATCCCTGGAGCTACTCAGTCACCAACGGAGCTGGACCCTAACAACTGGTGCACCTTGCTGGCCTGCTTTGGAACTGTCACTTCCCCGTGTGACAGTGGGAAACGCAGAGAGTATGGAGACAGGCATGGACTGCATCACCTGCCCAAGCTGAAGCAGAGCTTGTGCCTGTGATGCGCCATATTCTGCAAGGGCTCGTGCCACACTCTCCGGGACTCCACTCTCACTGCTGGAGGCCACCAGCCTCGTGTGGGCATTGATGGTATCATGGCTTGTGCTGATAATCTACAACCCTAGCTCTGTAATTGTCGCTTTCAGACTGTCAATGCTCACGGAATTCCTACCCAAGACATCAAGGAGCTGACGGCTGACCTGGATGCTTTCCCTGGACATTCCACCATGTCCAGTTCCACGTCTGCCTGTTTGTCAGTAGACCGACTTTACCGACTCACCCTCCGGAGAGATGGCCTGCGGGATTCAACCCCAGCACTGCGTTGCTGCACGCTGCTGGTCCCAGGATCCTTGGATTCCTTGAGCCCCGAGAACGTCATGTCGTCCCCAGAGGAGATGAGCAGCGATGGTGGAGCAGGGGTCGTCGGATGCTGCACCGGAGTCGGCTCATCGGTATCCTCCTCTTCCTTCTCCTCCTTTTCATCCTCCTCCTCCAGATGATGCCCTGAGATGGAGGGTTCCCTTGAGGGATGCGGTGCCTGTGGCTGGTCATCTGGAAGTAGAAATTAACAGACGAGTGGTGCGCAGCAGGGGAAGGGGCCAGGGGGACATGAAGAAGGTCGCATTGCACAGGCTCTTTTGAAGGACTGCCGTTACTCCATTATATCTAGTCCAGAGACATTGCAGGACATTGTCCCAACCCTAGTCCAGAGGCACAGCAGGTCATTGCCCCAACCTATCCCAAGCAGTGTGCAGGACTTACCCTCAGTATCCGAGCGGGGTTCAGTGCCCGCATTGGCACTGCCCGACCAGTGATGCCGATGAGGTCTGCCACTCTCTCCTCAATGTCGGTGAGTGGCAGGGTCTGAGGTGGCCTATCGCCTCTCTGCACCTGCTCGCGGCGATTATGAGATTTCTTTGCCTGCAAACATGAAAATGGGAATGGTTACAAGAGGGTCCATCTGCTCTTGTGGCACAGATAGCCACCAAAGCATTTATACCATAATGTCTGAATATACTAGAGTCCTCTGTTTAGTGGCCTTGGAAGTTGCACATGGTTCATCAGGAGGATATCAAAGTGGGAGCCTTCTTATGAGATCTCAGAAAGCTATCTTAATAATGTGTAAAGATCACTCATGGCAAATAGGGTGCCAAACTAAGCCTACCTATGTGTCATGCATTTTAGGAGGCAACCCACAGTGTTGAAAGGCACCAACAGCATGAGAACAATAGTGTGTCAGGTTTATCCTTGAAGTAATGAAGGAGTGCATGAATGAAAATGGTACTCACTCTGATGACCCGGGTGAGATCGTTCAATTTCTTTCGGCACTGTGTGCCAGTCCTCACCACAGTGTCCGAGGCAGAGACCTCCTCTGCTGTGTTTCTCCAAATTCTCTTGAATATGGTGGGCAGTGGTCTAGAGCTACCCTGAAGATGCAACTCCTGCCATCTTTGTTCCACAGCCCCCACTAAAGCTTCATTAGCCTCATGGCTGAATCTCCGGACACGCTGTCTTCCCTCGTCCTCCTCCATCATCGAATTCAAAATGTGAAAGAACTGATCCTGCCCCAGTTGTATTGCGTATACATGCATAGGAAGTGGACGCGCCTTGCATTCGTGTTTGCGACATGAAACCAGAAGGTGGAAGCGCGGGGGAAATAGAAAACGCACGCGCAAAATGGCAGATTGCGACAACGACGGAACTTTCGGCTCCGGTGCACAGAGTCTGTGGTGTAACGCCAGAGTTAATGCTAACACTGTTTGTGAACTTTCATTCGGCAAAAGTTCCTTGCTCTGGCTCTAATGTTATCCCGCCACTAAATTTTTCGCTCTGCCATAATTGCACCCGGAAAGGCTGGAAAACGCAAAAAAAGGAAAACCCAGCCTCTTAAGTTTTGCATTGAATGGCCGTGCACTAGATGGCGAAATTGGCACTGATTGCCCTGACTCCTTGGAGCACTCCTGCTCATTTCAAAGAGGTCATCCCTCTGACCCTGACGACTTGAAGCAGCAGTTCAACATCAGCATCCATAAAGCAAGGGGCTCTGTACCGTGCTTCAATGATCCCTGACACTTGAACCGGAAGAAAATTCTGTTATGAAAAATGTAGTTTGGTGCAATTGTCACTGTAATACCTGCAGCAGCACACCATTCTCTACCCCCCAAATAGGCAAGCTGCCAATGATGGCCACTTTCTATGCTTGGAGCATGGCCAAGTCATTATAATAACACTGATCACAGAAACTATGGCAAGGTCAACACTAGTCCCATCAGGGTGCAGTCATCCTGCTTTGCCACACATCCAACATACGTTGACAAGGTCCCACACAAGAGATTGGTGTGCAAAATCAAAGCGCATGGTATTGGGGGTAATGTACTGACATGGATAGAGAACTGTTTGGCAGACAGGAGCAGAGAGTTGGGATAAACGGGTCCTTTTCAGAATGGCAGGCAGTGACTAGTGGGGTGCCACAGGGCTCAGTGCTGGAACCCCAGATCTTTACATTATACATTAATGACTTAGATGAAGGAATTGAGTGTAATATCTCCAAGTTTGCAGATGACACTAAACTGGGTGGCGGTGTGAGCTGTGAGGAGGATGCTAAGAGGCTGCAGGGTGACTTGGACAGGTTAGGTGAGTGGGCAAATGCATGGCAGATGCAGTATAATATAGATAAATGTGAGGTTATCCACTTTGGGGGCAAAAACACGAAGGCAGAATATTATTTGAATGGCGGCAGATTAGGAAAAGGGGAGGTGCAACGAGACCTGGGTGTCATGGTTCATCAATCATTGAAAGTTGGCATGCAGGTACAGCAGGTGGTGAAGAAGGCCAATGGTATGTTGGCCTTCATAGCTAGGGGATTTGAGTACAGGAGCAGGGAGGTCTTACTGCAGTTGTACAAGGCCTTGGTGAGGCCTCACCTGGAATACTGTGTTGAGTTTTGGTCTCCTAATCTGAGGAAGGACATACTTGCTATTGAGGGAGTGCAGCAAAAGTTCACCAGACTGATTCGAGGGATGGCTGGACTGACATTTGAGGAGAGACTGGATCAACTGGACCTTTATACACTGGAGTTCAGAAGGATGAGAGGGAATCTCATAGAAACGTATAAGATTCTGATGGGACTGGACAGGTTAGATGCGGGAAGAATGTTCCCGATGCTAGGGAAGTCCAGAACCAGGGGACATAGTCTTAGGATAAGGGGTAGGCCATTTAGGACTGAGATGAGGAGAAACTTCTTCACTCAGAGAGTTGTTAACTTGTGGAATTCCCTGCCACAGAGAGTTGTTGATGCCAGCTCATTGGATATATTCAAAAAGGAGTTAAATGTGGCTCTTGCGGCTAAAGGGATCAGGGATATGGAGAGAAAGCAGGAAAGGGGTACTGAAGGAATGATCAGCCATGATCTTATTGAATGGTGGTGCAGGCTCAAAGGGCCGAATGGTCTACTCCTGCACCTATTTTCTCTGTTTCTATGCTTCTATTCTATGTTGCACCCACACAGAAAATTCAGCTTACAGTGTGTTTCTTCTCGAAGTCTAATTTTCTCTTATGCCTTCTTTATACTAATGTGGCATGCACAAGCAAAGTACATTAAATAATGTGTGTCACCTTCTTGTACACTTTGCACTATCTCTCCAATGGCCCAACTGATTAAGGCACTGCATTGATGAGCTCTACAGATGAGGATAGCCCCAGACTCAATCTGTGAGGTGTACTGATTCAGCCAAATGAGAGAGGCATTGGGGGTGCTACCAATATCTTCATTGGCTTTTGGTTTGGTATGAGAAAACTACCCATGATTTTCAGTGACCCCTGTTACAATAGTCACGAATGGATGTCTCAGTGAGGAAAGTTATTATTGGGGATTATATCAACAATTACCATATTGCAATATTCTGACAAAGCTATCTCACAAGGAAAACAAACAGCAAGAGGATATTAATGGTGTTCTATCCCCAGGTGGCAGCCCTGGCAACAGGTCAGAGTGTTTTTTCAATTTGTAACAACTACTAGCAGCATAGTACTGTGAAGAAGGCTCCATAATTTATCAAACTTTTCTGTAAAACAAAAAAGAAATCTGCTGTGTTGCAGATGTTGTGCATTTTGCTTGTGTGCAGATTTTAAGATTTATTACCTGTTGGTTTGTATTTATGGCTGTCTCACGGACATGTCTGCTGAAGATGAAAAACTGTACAATGTATTTTCTGAACTATATATATATATAATATTTCAGAAGAAATCATGGCTTGGAAATTCGATTGCATCTGAAAACAGGTATGCAGGGGAAGGGATGTCTTTTTACGAGGCCCGGGGGCCACATGACATTGATGCTGAAGCCTCATTATTATATATCAGGTATGCAGTCTGGATTATTCATTGGCTGCATACTTGTTTCGGGGGAAGGGATGGACAGGAAATTGGGCTACACTGATGCCACTTAAAGGTAACCAGTACCTCTTAAAGGAGAGGTCCACATCAGCTGCAGACAACAGGGAAGCACCAGAACACAGAAAGCAGTGCAAGAAGTACAGAGAGGGCACCCAGCTTCTACAATGCAGCTTTGGAAGCCCTGGTCCATTATATCGACAGGAGGAGGGAGATCCCATTCCCCTCAAGGGGCATATAGCCCCTTCCCAGAAAAAATCTCCACTACCAATTGGTAGAGGTTGTAGAGGAAGTCAATACCAGGAGCTTAGCTCCCAGGACATGGGTGTAATGCCACAAACAGTTCAATGCCCTCATCAGAGTTGTCAGGGCAACAAAACTGCTCTCTTACTCTGCTCACATCTCCAGCACCTCCAAGCTCCCTACTCACAATATTTCCCGCTTGCACTTTCCTGCACTCTCTTACCATAAACTTCACTTCACCTCCTCCTCCTCCTACTCACACACTCACCACTATTGCAACCCACACTTCCCCACACTTCACATCTTACACACTGCATACCAACTCTTCCAGCATGACAGGTACATTCTCCAAACACGTTACAAGACCACCACTAACACATTCCCTTCTTTCTTGCAACAGAATGTTGTGCATAATATGCGCTAAGAGGCTGCCAGCTTAGTTAGCTGAGCTCACCGGCACACCTTCTCGGTGGAAGAAACCGTACTGGCTGTCACAATCAGAGGTCGAGTCATGGCCGTGGCGACTGGCAATGCTGGAGGAGCTGCTTTCAACAGACACTTCTCTCTCTGCTCCCCTTCACAGTAAAAGCTAAGCTTTTTCCCTCTCTTAGATTTGAGGTGCTCAAAATGTGGTGACACCATATGTGTCAGGCACCCAGTCACAGCTGCAAATGACCTTCATCGAGAGCCAT
This sequence comes from Pristiophorus japonicus, assembly GCF_044704955.1. Lineage (NCBI taxonomy): Eukaryota > Metazoa > Chordata > Chondrichthyes > Pristiophoridae > Pristiophorus > Pristiophorus japonicus. The sequence goes on along the minus strand of NC_091978.1, from coordinate 182,130,981 downwards.
GCTGTTATGTATGCTATAAAGGTTCAAACTGAGTACTGTTTAACTAAGCAAGGTACAACCTTGGCTCTGCTTTATTTAGGCCCAAAGTGCATGACTCACAAAATGGCTGGCCTTTTATACCTGTGCGTGCTTCTCAGTGGCCTCCAACAATGAAGCCATCTGGTGGCTAAACCAAAATGTACATACATAACAATACTCCCCTCTGAGATCTTATCACAGTCTTTCACAGGTTGAGACGGTCCGGTGCTTTGTGCTCCCGAATTGACCGTCTCAGTTCGATTCCAGCCTTGGGTGAGTGTGTGGGGTCTGTTGTGGCTGATGGCTGGCTGACTGACTTGTTCGGGGTGACAGTGGCCATGTCAGGAATTGCAAGTCCATTTTTATTGAACAGATCTTTGATGGAAATTCCGGGTTCAGTGATGACCCTTCAGTCCTCTGAAGGCTGCTGGTAGGTTGGTTGGTTGTCGATGGTTTCTTCGTCCGACTGCTCTGGCTCGTCTGTGTGCCTCAGCTTTGTCTGATCCATGTGTTTCCTGCAAGTTTGCCCATTCTTGAGCTTAATAACGAATACTCTATTGCCCTCCTTGGCCATGACCGTACCAGCGATCCATTTGGGACCCTGACCATAATTCAACACATATACACGACCATTAACAGAAATCTCGCGTGACACAGTTGTGCGATCGTGGTATCCTTGTTGACTTTGTCTTCTGTATTCAACATGATTATTTAAATCCGGGTGTACCAGAGATATCTTGATCTTAAGACCTCTTTTCATCATGAGTTCAGTAGGTGAGACCCCTGTGAGTGTGTGGGGTCCTGTCCTGTAACTCAGCAGTATGCAGGACAAGCGGGTCTGCAGTGACCATTGGGTTACTCTCCACATGCTTTGCTTGATAATTTGTACTCCATTTTCAGCTTGCCCGTTGGATGCAGGCTTGATTGGTGCTGACCTTACATGTTTTATGCCATAAGTTTCACAAACTCCTGAAACTCCTGACTGGGAAAGCAGGACCCATTGTCACTCACCACTATGTCAGGCAGATCATGTGTCGCGAACATGACATTGAAATTCTCAATGGTTGCCATGTACGTGCTGGATGACATGATTATGCATTCTATCCACTTTGAATAAGTGTCCACCACCACTAAAAACATCTTGCCCAGGAAGGGACCTGCAAAATCTACATGGATCTTGGACCAAAGTTTGGATGGCCATGACCACAGACTCAACGGTGATTCCGCTGGTGCTTTGCTAAGCCGCATGCAAGTGTTGCACTGATGCACGCTTACTTTCAGCTCAGAATCAATTTCTGGCCACCATACATGGGACCTGGCAATGGCCTTCATCATCACTATACCAGGATGTGTGCTGTGTAACTCATGCACAAACTTCTCTCTCCCATTCTTGGGCATTATAAAGCGATTGCCCCACAATATGCAATCTGCTTGAATAGACAGTTCGTCCTTGCGATGAATGTATGGTTTGGCCTCCTCGCACATTTGCTTAGGTATGGCAGACCAATCCCCTTTGAGAATGCAACCCTTTACCACTGATAAAATCAGGCCCTGGCTGGTCCAGTTCTTAACTTGTTGAGCCGTGTCAGGGGTTCCTTCACTCTCAAAAGCATCCATAACTAACATTAGATCCGCCGGTTGTGGCGTTGCCACCTCCGGTGTGGGCAAAGGCAACCGGCTCAAAGCATCGGCACACTTCTCTGTGACAGGTCTGTGGTGGATGACATAATCATAGGCAGATAATGTCAATGCCCACCTTTGGATGCGGGATGAAGCGTCGTATTGATACCTTTGCTCTCGGAAAACAATGAAATGAGCGGCTTGTGATCGGTCTCTAATTCGAACCTCAGACCATACAGGTATTGATGCATCTTTTTAACACCGTACACACACGCTAAAACTTCTTTTTCTACCAGGCTGTTGGCTCTTTCTGCTTGCCAAACTTTTGGATGCACATTCGACAGGTTGAAGTTTCCCTGACTCATTGGCTTGTTGTAACACGCAACCAATTCCATATGACGATGCATCACAGACCAAAACTTAATGTTTACATGGGTCGTAATGTACCAGCAGCTTGTTTGAGCAAAGCAGATTGGTGGCTTTCTCGAAAGCTCTGTCTTGCGATGATGCTCCCCACACCCAGTTGTTGCCTTTTCTCAATAGCATGTGCAATGGTTCTAGTAAGGTGCTCAATTTAGATGGGAAGTTACCAAAGTAGTTGAGGAACGAACACAGCTCCGTCACATTCTGCGACTTGTGTGCATTCTTGGTGGCCTTGGTTTTCATGTCAGTAGGTCTGATGCCATCAGCAGCGATTTTCCTCCCAAGGAATTTGACCTCCGGTGCCATGAAGACGCACTTCGAGCATTTCAGTCTGAGTCCCACAGTAGAACCTCTTCCAGGTTGTTCAGATGTTCCTTGGAGTTACGATCAGTGATCAGGATGTCATCTTGTAACACGACGATTCTGGGGACGGACTTCAGTAGACTTTCCATATTCCTCTGGAATATTGCCGAGCAAATTCCAAAAGGGCACCTGTGGTAAATAAACTGTCTTTTGTGCGTGTTAATGCATGTAAGTCTCTTCGACGTCTCGACCAAATCGTGTGTCATATAGGCCAACGTCAAGTCGAGTTTTGTGAACGACTTCCCTCCGGCTAGCGTCGCAAACAAGTCATCAGCCTTCGGTAACGGATACTGATCTTGTTTCAAAACCCTATTGATCGTAGCCTTGTAGTCTCCACAGATTCTGACTGTGTCATCACTTTTCAGCATAGGAACAATGGGGCTGGCCCATTCATTAAATTCGACCGATGATATGATCCCTTCATGCTGGAGTTTGTCCAGTGCAATTTCGACCTTCTCCCTCAACATATACGGCACTGCCTGAGCTTTATGATAGATGGGTCTTGTATCTGAGTCCACATGGATCTGCACCTTGGCTCCCGTGAAGTTGCCGATACCCGGTTCGAACAGCGAGGGGAACTTGCTCAATAATTGGGCACATGTATCTTCCTCCGATGACAACACCTTTATGTCATTCCAGTTGCATCTGATTTCTCCAACCAGCTCCTGCCGATCAGCGTTGGGCCATTGCCTGGAACAATCCACAGTGTTAACTCGTGAACTGCACCGTTATATGACACATTAATTTGTGCCCTGCCAATCACCTTTATCAGTTCTTTGGTGTACATGCACAGCTTGGCGTTAACAGGGCTCCGCCTAGTCCTCACAGTCTTAGTATCCCACAGATTATTAAATGCCCTCTCGATCATGATCGATTGACTCGCCCCCATGTCCAGTTCCATCAATACCGGTATCCCGTTAAAATTCACGTTAATCAAAATTGGTTTATTGTTGGTTATGAAGGAGTACAGTCCATACACTGCCTCCTCTGGCATCCTGGATTGCGTATCCGGATCCGCGCTAGTCTGACTCTCATCCTCCACATGGTGTGTCGCAGTTCGCTTGCTCATCTGCGGACACTTGTGCTGGAGATGTCCGACTCTCAGACAGCCTTTGCAACTATATTGTTTAAATCGGCACTGCTGGTGCCGATGATTTCCCCCACAACGCCAACACGGAGAAGTCGGATACATTCCTGCTGGCGGACTTTGGGCAGCCACAGGTTTCACGAATGCTGCCGGATGTGCCGCTCTGCCGAACGCCGAATCAAATCGCATTTACTGTACTTGCCGAGGTTCGGTTCTTCACCGCTATTTGCTTTAGACTCATGTCCATCGTCATACATGATTGAGCGATCTGGATGGCCCTTTTTAAATCCAACTCCTCCACCTCCAGAAGTTTGCGCAGGATCACCTCATGGTTGATACCGATAACAAAGAAGTCCCGTAGTATGTCTGCCATCACCGTCCCGAACTTGCACGGTCCCGCTAGACTTCTCAGGTCGACAACAAACTCCACCGTGCTCTGGCCATTCGATCGAACATGTGTATAAAACCTGTATCTCGAGATTATGATGCCATCGTCTGGCTTGAGGTGCTCCCGTACCAATGTACACAACTCCTAGAACATTTTCTCTGTTGGATCACTAGGCATGAGTCGATTCTTTATCAGACCGTAGATCTTTGAACCGCACACAGTGAGGAACACGGCCCGGCGCCGATCTGCATCATCGACCCCTTTCATTTTGTTGGTCACAAAGTACTGGTTCAAATGGCTCACAAAGTCTGTCCAATCTTCTCCCTCCACGAATTGCTCTAAAAATCCAATTGTGCTCATTTTTCAAACAAAGGTTCTTATATTCTCGTCACCAAATGTTATGTATGCAATAAAGGTTCAAACTGAGAACTGTTTAACTAAGCAAGGTACAACCTTGGCTCTGCTTTATTTAGGCCCAAAATGGCTGGCCTTTTATACCTGAGCAGCACAATGTGCGTCATTGTTGGAGGCCACTGAGCAGCACAATGTGCGTGCTGCTCAGTAGCCTCCAACAATGGTGCATCTGGTGGCTACAAACAGAATGTACATTCATGACATATGCTGCCATCAGAAATATCATTGGCAGACTGCTGGCCTGCTCAAGCAATGCTTCCACTGCCTGGACCATTTGGGAGGGAGCTCTGCACTACAGTCCTGAGCAGGTACCCAGATTTGAGGTTGTTTGCTGCATGCATGTCCTTATGACCACCTGGGCAGCAAGAATGGGGAGCAAAAAGACAACCAAACCCAGAAATTCCTTGGATATTCCACTGATCTCCCGCCATAACACCAACAGGAGACTGACAGAACCTCGAGGAAAATAATAGTGACCCAGTTGTGCCAGGTCTCCGTTGTTTGCAGGAGTTTTCTGGATGCCTTGTAAGAGGTAGAACCATTTTTTTCCCATTACAACACAAAAGATGTCCAAGAGTTGAGGCCAGGTACTGGGGCTCACTAAGCCAGTTGTCCCACATCCTCGGACTCACTTTGGAAAGTATATCAGTGAAGGCCAATACTTCGAGTGAGCAGAGGCATATCCATCTCCACAAGGGAATAACTGCTTGTCCAGCAGTCAGGCCCTGGCCAGGTAAGAGTGGCAACGTTTTGTTTTTACAATTTTGCTGGATCATCAACGGTCATCCAAGGAAATTCTTGGCAATAATTTTTATCAATGATTGAGAAGATGGAATCATGACATCCAAATTTACAAATGACACCGAACTGAAAGTCATGGCAAACGATAATTATCAATATGCACAAATCCAAAGGATCTAGAGAAACCGGGCCTGTGGGAAAAAAAATGGCTGATGTAAGTTAATATGAAGAGTATGAAGTTATGCGACTCAGCAGATGAAAGAATTGCATGAATTATGTACTAAGCTCTGGAATTCCCAATCTAAATCTCTCCACCCCTTCACCTCTCTCCTTTAAGGTGTGCCTTAAAATCTATCTCTTTGACCAAGCATTTGATCATCTGACATAATTTCTTATTTTTAGCTCAATGTCAATTTTTGTCTGATTATGCTGCTGTGAAGCACCTTGGGATCTTTTACTCTGTTAAATGTGCTATATAAAGACAAGTTGTTGCTGTAAATGGAAACATGCTTGAGTGACCACATCAGTTCATCAAAATCATCACATGCAGGTATAAAAGTGAACAGAATGTTGAGCTGTAAGAATAGGGATGTAACTTATCAGTCCAGAGAGGTGATTCTGATATCATAGTTGGCCTTCAGTAAGACCACATACCATTTTGGTCTCCCTATATGTTATTCGACAGAGTGCAAAAGAGGGCTACTAGATAATTTCCAGAACTAATAAGACAAAAGTTATGAGGAGAGATTAGTTGTCCTAGAACTTTTCTCTCTTTAAAAGAGAATATGAAAGTCTGATAAATGTGGAGTCCTGTTGCAAATTTCTACTACGTTAGCCATGGCAGGTTTTGAACTCATAACCCCTTGCTCTAGTACAGCATTCAGCCAATGAAACTGCCCAGTGTTCAAAAAAAATCAGTTAAAATGTTACGGCCAAGAAATTCAGCTATCATGGGAAACCAGTGAGAAATCAGCGGCGTATTGGAAATACACATTCAATGACATCAGCGAGAGGCACTGGGAATTTTGGAGTGCATGACATTTTTTATTATGCATGGCAAGCTACCTGCGCTCCTGGTACTGTTGATTGTCAGCTTGGCAATGGGGGAGGTGGGAAATTATATGTCAACGATGCAATTTAAAGACAGCCTGCACCTCTTAAAGGGGAAGTGCACTTTGGCTGTTGTGAGCTGAAGGGTCAGAATTTGGACCAGGCCCTGAATGAGCCAAGTTCTGGCCTAAAGACAAGGGGGAAAAATTCAGTATAGCCCCGTTTGGGGCGTTAAAACTTTAAAAGTTGAAAAAAGAGTGACAAGCGCTAATCATTCTCGCCTCCTGCATAATTCCATTTTAGTGCTCCAAGAGGGAAGTGCTTCAAGTGCTAACCACTTCTCTTAGGACGCTAAAGTCCAAGAGTGGAGCGGGAGTGGCAGAGCACGAAACAATTTTGAGCACATTGGTAATGGCACTCTTTCATTATAGAGGCTGCTTTACTTGCTTAAAGGGAAGGGCCAATGATGCTGCACAAGCTAGTTGTCATCAGTTCTGGTTTGCAGGCGACCTGGGTGACTGCCATTCTAGCCCCAAACACTCTCTACAAAGTGGAGGGCTTGGATATCTTGCAATAATGAAAAATGAAATAATTTGGGCACGCACCAGACTACTGCAAATAATAAAGGTTGCGCGAGCTGAAAATCATTCGCTTTAATTAACGGTCCCGAAATGGCCAGCCGAGTTCACAATGCCTCCTCTTGCCCACTCGAGGTGATAAAGCAGGGGACGAGAGTCAATTTTACTATCTGGGGCAGTGACGGGGTGCTGCGTACTTTATGATGTCATGATCTACGAGGCGCTTAAGGCTCAAGCGCTAAGAGTTAGTGCCAGCGCTAAACCAGCACTGAAGTTTGTGAGCGTCGCTAACCCCTTAAAGCTCCGTTAGCGCCCCCCCTCCCCCCCCAGGCGCTAATGGGAGCTGCTAACCTACCGAATTTCTAGCCCTAGAGTTCCTGCTCCCTCAGCCACTTAGGGGTTTAGCAGTTCTTTAGCAGCTGATAAAAATAAAGTGGTGTGCTAGATATGGCCTACCTGGTGATTTAGCTGTGACTGGATCCCCAAAGAGAACCAAAATATAACAAATATGTGCTTTTACAGCAGCCTTCTTACAAAGGCGGCCACGGGGGAAACAATGTTTTCAGGAGTGCCCAATACCTTCTCCACACCCCCCACCACCTCCTTAACAAGCAACAAAACTGCAATTTCTGGGCCTATATGCAGCTGATTGATTTGTGGGATGAAAGGGTTGTCCTATGAGGAGAGATTGAGAGTTTGGGCCTATAATCTCTGGAGTTTAAAAGAACGAGAGGCGATCTCATTGAAACATATAAGATTCTGAAAGGGATTGACAGGGTAGATGCTGAGAGATTGTTTCCCCAGCTAGAGAGTCTAGAACTAGGGATCATAGTCTCAGGATAAGGAGTCGGCCTTTTACGACTGAAATGAAGAGGGATTTCTTCACTCAGAGGATTGTGAATCTTTGGAAATTTCTGCTCCAAAGGGCTGTGAATGTTTAATCTTTGAGTATATTCAAGGCTGAGATAGATATATTTTTGGACTCCAGAGGAATCAAGGGATATGTGGATAGAGTCAGAACATGGAGTTGAGGTCAAAGATCAGCCATTATTTTATTGAATGGTGGAGCATTGCTGTTTCTGGAAGCTTGCTGTGTGCAAATTGGCCACCCTGTATTACAATAATGACTACACTTCAAAAAGTACTTCATTAGCTGTAAAGTTTTTGGATATCTGGTGGTCGTGAAAGGTGCTATAAAAATGCAAGTCTTTCTTTTTTTCTTTTTTCCTCACAGCTTACTTTTGTTCATTAACCAACCTCAATCCATGTTACTATATTACCCCCAATCCTATGAGCCCGAACCTGGTGTAACAACCTCTTAGGTGGCATCTTATCGAATGTCTTCTGAAAATCCAAGTATATTAGATTCAACCTCAGCATTCTCTCTGTTGACTGCAGTCATCGGCAAAGCACTGATTGTGGAAGTATATCTTTGGCTTCCAAGCTGAAACAGCTGAAGGCATGCAGAATACAAGAGATGCAAGATTATTATGGCAACATATTTTCCAAAATTATGAAGTTGAGAGTTTAGGGATTACTCTTTTTGAGGCTTGTGAAATTTTATTTTATATCTTTCAGCCCAACATCCTGATCATATTTTCTACGATGTCAAATGTCCAAAGTACTGCAACGATATCAGGACATGCTCGCCTAATGACTGAAAACCTTTGCTCCAATTTTTGCAAAATCAATGTGCATTTACTATCACTGAATGAGCGACTCCCCAAACCAGAATTAGACATCCCTTAGCACTTGTAGAGACCAGGGGCGAGAACCTCCACTTTTTTTGCATGCTTAACACCCACTTAATGCCCATTTTACCGCTGAAATAATGTATAACGCCCATATATCGCCCATTTAGCCACAAAATGGAAACTAACGGGCATTTTAAGGAAACATCGCCGAGCGTTACATTCCCCATGTGCTTAACGCCATGAAAAAATATTATGGCCCGCCCACTTTTTTGGGGCAGAATCATCAGAATGGGCAAAATCAACACCCATAATATCGCCCAGCGTTACTTTCCACACTGATTAATGCTGGGATTCAATAATATCGCCCGCCCTCTTTTTGTGTTGTAAAGAGCACATTTGGTGAAACTAACGCCCGGGAGATCGCCCACCATCACTTTCACCACCTCGCACACATATCGCCCACAATATCGCTCGCCCAAAAAAACGCCCAGAAAAAGTGGAACTGTTCTGAACTAAAGCCAGCGGTGTGGCTGCCATTCTTAAAATCGCAGGTCGCTTCATTCAAAAGGCTGCTTTAACTTTGCATTGACTCTGGAGTTCTTCTCAGGTGAAATGACCATCTCAACAGACATATTTTCAGACTCTGGATTATTGGGGAATTACTGTAGGTATATTTTAGTGAGGAAATCATTGCTACTGATCAATCGCTATTATACTTTATTGCAATGGGGCTAGTCATTTCTCAGCCTGCATCGATTAATACACAGATGCTGCAGAGTGCAAATGGCTCAATGTGTAATGCATATCATTATGTCCCCAATTTACGACGTGCAAGAATCAGGAGGAGGGCTAGACCATACACACCCCGCACATCCAAGTAAAAGAGGTCTTACCTCGACGTCTCCGACCACTGGAGTTCGGAAACTGCACTTCCACAAGGTGGTAATCAATTAAATATGTGAGCTCATCAGGCCACATATGCAGCCTGCCATCAGGACATCAGTGTCGGTCGAGGTCAAGGTCACCGCGCCACTGTCTTTCTACGCGTCCGGTTCCTTTCGGGCCTCCGCGGTCGAGATTTCCCCTCTGTCTCACCATGTAACACATCGCTGCATTAGAAAGGTCATGGAGGCCCTGTACATGAGAAGGATGGACTTTATCAGCTTCCCCATGACCACGGAGGCTCAGACTGGCAGGGCTGGAGCATTCTACCGAATTGCTAAGTTCCCCAGGGTGCAGGGAGCAATACAGTGTTTTCATAACAGAAAAGGATTTCATTTCCTGAAGGTCCATCTAGTTGTCGACCACAACCAGATCATAATGGCAGTGAATGCCAAATGTCCGGGCACCTTCGACGAGGCTCACATCCTGAGTGAGAGCACTGTCTCTAACATCTTTAAGATTCAGCCACAAGGACAATGCTGGATGCTTGGTGATAACCGATATGGTCTAGCCACCTGGCTGATGACCCCCCTGCGTGACACCCACACCGAGGCCGAGAAGCGATACAACCGGAGTCACAGAGACACACGCAATGTGGTCCAGAAAATAATAACTGTGCTTAAGCAGTGCTTCAGATGTCTGGACCACTCAGGAGGGGAGCTACAATACAACCCTGAGCAAGTAGGTAAATTCGTGGTCGTGTGCTCCACGCTGCACAACCTAGCTATCAGGAGGGACCAAGAACTGACAGCAGGCACTGATGGTCCACCTCAGGAAAGAGAGCAAGAGGACAACGAGGGGCTGGACGCTGACCCTAGGGCCAGACAATCAGGCTAGTTATGCAACCATGCTCACAACCCCCTTCAGACCACAGGAAAGGGCCCATGGTGGCTACATAGTTGCAAGGCTCTTATGTAAGGAGCTGATATCTGAACGATTTGCCTGAAAGAACGTTGATGTGAGTGACAACTCTGACACACTGCTGTGTGTGTGCAGCTCAGACATCAATGGTGCCCATCACCTCGGTGCCAATTAAAGTTTACATTGTTTGAAGTTGTTTTATTTAACCCTTTCATGTTAAGGAATCACCAGTTTGTAATGGTCCAGCTATCTGAGACAATGCGCAACAAGGTTATGTTCAATAAAAAAAATGTTACACCAACATTGGTCTGAAATCATAAGTATCCAAGGCAATAACACCCAACCCCCACCCACACTCCACTTTTTCCACCATTGACATCAATCAAATGTTCAACATGTCCAGCCACACAGAATACAAAGGCAAAGCAGGAGCTTGGTTCCCAGCCCCCATACTTTGCAACAAATTGCATACACTGAGATGGAGATATAACACAGCCATCACCAGCGACATGCACCTCACTTTCCTTCCCCCCTCTCCTTCTTCTCCCCACCTCAACCCCTTCCCCTCCTCGCTCCATGACGCCTGGCCAAGGAGCTCCTCAGGTGGTGCCTCATTGGGGGGGATGAAGGCAGATGTGTTGGTTGCACAGGTACAGGAGCGGGGGGTGCCGAGGGGGCAACATTCTCTGATGCAGAAGCAGGATCTTGGTCCTTGCTCTCATCTGTTGTTCGCAGTGGTGGTGCAGAACCTAGGGGTGGAGTGCCACGCTCTGGGACCACTGGGAGGCCTATGCCAGCAATGTTCCTGGCTATCGCCTCCAAGGCCTCCGCCATCCGTGGAATGTACTCAGTCATGGTAGCCAGCTGTCGGGATATGCCCCCCAATGCTTTGATGAGCTGGTCACCAATGTCTACAGTCCTCCTGGACAACTGTACCATAATTCCGCTGTCATGCGGTGCTCGTGCACCAGACCTGCTGCATCGACGAGGCGTCCGCAGGGTCGGCACTGTCCTGGGAACAAATGGGGTGCCCTGTGGTGAGGTGCTTGGGGCCAGTACCTCCAGAATGGAGGCAGGAATGACCGGAGGATCACTAGATGGCCTCGGGGTGGAATGGCTTCTGGAGCGTGGTGATGCAGTTTCCTCGAGGTCCGCGCTCTCATCCATGGAGAACAGACCCAGCGGATTCACAGGTGAGAGTCAGAGCTCCTCAGCACCAGATATAGGATCGTCCAGAGAGTCGGGCCCCGCGCCCACACCTTCTGTTGCCATGTCATCCTGTCACCTTTAATAGGAGAAGGGGCTGCTAGGGTCACAAGGTGAGTCCAGCGCTATACACAGCATATGCACGACAAAAGCACCACCGCTATCAAAATCATCACAGACATCACATTTCATGACCATCAACACATTAGCATTGCCAGCATTATTGCTATAACAATTTTAGAAATCATGTATCATATATAACTGGTCGGATATGAGTGGGTGGCATCTTTTGACTTTACATTACACAATGGGTTTGCAGATGCATCCGAGGCTGTCTGGGGGTGCTTCCCCACGAGTGCGAGCACCCACTCCTCCATCTCAGTGATGTCCCTGGGGACTGGTGACCCCCCACCCGTTCGCCTCTGCACGGACCTAATTGTTGATAGCTTCTCCTATAATAGGTGACAGGATGACATGGCATGAGATCATTGCATGATATCATTGCTAGGTACTGTCACAGAGACTGATACAACACATAACCGACAGATGTAATCATGATTATTATGAAAATTATCATTCTTCATCTGAAGACATGCACCGTGACCGCAGGCTTTGAGTAAAACATTCCGTAAAAGTGAAAGACCTCACAACTGCTGATAGTCACTCATGACTGTTACAAATCAAATTATATAAATACATAAGTACATGTAAATCAATGTAATACGTACTCTTGCGGATCCCACAAGGTCGCTCCAGTGTTTGCGACATTGGTTTCCCCTCGTTGGTCGCCGACGAGACCACCTCTGCTATCGCGCTCCATATCTTCTGGTAGACCTTTGGGGTGAGCTTCCTACGCCTTCCCTGTGTCAAATCACCCCAGCATGACTTGACCTCCTCCAGGTGGGAGGCATTTGCCTCATCTGAGAACCTCCTGGCTCTTTTGCACCCTCCAAAGTGCTCCTCTCCCACCTCACTGCTCTCTCCAGCATCAGTCTCCACAGCGTGCTATGGTGTCTCCTCCTCTCCCTCCATTATCGGCCAAAGTCGGTCAAATACGTGGCTGGTTACAGCTCATTTTTCTTTCGCTACTTGCTGTGAAGCTCTTAAGTCTCCCTCCTTCCTCCCAAAGCAGCCACACCCAGACACGCCTTCAGTCCCTCTGAACTCCCTCTCTCTCTGTCTCCTCTTCTGGGCATGTCATGATGACCCTTGACCTCCTGAATCGCTGGAATCGAACGTTGCCATGCCGTTGCTAAGTACGGCGATACTTTACGGCAGAAAGTCAGCAAGATTTAACACTACCACCCGTTTGATATCGCTCACGGTAACGCCCATTTTAAAAAATGGAGACCTGCTACTTTGAGAACAGGTGAGAAACCCGCGATCTGAAAACACATTTTTACTGCCCACGCCGGAAATAATGCCCATTTTTGGGCAATAAGCACAAAAGTGGAAAATCCAGCCCCAGGAAAGAAAACAATGTTGATAGAGAGGATCCAGACTTCAGTTCCCCCCTCATTTTGACAGTAGATATCAGAATTTGGAAGTCACCACAGTGTAAAGCTGTTAATGCAGTTTATTTTATCAGCACTGCAATTCTTAAGATTTTATAAAGAAAAATGGTGGGGTTGGTTTAGAAACATAGAAACATAGAAAATAGGAGTAGCAGTCGGCCATTCGGCCCTTCGATTCTGCACCGCCATTCAATATGATCATGGCTGATCATCCATCTCAACACCATATTCCAACTTTTTCCCCATACCCCTTGATGTTTTTTGTGCGTAGAAATCTATCTATCTCCCTCTTAAATATATTAAGGCCTCCGCAGCCTTCTATGGTAGAGAATTCCATAGGTTCACCACCCTCTGAGTGAAAAGATTTCTCCTCATCTCGGTCCTAAATTTCCTACCCCGTATCTTGAGACTGTGACCACTTGTTCTAGACTTCCCAGCCAGGGGAACATCCTCCCTGCATCCAGTCTATCCAACCTCGTCAGAATTTTATGCAGTTCAATGAGATCCTCTCTCATTCTTCAAAGCTCCAGTGAATACAGACCTAGTCAACCCAATCTCTCCTCATACGACAGTCCTGCCATCCCAAGAATCAGTCTGGTGAACCTTCGCTGCACTCCCTCTATGGCAAGAATATTCTTTCTTAGATAAGGAGACCAAAACTGCATACATACTCCAGGAGCGGTCTCACCAAGCCCCTATATAATTGTAGTAAGACAACCTTGCTCCTGTACTCAAATCCTCTTGCAATGAAGGCCAACATATCATTTGCCTTCCTAACTGCTTGCTGCAACTACATGTTTTCTTTCAATGACTGGTGTACAAGGACACCCAGGTGCCTCTGTACATTGACACTTCCCAAGTCATCACCATTTAAATAATACTTTGTCCTTATGTTTTTTCTACCAAAGTGGATAACTTCACATTTATCCACATTATACTACATCTGCCATGTGTTTGCCCACTCACTCAACCTATCTAAATCGTCTTGCAGCGTCTTTGCATCCTCCTCACAACTCACAATCCCACGTAGTTTTGTGTCGTCAGCAAACTTAGAAATATTACATTTGGTTCCATCATCCAAATCATTTGTATATATTGTGAATAGCTGGGGCCCAAGCACTAATCCCTGTGGTACCCCACTAATCACTGCCCGCCATCCCAAAAAAGACCCGTTTATTCCTACTCTCTGTTTCCTGTCAGTTAACCAATTTTCAATCCATGCCAGTATAGTATCAAATCCTATGTGCTTTAATGTTGCACACTAACCTGTTATGTGGGACTTTATGAAAGGCCTTCTGAAAATCTAAATAAACTATATCCACTAGTTCTCCCTTATCTATTCTATCAGTTACATCCTCAAAAAACTCCGGTAGGTTTGTCAAATATGATTTTCCTTTCATAAATCCATGTTGACTTTGTCTAATCCCATTGATATTATCTAAGTGTGCCGTTATCACCTTTATAATAGACTCTAGCATTTTCCCTACTACTGATGTTAGGCTAACCGGTCTGTAGTTCCCTGTTTACCCCTCCCTCCTTTTTTAAATATTGAGGTTACATTTGCCACCCTCTAATTTGCAGGTACTGTTCCATAACCTGTAGAATTTTGGAAGATGACAACCAATACATCTACTATTTCTATGGCTACCTCTTTTAGTACTCTGGGATGCAGATCATCAGGCCCTGGGGATTTATCGGCCTTCAGTCCCATAGTTTCTCCAGCACTATTTTCTTACTAATAATCATTTCCTTTAATTCCTCTTGCTCACTAGGCCCTTGGTTCCCGAGCATTTCTGGGACATTATTTGTGTCCTCTTCCATAAAGACAGAACCAAAGTACTTATTTAATTGTTCTGCCATTTCCTTGTTCCCCATTATAAATGTTCCTGTTTCTGTCTGTAAAGGACCTACATTTGTCTTCACGAATCTTTTTTCTTTTTACTTACTTGTAGAAACTTTTGCAGTCAGTTTTAATGCTCCTTGCAAGTTTACTCTCATACTCTATTTTCCCCTTTTAATCCATCTCTTGGTCCTTTTTTGCTGAATTCTAAACTGTTCCCAATCCTCAGGCTTGCTACTTTTTCTGGCAACTTTGTATAACTCCTCTTTCAATATAATACTATCCTTAATTTCTTTTGTTAGCCATGGTTGGACAGCTATTCCTTTTGTGTTTTTACGCCAGAAACGAATGTATAACTGTTGCAATTCAGGCATTCGTTCCTTAAATATTAGTCATTGCCTATCCACCGTCATGCCTTTTAATGAATCCTCAGGCTTGCTACTTTTTCTGGCAACTTTGTATAACTCCTCTTTCAATATAATACTATCCTTAATTTATTTTGTTAGCCATGGTTGGGCAGCTATTCCTTTTGTGTTTTTACGCCAGAGACGAATGTATAACTGTTGCAATTCAGGCATTCGTTCCTTAAATATAAGTCATTGCCTATCCACCATCATGCCTTTTAATGAATCTTTCCAATCTATCTTAGCCAATTCATTCCTCATACCTTCGCATTTTCCTTTGTTTAGATTTAGGACCCTAGTTTCGGATTGGACTACTTCACTTTCCATCTGAATAAAGAATTCAATCATGTTATGGTCACACTTCCCTAAAGGACCCCGCACAACAAGACTGTTAATTAACCGCTTCTCATTACACAATACCCAGTCTAGGATAGCCTGTTCCCTAGTAGGTTCCTCAACATACTGGTCTAAAAAACCATCTCGTACACACTCCAGGAATTCATCTGCCACAGTATTATTACTAATTTGGTTTGGCCAGTCTATATGTAGATTAAAGTCACCCTTGTTATATGCATCTCTAATTTCCTGTTTGATGCTGTCCCCTACACTACTGTTTGGAGGCCTATAGATGACTCCCACCAATGTTTTCTGCCCCTTGGTGCTCCTTAGCTCCACCCAGACTGATTCTACATCTTGATTTTCTGAGCCAATATCCTTTCTCACTATTGCTCTGATTTCATCCTTTACGAACAACACCACACCACCCCCTCTTCCTTTTTGCCGGCACTTCCTAAGTATCGAATATCCTTGGATATTCAGTTCCCAACCCTGGTCACTCTGCAACCATATCTCCGTAATTGCAACTATATCGTATCCGTTTGCATCTATTTGCGCTGTTAATTCGTCTACCTTATTACAGATGCTTCGTGCATTCAGATACAATGCTTTTAGATTTGTCTTTTTAACATTATTAGACATCTTAACATTATTTTTTACTCTAGCCCTATTTGTCTTATCACTATTTTTTCTTACCTGGACCCTATTTGTTAGTGCATTCTTTTATTTGTATGCTCTGTCCCTTCCTGACATAATCTGGTTATTCTTACCACAATCACTTTCCTGCATTGCTTCCTTTTATTTTTTCTTTAGCATTCTAGATTTCTCTCCACTGCGACTTTCCTTCCCCCTTATTTAGTTTAAAGCCCTGACTACCTCCCTAGTTATTCGGTTCGCTAGAACTCTGGTCCCAACATAGTTCAAGTTTAGTCCGTCCCCACGGAACAGCTCTCTCTTTCCCGAGTATTGGTACCAGTGCCCCATAAATCAAAACCCATTTCTCCCACACCAACCTCTGAGCCACGCATTCATCTCCCTGATTCTATTGACCCTATGCCAATTTGCTCATGGCTCAGGTAATAATGCAGAGATTATTACCTTTGTGGTTCTGCTTTTCAATTTAGTCCCTAGCTGTTCAAACTCTCTCAGCAGAACCTCTTTCTTAGTCCTACCTATATCATTGGTACCTACGTGTACCATGGCAACTGGATCCTCCCCCTCCCACTCCAGGTTCTTCTGCAGCCCGGAGAAGATGTCCTTTACCCTGGCACCGGGTAGGCAACACAACCTTTGGGATGCACGCTCTCGGCTGCAGAGAACCCTATTTATTCCCCCTAACTATACTGTCCCCTACTACAACCACCTGCCTCTTTACTCCCCCACTTGAATGGATGCTAAGAGGTTGTAGGGTGACTTGGACAGGTAAGGTGAGTGGGCAAATCCATGGCAGATGCAGTATAATGTGGATAAATGTGAGGTTATCCACTTTGGTGGCAAAAACACGAGGGCAGAATATTATCTGAATGGTGACAGATTAGGAAAAGGGGAGATGCAAGAAGACCTGGGTGTCATGGTACATCAGTCATTGAAAGTTGGCATGCAGGTACAGCAGGTAGTGAAGAAGGAAAATGGCTAGGGGATTTGAGTATAGGAGCAGGGAGGTCTTACTGCAGTTGTACAGGGCCTTGGTGAGGCCTCACCTGGAATATTGTGTTCAGTTTTGTTCTCCTAATCTGAGGAAGGACGTTCTTGCTATTGAGGGAGTGCATCGAAGGTTCACCAGACTGATTCCCGGGATGGCAGGATTGACATATGAGGAGAGACTGGATCGACTGGACCTTTCTACATTGGAGTTTGGAAGATGAGAGGGGATCTCATAGAAACATATAAAATACTGACGGGACTGGACAGGTTAGATGCAGGAAGAATGTTCCCAATGTTGGGGAAGTCCAGAACCAGGGGACACAGTCTAAGGATAAGGGGTAAGCCATTTAGGACCGAGATGAGGAGAAACTTCTTCACTCAGAGAGTTGTTAACCTGTGCAATTCCCTATCGCAGAGAGTTGTTGATGCCAGTTCGTTGGATATATTCAAGAGGGAGTTAGATATGGCCTTTACGGCTAAAGGGATCAAGGTGTATGGAGAGAAAGCAGGAAGGGGTACTTAGGTGATGATCAGCCATGATCTTATTGAATGGTGATGCGGCTCGAAGGGCCGAACGGCCTACTCCTGCGCCTATTTTCTATGTTTCTATGTTTCTATGTTTCTGCACCATGGTGCCTTGGTCAGTCTGCTCGTCCACCCCGTGGTCTGCACATTTGTCCACAAAGGTTGCAAGAATCTCAGATCTATTGCACAAGTGCAGGGACTGAGGCTCCTGCAATACTACCTCCTGGATCCCCTTACCTGCTTCACTTGCAGTCAACCTTCTGTCCCTGACCACGTGTCAATTCTAACGTATTTAATCTAGAGGGCGTGGCTGCCTCCTGGAGCAAAAGGTTAGGGTTATGTTTAGTGTTAGGGTCCATGTTAATTTTTCCCTCCCTGATATCTCGCAATGTCTGCAACTCGGACTCCAGCTCCTCAACTCGGAGCCGAAGTTCGTCGAGCTGCAGACACTTACCGCAACTGTAGTCGCCTTGGACCAAAATGTCCATATTGTAGCAGCAACACATCTCCTGTTTTCCCATTATTTTATATAATTAATTAGTTTAACGTTATTCAAGTATTTACCCTATATAGTTTCTTAAATAGTTAAAAAATAAAGGTTAGTTTTTAGTATTTAGTTATATGCCATATGTTAATTTAAAAGAAAAACTTAGCCCACAATCACTACCAGTCACTTACCTGCTTTACCTTTGATGTCACACAGCAGAGTTCTCCTCACCCGGAGCCGTGCGATCTCCTGGGAGAGGCAAATAAACAGATAAAAACCCAGGCCAATTGGGGAAAAAATCTAGGAAAATTCCTCTCCAACCCAACTAGGTGATCAAAACTACTCCAGGAGATCACACTGGCCGTATGCTGTGGTCTGCTGTGGCTTTTATCCGCACTCTTGGGCCTCGGTCTGCTCCGGCTCAGGTACATGGAAACATAGAAAATATGTGCAGGAGTAGGCCATTCGGCCCCTCGAGTCCGCACCACCATTCAATATGATCATGGCTGATCATGCAACTTCAGTACCCTATTCCTGCTTTCTCTCCATACCCCTTGATCCCTTTAGCCTTAAGGGCCACATCGAACTCCACTTTTGAATATATCTAACGAACTGGCCTCCACAACTTTCTGTGGTAGAAAATTCCACAGATTCACAATTCTCTGAGTGAAGAAGTTTCTCCTCATCTCGGTCCTAAATGGCTTACCCCTTATCCGCCGCTCTGCAGAAAAAGTTAGGAAAAACAAGGCAAAGCAACATCTCCCATCCCCACTTCACCGAACTCTCCCACTTACTAAACTCTGTTTTCCCCCTCTGAACTGCTGCACTGTTTGGACTTTCAGTAGTTGTAGAAAGTAGACGGTTATACACCCGCCCGATTTTCCTTTCCACTGACTTCAAGATTCCAGTTCTAAGCTTCAGTCTGGACTGAGGAACAGGTATAACAATATGCCTCAGCAAAGGTTCTTCCTCCTGATCGCTATCCAGTGACCTTTCCTGGAAGTGGGCAGGTACTAGGGGACCGAGGGTCTAGCAAGAAGGAGGTTCTGAAGGAAATCCTTATTAGTCAGGACATTGTGGTAGGGATATTGATGGGATTGAAGGCAGATAAATTATGAGGGCCTGATTATCTGCATCCCAGAGTACTTAAAGAAGTGGCCCTAGAAATAGTGGATGCATTGGTGGTCATTTTCCAACATTCTTTCGACTCTGGATCAGTTCCTATGGATTGGAGGGGAGATAATGTAACCCCACTTTTTAAAAAAGGAGGGAGAGAGAAAACAGGGAATTATAGACCAGTCAGCCTGACATCGGTAGTGGGGAAAATGTTGGAATCAATTATTAAAGATGTAAAAGCAGCGCATTTGGAAAGCAGTGACAGGACCAGTCCAAGTCAGCATGGATTTATGAAAGGGAAATCTTGCTTGACAAATCTTCTAGAATTTGTTGAGGATGTAACTAGTAGAGTGGACAAAGGAGAACCAATGAATGTGGTGTTTTTGGACTATCAAAAAGGCTTTTGACAAGGTCCCACACAAGAGATTAGTGTGCAAAATTAAATCACATGGCATTAGGGGTAATGTTTTGACGTGGATAAAGAACTGGTTGGCAGATAGGAAGCAAAGAATAGGAATAAACTGGTCCTTTGCAGAATGGCAGGCAGTGACTAGTAGGGTTCAGTGCTGGGACCCCAGCTATTTACAATATACATTAATGATTTAGGCGAAGGAATTGAATGTAACATCTCCAAGTTTGCAGATGACACTAAGTTGGGTGGCAGTGTGAGCTGTGAGGAGGATGCTAAGCGGCGGCAGGGTGACTTGGACAGGTTAAGTGAATGAGCAAATGCATGGCAGATGCAGTATAATGTAGATAAATGTGAGGTTATCCACTTTGGTGGCAAAAACAGGAAGGCAGAATATTATCTGAATGGCGGCAGATTAGGAAAAGGGGAGGTGCAACGAGACCTGGGTATCATGGTACACCACTCATTGAAAGTTGGCATGCAGGTACAGTAGGCGGTGAAGAAGGCAAATGGCATGTTGGCTTTCATAGCGAGAGGATTTGATATAGGAGTAAGGAGGTCTTACTGCAGTTGTACAGGGCCTTGGTGAGGCCACACCTTGAATATTGTGTACAGTTTTGGTCTCCTACTCTGAGGAAGGACATTCTTCCTATTGAGGGAGTGCAGCAAAGGTTCACCAGACCGATTCCCGGGATGGCAGGACTGACATATAAAGAAAGATTGGATCGACTAGGCTTATATTCACTGGAATTTACAAGAATGAGAGGGGATCTCATAGAAACATATAAAATTCTGATTGGATTGGACAGGTTAGATGCAGGAAGAATGTTGCCGATGTTGGGGAAGTCCAGAACCAGTGGTCACAGTTTAAGGATAAGGGGTACGCCATTTAGGACCGAGATGAGAAGAAACTTCTTCACTCAGAGAATTGTGAACCTGTGGAGTTCTCTACCATAGAAAGTTGTTGAGGTCAGTTCAATAGATATATTCAAAAGGGAGTTAGATGTGGCCGTTGTGGCTAAAGGGATCAAGGGGTATGGAGAGAAAGCAGGATTGGGGTGCTGAATTTGCATGATCAGCCATGATTATATTGAATGGTGTTGCAGGCTTGAAGGGCCGAATGGCCTACTCCTGCACCTATTTTCTATGTTTCTATGGGCTCAAGTTTCGGCCTGAGTTGCTCCTATTTTTTTGGAGCAACTACTTTAGAATGGAGCATCTTATAAATTGCAATTCTTGGCATTTAGTTTGCTCCAGTTCTAGTCAGTTAGAACAGTTTCATTGGAGAACAGATTTTTTTTCAAAAGGGAGCGTGTCCAGCCACTTACGCCTGCTTTGCAAGTTTAGGCAGTAAAAACTTACTCCAAACTAACATGGAATGGAGTAAGTGTAGATTTTTGTACGCTTAGAAAAACCTTGCCTACGCTTACAAATCAGGCGTAGGGAACGAGAGATGGCGGGTGAGGAGTGGGGTGCGGAAGGGAAGTAATTACATTTTACAAGCATTCAACAGTCTCACTTCTACAAATAAAGAGCAAACCTGAATAATAAAGTAAATAATAAAAAAATTGAATTTTCCTACCTGTCTGAAGCAGCAGCAGCACAGCAGCCTCCCGAGCTGCAAAGTTATTTTTATAGGCTGCAGGCCGTTCGGTCAGGAGATAGGGGAGGCGTACAAAGCACTGGGAGGGAGAGCCAGCCAGCCAGCCAGCAAGTCTAAAAGTTAAATTTGTAATTCAAGTATGGGTGCTGCATTATCAACACCACGGATTATGCAATGGTTCGCCATCAACTCACTGCTTAGGAGAGAATTTATTAAAGCTCACAGCACCAGGAACATCATAGCCCGTAGGCTGATGGGCAGGAGACCTTACCCACATCGGCAATATTGAGCCAGGCGTTCGTACCTGGACATGAGTGAGGCCAATTGTGTCAAAAGGCTGCGTTTCTGCAGAGAAGTTGTCGTTGAGATCTGTGATATGCTGAGACCAGATTTGCAGCCCAGAAGCAAAATGCCAACTGCTTTGTCTGTTGAAGTGAAGGTAACAGCTGCACTTGCCTTCTATGCCTCGGGATCGTTTCAGACTACAACTGGAGATATGTGCGCCATCTCTCAACATACAATACATGCCTGCGTTTACCAGGTCACGGCTGCACTGTATGCGCAGAGGAATGACTTCATTAAGTTCCCAATGACCGGCCAAGCAATGCATGACAGAGCTGTGGGCTTCTCCAGGATTGCTGGCTTCCCAAAGATACAGGGGCTGCATTAATTGTACCCACATCGCCTTGCGAGCACCTGTGGAGGATTCCGAGCAGTACAGGAATAGAAAAGGTTTCCACTCCATTAATGTGCAGCTCATGTGTGACGACAAGCAGCGCATCATGTCAGTCGATGCGAGGTACCCTGGCAGCACCCATGATGCGTTCATCCTACGCGACAGCATTATATCTGACATGTTTGAGCAGCAGCCAGAAGGACAGAGCTACCTACTGGGAGACAAAGGGTACGGCCTGGCCACCTGGATCATGACGCCCCTACGCTTAACATGGTCGGAGGCTGACCATCAATACAACATGCCGCACATTGCAACGCGCAGCATCATAGAGAGGACCATTGGCATCTTGAAACAGCGTTTCCGATACCTGGACTATTCCGGAGGCCACTTGCAATACTCTCCTCAGATTTTCAGTCACTTCACTGTTGTGTGCTGTGTGCTGCATAACTTAGCCATCATGAGGCAGCAGGAGCTGGTAATGGAACCAGAAGACCCATATGAGGGGCCAGTGCCTGATGATGGTATTTTGGAAGAGCAGGATGAGGATGATGACGATGATCAGGAAAGCATGCAAGTGCCTGATGCCGGAGCATGAGGTCGGAGGAGGGCCGTCCATCGTGCTCCTTTAATGATTGCTCAAGTCCTGCACCAGCAGCTCATCCGTGGACGCTTCAATTACTGATGCCTGAGGGCTCTGCGACCACTGTTGCGCATGGACATGTTTATTTTTTGGAGTTGTTCCGATGTTGTGTTGTGTTAATGGAAGCTGATTCAGTTTTAATGAAAAAATATTTTATTGAAAAGTTAACGTTAGTGTAATAAAATATTTGTTGTATCAAACTTTACTTTTTAATATGGCTCTTTAAGATCGCTTAAAAATTTTAAGATCACTTATAAACTTGTAAATTTACAAAAGTTACAAAACAATTTCAACGTGAAAAATCTTACACTCTTAAAATCACTTAAACTTCAAGATCAATTTTTAGGTGCAAAATTAAATAAGTTACGTGAGAGTATTTACACTATAAGATCACTTAAAAACCCCAAGATCACTTATAAGTTGTAAAGTTACAAAACTTACAAAACAATTTCAATTTGAAAAACGTTACTACAGTTACGTCAAGAACAAGAACAAAAGCAGCAAAGAAAGGCTGCAACCAAGTCTCATCCACATCTCAGTGAATGTTCACTTCTTCATGGGGGTGTCATTTGATTGGCCGGACTGTGTGCCCTTATTGCAGCAGTTACCTCCATGAGGGCCTGTGCAGTCACTTGCATGCCCTCCCTGACGGCCTGTGTCGTCACTTGTACTCCCGCGGACATTCCCTCCCTCATTTCCCGTGTCATTACTGCTATTTCTCCTGTCAGTACCTTTAACTCTTCACCCACTGCACTGACGCTGCCGACGAGTGATCGGGTAAGGTCATTGGTCTCCACACCCAATGTCACAACCTGAGCCACATCTGTTGCGGGCTGCATCTCAGGAGAGCGTGTCTCCAATCTCCTTCTCCATTGTCCGGGTCTGCCTCGCGGCACCACTACACTGGGAGGCATGGACTGGGACGGTGGGACACTCGGTGTTCCACACGGCAGCACTAGAGTGGGAGGCGTGGGCTGGGACGGTGGGACCCCCGGTGTTCCAGACGGCAGCACTAGAGTGGGAGGCGCGGGCTGGGACGGTGGGGCGCTCGGTGTACCAGACGGCAGTACTAGAGTGTGAGCCATGGGCTGGGATGGTGGGTCAATGGGTGTAAACAGCTCCATTATATCACCAGCACCACTGGGACCCGCAACATCAGAATCAAAACCATGGAAGGTTCAACCAGGACCTGTGCAAGGGGTTGAAACTCTGATGCCCGCTAATGTGTGCTCATAAATATTAATTTGGAAGGTCTCCCCTGAAGACATTTCAGTCGTCGCTGACTGCAGCCAGTCTGGATTGTCCACATTTGGTTCTTCTGATTCTTGTTCTGGATCTTCAGGATCTTCAGGGTTGGCATCATCATCATCATCTTCTGCAAAATATATCAGAACAGTCAAATATTTAGCAGCAGAGGAGGGGGCAGGATGGGTGGCATGAGTACTCTCACACATAGCAGGCCAGGCAGCAGGTTGATTTGAAAGGCCACGATGCATTTTCAGGACTTACCCTCTTCCTCGCGTGCGGGCCCAGCTTGTGCTGTGTGATTGCTTTTCTCCATGTACGACTCATCATAGCAGCTACCCTCTGTTCCAAGGGTGTCAGTGGATGCAGATTTGCCGGGCCTCCTCCTGTTCGAGTTCTTTCCCTTTTGTTGTGGGCCAATTTCTTCTGCAAAGTGCGTCTTTCTGCAGGGTGGGACATATGCAGATAGTCACATTTACAATTACGATTGCATTAAAAAATGAAAATATTACTCACACTAACTACTTGACCAAGGTCGTGCCATTTCTTTTTACACTGGCTTCCAGATCTCATGATATGCACCACTGTGCAGTAATCTTCTGCAACTTGGTTCCACGTTTCTTCATTTCTTTAAGGTGGCACTTTTATGTGACCTCTGTTGCTGATATCCAGCTCCTGACATCTCTGCTCAATTACATTAACTTATATCTCCACTTCCTCATGCAAGAAATTCTATGTTCTTGGTGGACATTGTTCCATTGCTGTATTGAATTGACACTCTGATTTTTCAAAACACACAGTCCTTATTTTGCATGCACCTATGCAGCGCCTGTTCTGGAAGTTTAGCAGCAAAAAGCAGCACTCACTAATTTCAGCAGGTGATTTCTTCAACAGTGCTGCTAAAAGCATTCCTTCAGGCACAAAAAATCACCAAAATTCATTCACAAGCCTTTCCACAGTTCCACAAAACAAATTAGCACTTTTCCTCATTTACCTTTAAAAATGGCCAAGTGCCAATCTTTGTCTCACACTGCGCATGCACTGCCGGCACGACGTCTTCTTCTCCGACCTAGCCCCGCCCCCCTGCAGTCTCAGAATTGGCGCCACGCTTTGGCCCCGTCCCCCGCAGATCTCTACATGCCGCGCCGAACTGGAAGGAAGCTGCTGCGAATCGTAGAATTGCTCCGTAAGTTTTTGACGCGCTTTTGAGTGCGGAAAACAGGCGTGGCTCGTGGGGCTTCGCAATTCTAGGCGCGGCCCGAAATTTGAGCCCTATGTTTCTAAGCATTGGCTCAGGAAAATATTGGGCATGGCTGAGATGTCCCTGAGGTTCAATTGCCTGCCTTTTGAGAATAACTATCAAAACTCACCTGTTTGGTCACTTGGGCAAGAAACTGGAGAGTGACGGACAACTATGAAATTGTAATCCAGCAAGGAATCTATAACTTTGGGAGAGGATGGGAAGGGAGAAAATTGGCAGAGTCTACTGGCAAGAAAAGAAAAAAAAATGTTAAGGTGTGTGTAGCAGACAAATTATCCCCTGCCCTGGTATTGAAACATTCTTGCTGTGTATACTGAGAGCTTCCAGGATTTCACTTTACAAATTTAACCTAATGGAGACCCAGAATTAACACAGATATAATTGCACAAATAATCGTTAGTGCAAAGAGAGGTGGGGGATGAATTGTTGAAACCTCTTTTTAACATTGCCAGTTGTACTAATCTGAAGATCAATCCATTTATCCATAAAGCACTTCCTTCCCATCTCTTTAGGTTACTAGGGCAATAGAATTTGGAAAATTCAACACTGATTAAATGTAATTTATTAATATGACTGATCTAGAAAAGTTTGAGTGGCAGATTTGGCAGGAAAGAGATGATCTCTGTGCCAAGGTCAAGCCTTCGCAGAGGAACTAAGATATAACTGCAAGAATAATTTTAAATCCCATGTCTTTCTTTTTATTCTTTTGCAGTGAAATAGAATTCAGGATTTTATAGCCTATGGCTTATTTCTTGTGATTGAAATTCAAACTCAAAATAAAATGGGTAACTATAATTTTATATTTGTATGACATATAGAAGTAGGAATTTGACAGTGATGTGTTATATGTTAGGGGAACAGCAATGCATTAATTTATTAATTTGGAATGCATTGCATCAGATATGGGAATGTGACAATATGAAATTAATTATAAGTTGTTGAGTATAAATAAGAAGATATGCTAAAGATATACAGTTGCATAATAAGACAACATCTTGAGTATTGTATTCAATTCTGGTCATCAAGACATACAGGGAACATTCAAGCCATTGGGATGGTACAGCAAAGAGCCATGAGGCTGATCTTATTGTCAAAGTATTGAGTTATGACAAAAGAAACTGAGATGCTTTAACTTTGAAAGAAGATGGCTGAGAGGGAACCTTATGAAAGTTTATAACATGTCAAATGGCATAGATAAGGTTAATCTAGAGCATTACTTCAAGGTAGACCAGGACACAAGAATAAGGAGTTATTGGTTAAAACCTGTGAAAGCAAAGTTTCGGACAAATGCTGGGAAGAATTATTTCTTGCTAAATGTGGTCAACATTTAGAATAACCTTCCAGGTAAGATAATGGAGGTGAAACCTAAACTCATTCAACAGTCAGTTAGATGATGTGGGGGAAGGTAGGTTTTCTGTTCTGGATGGATGAGCTAACATGAGCCGAATGGCTTACTTTATGTAAATCTATTTTACGAACATGCTTTGCACCACATTCAGTGAGGAGTTATTCTCGTTAATAAAGCACACGCAAATATGAGGTATCGAAATATAGCTGTGTGTTAATGGGTTGGAAAAAATTGCTAATTATGAGCTTGATTCGTGATAAACAAATTGCTAAATGGGTGCATTTGTGTGCAATGTGTTAAATCACATTTGCCAGAGTAAAACCTGATGAAGCAGGTCTAAGAATATGTTTTGTTACAAATAAATACAGTATGATGTATCTGACTGTTTGGCAGCATAATTCTTTCTCATTCTTCATACTAAGTAAAATGCCTATCATGTTTTGACAACCTGCTTTACCAACAGTTTTGATCATTAATGGGGGAGGGGTGATAAGAAAATTGGACGAAGTTTACGCAGGTGTAAAGGTAGAGAGTGAAACACAAATATATGTTGGGATTGATAAGGCAGAAGTACCTATGTTACTTTTGCACATATTGCAAAACCATTTGAAAAATTACATAATTCCTATTATTCGGTACATCAATTGATATTTTCAAAATTCATTTGAATAAGTTAATAGTACTTAGATATTGACATGCATTTAATGTTCAATTCTAAGCCATATTATTCAGCATTCATAAAACTGCTGAAAATTTACCTGAAAAGCACTGTGGTAATTAAATCTTTAGACATGAACACTTTCTCTATTGTGGTTAAACAGCAGCACTCTATATGATAGCACAGCCCCATTACCAGGGTATTTCCATCGTATTATTGGCCCTTAATCTCCTGGAACAGCTCATTTGGTCTTGAATGCCATAAGCTAGTCTATTACTCTCCAATGGCTTATATTCCCCCATAATTTTGCCAGGGAACTAAACTGTAATGATTTCTGCCACCACCAGGCCACCAGGAAC
This sequence comes from Pristiophorus japonicus, assembly GCF_044704955.1. Classification (NCBI taxonomy): domain Eukaryota; kingdom Metazoa; phylum Chordata; class Chondrichthyes; family Pristiophoridae; genus Pristiophorus; species Pristiophorus japonicus. Next base: position 182,103,531 of record NC_091978.1, on the reverse strand, counting down.
AATCTCGACCAGGCCAGTGACCTGGCACGCAAAGACTAGTGGCGGACTACTTGATGGCGGCCTGGCCGAGACGAGAGCTGCCATTGTTGGGCCGACGGAAAAGTTGGCTGACAAAGAAAAAACGGCGGCCTGGGTGCACATGGTCTCTCCCTTAAGGGGCGCCCCGGGCAGATGGGCATGCCCCTCACCAGCCTCGTGTCCCATGAGGCAATTTCCTCTGCTGGGCGCAAAGGGTTCAGAGCAGGGCAGGTCAGCGTGCACGGTGATGACGTCATTGCCAGGGTGTGCTGGCCCGGGGCGCGATGCAATCTCCAAATCGCTCCCAAAATCTCAGGGGCAATTTCGCCCCAGGTACCACCACTGCTCACCCCTGGGCGAAAAGGCAATTGCGCCTCATTAGCGCCAAAAAGGGCAATTTCGGTCCCTTCATATTTCTCTTAAAAAAAAGAGAGATTTAATTCATGTAATACCTGAGAGCTGACTAGATATGAACTTAAAAACTTGTTTTAAAATGCATTTTGTACAACATACACTATATAAGCTCTTCAATTTTAGTAGAAATCATCACATTTTAGAAGGACTACCACTGGATTATTGAACTTTCTACGGATCAAAATATTCTGCGTGGCTGTACAGTTTTAAATTTCTTCTCAAATATAAAATAACATTTGGATAAAAAAAAAATTTCTGCGCAGGAATAAATCATTTGTCTAGCTTTCCATATAATGCAACTGGTGCCTTTAAGCTTACTCCACAAAAATGAATTCTGGTTGGAGAAGGAGGTAGTCAACAATGAATTAAACAGTTGTCTTATAAGGTACGAGCTCAGCTGGAATCACATAATTATAAACTGACAATGAGATTATTTCAAGAATGCACGAAAATAAATAGGTGAAGAAACATTTAATTTTCTATCTTTGCGGATCAAGCGCGGGATGTTGGTGTTATCCATTAACACAGGCAGTAATAGAAGGACAATCAAAGTATATGAAAATAACAGTGCCGGTTTTAAGGAGATCAGTACAAACAACATCATTCTATGCATAATGAATAGACACGAGGTCATACATCTATTTCCCTCCCTGATTCTCTTGCTCTGACTGTTTGTGTCCTGATTAAATATATAGGATTGTGATTAAATTGGCCATCAGTGATGTTTGAATTGGGGGAGGGGGGTGCGGAGCTATTATCGTTAACTGCTTGGGTGAAGAGTAATGGCAGAGTGACGAGATGGCCAGAAACTATTGGCATGGTGTCAGTAATGGTATGAGTCACTTATGTCAGTGGACATGAAAATCGGGAGAGATGTATAACAGGTGGCTGATCCAATAGTGTCATTTTAGACTATCGCCCAAAGTCAAAATTACCTCCGTTCTGCAAAAAATTCCATCAAACTCCTTAAATTTCTGCACTTACTGTATGAAACTCCTATCCAATACCTCAAACTTGCAAAGAAAGTCCCCAAATGTCAGTAACTGAGCTGACTCAAGCAATAACAAATCATTTATCACTATGAACCACTTGCGGGCTGTGGGGAAAAATGCCAATCAAAAATGCACTGTGGAAAAAAAAGAAGGTTCCAGTTCCAGATTAATGCACAGTATGCTTCTGCGCAGCTTCCAGTCATTGGCAGGAAGCACTTTGTTATAATTATTATAGGGGTTTAAAAGGTAGCTGCACAGATAGTGGATGCATTGGTTATGATCTTCCAAAATTCCCTAGATTCTAGAATGGTCCCAGAGGTTTGGAAAATAGCAAATGTAACACTGCTATTCAAGAAAGGAGGGAGAGAGAAAACAGGGAACTTTGGGTCAGTTAGCCTGACGTCAATCATTGGGAAAGAAATGCTGGAATCCATTATTAAGGAAGTGGTAACAGGTGGTTTTGCAAGATAAGGGCTCATGGGGTTGGGGGTACTATATTAGCATGGATAGAGGATTGCTTAATGGACAGAAAACAGAGGGTTGGGATAATTTTCCAGTTGGCAGGCTGTAACTAGTGAGATGCCATAAGGATCAGTGCTTGGGCCTCAGTTATTTACAATCTATATTAATGGTTTAGATGAAGGGACCGAGTGTAAGTTTGCTGATGATAAACAACTAGGTGGGAAGATATGCTGTGAGAAGGACACATAAAGCCTGCAAAGAGATATAGTCATCATTATCATAGACAGTTCCTCAAACCGAGGATGACTGGCTTCCACTTCAAAAAGTTCACAGGTGTTTCAGTGAAGGACCTAATATTCCAGATCCCAAATTACATGTTGAAGGGTGGAAGATGTCTGTGCATGGATTATTTTAACGTGTGATGGCCGTTGCAAACCAGCTTGACAGAGCTAGGTCTTGGTCCAGTGGCAAGGGTTAACCGAGATGACTGGAGACCAGCTCTGCTGCACAAACCTAGTGCGCACACATAACGCAGTGTGGACTGGCCCATGCTGCCTGGGTTATGAATAACAGGGCTGTTGTTTAATTGTGAGGTTTGGAGAATAATCTCAGGCATGAGATAATTGCATAGGAGGGAATGTTCCAGGATGTCAGCGGGCGGGATCGGTGGTGGGTCGGGTGGGGAAGTGTTTTTTTTGACAGAGGCTCAGACCCCTGCCTTTCCCGATATCGGGGTCTGTCAGCTCTGAGCAGATCCAACAGCCAGCAGTGGGCCACCCAATTAAACTCATTATTGCCGAGTTGACAAATCATTAACAGACTTTCTTAACATACTTTTAAACATAAGAACATAAGAAATAGGAGCAGGAGTAGGCCATACTGCCCCTCGAGCCTGCTCCGCCATTCAATACAATCATGGCTGATCCGATCTTGGACTCAGCTCCACTTCCCCGTCCACTCCCCATAACCCCTTATTCCCTTATGGTTTAAGAAACTGTCTATTTCTGTCTTAAATTTATTCAATGTCCCAGTTTCCATAGTTCTCTGAGGCAGTGAATTCCACAGATTTACAACCCTCCGAGAGAAGAAATTTCTCATCTCAGTTTTAAATACAAATTGTTGTTGTTACTGTTTTAAAGACCTCTATTAGGTCACCACTCAGCCTCTTTTTCAAGAGAAAAGGGACCCAGCCTGTTCATACTTTCCTGATATGTACATCCTCGCATTTCTGGTATCATCCTTGTAAATCTTCTCTGCACCCTCCCCGGAGCCTCTATATCCTTTTCATAATATGGCGACCAGAACTTTACTCAGTAATCTGTGGCCCCTATATTGGTGGCCTTACCGCCCAATGCCGCCAAGTTTTACCGCTGAGTTTTGCCTGTGTTCTCACCTCTGTGCCAATTTCCAATCAGACTGGAGCGGGCGGGAGGGGAGTACTGCCGGCAACCGCCTGCTGATAGCCAAGTAGCGTAAGTGGCCTCCCGCCCGCCGAGCTGCCAGATTGCTGCCGGCGGAAGTCGGCGCCAGCAGGGGGAAAGACCGCTGAGTGGAAGCAGGTCTAGCTCTCCCTCTCCCCCCTCTCCCTCCCACTCCCCCCTCCCCCTCTCCCGGGGGGCAGCCTCTCCCTCTCTCCCTTCCCCTCTCTCCCTCTCCCTCCCCCGCTCCTGGGGGTGGGCGGTCCCTCTGCCTCTCCCGGAGGGCAGCCTGTCCCTGTCCCTCTCTCCTCCCCTCCCTCTCCCCTCTCCCTCTACCCCTCTCCCCCTCCCTCTCCCGCCATCCCTCTCTCCCTCCCTCCCCTTCTCTCTCCCCCCTCTCCCTCTCTCTCTCCCTCTCTCTCCCTCTCCCTCTCTCCCTCTCTCCCTCTCTCTCCCCCTCTCTCTCCCACCTCCCCGTCTCCCGGGGGCGGGGGGGGAGCGGCCTGTCCCTCTCCCTCTCCCCCCCCCCTCCAACCCCTTCTCCCTCTCCCCCTCCCTCTCCCTCCCCCTCTCCCGGGGGAAGCGGCCTGTCTCTCTCCCGCTCCCCCCACTCCCTCCCTCTCCCTCTCCTTGGGGACGGCCTGTCCCTCTCCCCCACTCACCCCCACTCACCCCCCCTCCCTCTGCCTCCCCCTCCCTCTCCCTCTCCCGGGGGCCAGCCTGTCCCTCTCCCTCTCTCCCACTCTCGCTCCCCTCCCTCCCTACCTCTTCCCCCCACCCCCTCCTCCCTCTCCCGGAGGCAGCCTGTCCCTGTCCCTCTCCCCTTCCCTTCCTCTCTCCCCCACCTCCCTCCCTCCCCCTCTCTCTCCCTCCCTCTCTCCCTCTCCCTCTCCCGGGAGGTGGCCTGTCCCTCTCCCTCTCCCACCCTCCCTCTCCCCCCTCCCTCTCCCTCTCTCCCCTCCCCTGGGGTTGGCCTGTCCCTGTCCCTCTCATTCTTGCCACCCTCCCTCTCCCCCACCTCCCTGTCTCTCTCCATCACCGCAGCCCCCACCGCCCCCCCCCAACACTCCCTCCCTCCTTCTCTTGGGGACGGCCTGTCCCTGTCCCTGTCCCTCCCCACACTCCTTCCCTCTCCCTCCACCACTCCCTCTTCTCCCTCCCCCTCTTCCGGGGACAGCCTGTCCCTCTCCCTCTCCCCCTCTCCCCCTCTCCCCCTCTCCCCCTCTCCCCCCCCCCAAAGAGATATAGACAGGTTAAATATTTATAGATAGGTTAAGTAAGTGGGCAATAAGGTGACAGGTGGAGTATAATTTGGGGAAATGTGAGGTTATTCACTTTGTTAGGATAAATAGAAAACAGAATATTTTTTAAAGGGTGAGAAGCTAATAAATGTTGGTGTTCAGAGAGATTTAGGTGTCCTCGTACATGAAACACAGCAAGTTAGGAAGGCAAATGGCATGTTGGTCTTTATTGCAAAGGTCTTGCAGTACAAGAGAAAGTAGGTCTTACTACAATTGTACAGGACTTGTGAGACCACAGCTGGAGTACTGTGCAAAGTTTTGGTCTCCTTAGAGGCGGTGTAACAAAAGTTCACAATATTGATCCCTGGGATGAGAGGGTTATCCTATGATGAGGGATTGAGTAGATTGAGCCTATACTTTCGGAGTTTAGAAGAATGAAAGGCGATCTCTTTGAAACACACCTGCATAAGATTCTGAGGGAGATTGACAGGTTAGATGCAGAGAGATTGTTTCCCCCTGGCTGGAGAGTCTACAACTCGGGGCATAATCTCAGGATAAGGGGTCGGCCATTTAAGAATGAGATGAGGAGGAATTTATTCAATCAGAGGGTTGTGAATCTTTGGAATTATCTACCAAAAGGGCTGTGGATGCTGAAACATTGAGTATATTCAAAGCTGAGATAGACAGATTTTTGGGCGCTAGGGGAATCAAGATCGGGCAGGAAAGTGGAGTTGAGGTCAAAGATCAGCCAAGATCTTATCGAATGGCGGAGCAGGCTTCAAAGTCTGTATGGTCTGCTCCTACTCCTAATTCTGATTATTGCATTGAATCATCAGGTGGTTGTTGTCTGCTTTTAGAAATTGGGATATTAATCTCTTTTTTTTGTTTATTTTAACAGGAACAGATGGAAATGCTAATTTATTTAGCTTTCCAATGTGTGAGTTCATTCAATTAGACTTTCTTAGTCTTAGAAGGTTATGTTGATAGAGTTCGATGAAGTACTATGGGAGAAGGCTCGTGTGGAGCATAAACACCAGCATGACTAATTGGATTGAATGGCCTGTATCGTGCCGTACATGCTATGTAATTCTATATAATACCTGTAGAAACCTATCCAATCAGGACCAATCTGCAATAATGTTACTTGTGGCCCTTTCGAGTGCCTTAACAGGCACCCCATTAGTAAAGTAACAACCAACGACAAATCTAGTTCTGCAGAAGGTCATCAACCTGAAACATTACCTCTATTTCTCTCTCCACAGATGCTACCTGACTTGCTGAGTGTTTTCCAGCACACTTTTGTTTTTATTAAAACTAAATCCGACTTTGGAGAGTGGAACTCTGCAGGATCTTAAACAGAGCGGCAAGTTGTAAAGCCCACTCCACTGATAACTTTCAGAGACTGATTTATAAAACCATGACATTAGAACATGCATTTGCTCACATGTGTTTAATCAACCTCTGGATATTAAAATCAAAAACATAGGGGGAGAAATCCGGTCACGTCTCTGTTGCGGCGTTAATCTAAGCGGAGTGGTACTTTTACCGCTAGCGGAGCCAGGGAGCGCAAGGATGTGCACATCACCCGGGCCATGATAGGAGTTCACGACTGCTGGATGGACCACCGCCTAATCCGATCCATTATTGACCGCCTAATCCGATCCATTATTGACATTAACATAGCCCCAAAGCGGAGGGGGCAACAGAAGCAGTGCCACAAAAAAGGTAATGCCAGGCCACTTAAAAACCCAGCTAAGAGAGTCCTATACAGTCAGCGCCTCACAGCTAACCTGGCGTGCCTTGATGACCCTGAGACGCAGAATGCCCACAGCACTTGGTCTGCCCTCCAGGCCTCCATAACCAGTGCCTGTGAAGAGACGCTCGGTCACTCAACCAAGAAGCACCAGGACTGGTTTGATGAGAATAATCAGGAGATCCAAGAGCTAATAGATCGCAAGCACAGAGCATTTCTGAAGCAACAACACAACTCAGGAGCAGCAAAGCAGCATTACCGACGGCTCAAGGCTGAGGTCCAACAAAAAACCCGGGACCTAAAATACAGGTGGTGGATGGAGAAAGCAGAGGCGATACAGCAGCTGGCCGACAGCCATGATGTGCAAGGATTCTTCATCGCAGTTAAGGCCACCTACGGTCCAAACACCCGAGGCCCCACCCCATTGCTGGCCAAGAGCAGGGTAACACTCATCAAGGACACCGGGGCAGTCAGGGCCCGCTAGAAGGAACACTTCGAAGATCTCCTCAATCGAGACTCTGCCTTTGACTCGAGTGTTCTCGACTCCATCCCGCAGCATGCGACCCGCCACCACCTCAGTAAAACCCCAACACTGCATGAGGTAGGAAAATCCATAAGACAGCTTAAGAACAACAAGGCTACGGGAGCAGATGGAATCCCTGCTGAGGCACTAAAGTATGGCAGAGAGGCACTGTTGGCACGAATACATGACCTCATCTCTCTCATCTGGAGGAAGGAGAGCATACCGGGAGATCTCAGAGATGCAGTGATCGTGGCCATCTTTAAAAAAGGGACAAGTCCGACTGCGGCAACTACGGAGGAATCTCCCTGTTATCAGCCACTGGGAAAGTTGTCGCTAGAGTCCTCCTCAACCATCTTCTCCCCGTGGCCGAGGAGCCCCTCCTGGAGTCACAGTGCGGATTTCGTCCCCTAAGGGGCACAACGGGCATGAGTTTTGCAGCGTGACAGTTGCAAGAAAAATGCAGGAACAGGGCCAGCCCTTATACATGGCCTTCTTCGACTTTACAAAGGCCTTTGACACTGTCAACTGCGAGGGTCTATGGAGCGTCCCCCTCCATTTCGGATGCCCACAAAAGTTTGTCAACATTCACTGCCTGCTCCACGACAACATGCAGGCCGTGATCCTTACCAACGGATCCATCACAGACCCAATCCACATCCGGACCTGGGTCAAACAGGGCTGCATCATTGCTGCAACCCTCATCTCAATCTTCCTCGCTGCCATGCTCCACCTCACAGTCAACAAGCTCCCCGCTGGAGTGGAACTAAACTCATCATCATAGGTCATCATAGGCAGTCCCTCGGAATCGAGGAAGACTTGCTTCCACTCCTGAAGTGAGTTCCTTGGTGGCCGAACATGATTTTTGCAGCGCGACAGCTACAGAAAAAATGCAGAGAACAACGCCAGCCCTTATACATGGCCTTCTTCGACCTTACAAAGGTCTTTGACACTGTCAACTGCGAGGGAACTAAACTACAGAACTAGTGGGAACCTGTTCAACCTTCGTCATCTCCAGACCAGGTCCAAGACCACCCCAACCTCTGTCCTCGAGCTACAGTAGGCGGACGACGCCTGTGTCTGAGCACATACAGAGGCTGAACTTCAGGATATAGATGACATATTTACTGAGAAGTACAAAAGCATGGGCCTTATGCTAAAGATCCGTAAGACAAAGGTCCTCCACCAGCCTGTCCTCGCCGCACAGCACTGCCCCCCCAGTCACCAAGATCCACGGCGTGACCCTGGACAACGTGGACCATTTGCCATACCTCGGGAGCCTCTTATCAACAAGAGCAGACATTGATGACGAGATTCAACACCGCCTCCAGTGCGCCAGTGCAGCCTTCAGCCACCTGAGGAAAAGAATGTTCGATGACCAGGCTCCCAAATCTGCCACCAAGCTCATGGTTTACAGGGCTGTAGTAATACCCGCCCTCCTGTATGGCTCAGAGACATGGACCATGTACAGTAGACACCTCAAGTCGCTGGAGAAATACCATCAACGATGTCTCCGCAAGATCCTACAAATCCCCTGGAGGACAGACGCACAAACATTAGCGTCCTCGACCAGGCCAACATCCCCAGCATTGAAGCACTGACCACATTTGATCAGCTCCGTTGGGCAGGCCACATTGTCGACATGCCAGACACGAGACTCCCAAAGCAAGCGCTCTACTCGGAACTCCTTCGCGGCAAAAGAGCCAAAGGTGGGCAGAGGAAACGTTACAAGAACACCCTCAAAGTCTCCCTGATAAAGTGCAACATCCCTACTGCCAAAGGAGTCCCTGGCCAAAGACCGCCCTAGGTGGAGTAAGTGCATCCGGGAGGGCGCTGAGCACCCCGAGTCTCAACACCGAGAGCATGCAGAAATCAAGCGCAGGCAGCAGAAAGAGCATGTGGCAAATCTGTCCCATCCACCCTTTCCCTCAATGACTATCTGACTTACCTGTGGCAGGGACTGTGGTTCTCATATTGGACTGTTCAGCCACCTAAGGACTCATTTTAAGAGTGGAAGCAAGTTTCCTCGATTCAGAGGGACTGCCTATGTTGATGATGATGATGATGGTACTTTTACCGCCTTAAAAATGTTTGCGCCTCCCGACCAGAAATTCATCAGAATTGGTCGAAGAACTGACAGGAACGATAAATCAGCCGTTGCACATCAGAGCTGCGGGGGCGATAACGAAAGTTTGGTTGGTACATTATGCAGAGCCATTGAAAATGCGCGGAACTCCGAATCAGATCCCAGGAAAAGCAGAGTCTTAAAGGCGAGGCATAATGCACTCATTAAAGTTTTCAAAATCACTTGTTTTCAACCTGTACTGTTACGTCTGTCTGTTGCTGCAAACTCGGAGGCTCACCACTGTGCTCTGTGTAAACGTTGTATTGACTGTGACCGCCGAGGGAAGCACATCCTCATCCCTTTAAGTAGCCACCAGTTAACGATTCTGCAAGCCTATACCGACTGTTTTTCCAGACATTGTTATTGGCAGGTGCTCTATGAGGCACACGCAACTAATTTACCGATCGGGCGGGGCAAGCGTGCACATTGCATCACGAATATGTCATGCTTGGAGTGATTGTCAGCAGCCAGGTGCAAATGGTTTGCACCCCCAGTGAGCCTCTAATTAATTTTCCGTCGAGCAGCTAAAAGCTGCGCGCCCGCTCGTTAAGCTCCCACTAATGTCCACTCTGGCCGCTAACTGAGGCTGTAGACAATCAAAAATCCAGCCCAAAGAGTAAACCATTTCAAGTTTTCAAAACTATATTCACCATTTGTTTGTGTAGATTGCATTGAAAGTTCTGTTTAAATTAATGTATTGGTTCGTTCTGGACTTCTTTCTAATCATAATAATTAATTTAAATATCCAAAACATGAGAGAAGGACTGAAATATACAGTCTGGCAGTATACTTGGACTTTTCACCGGCTCATTGCCGACCTACTTAAAGTGGCCCTGAGTCAAGCACTGCTAAGCTGATCAAAGTGCTGATAAACAGTTTAGTTTAAAAGCTCAATGGTAGTTGGTGCTCAGATGGGATCTGCACTGCCAGATAGCCTCTTCCCACCACAGGCACTATTAAACCAGCTAATGTGAGTATTGGAGCAAAATCTGTATTGAAATAAATACTCCATAATTCAGTTAACTGCATTTGAGTGGGTGAACTAATTGCCACCTGGTCATTTTAATTTCGTTTAGCAGAAAATTGCCACAACTTTCTCTGAAAGCTCATTAACAAGGTCCTAACAGGGCTTAGCGAATATTAACCACATCTTCAACAAAAAAAAACATGCTACCAATTTCACTTCTTTTTTTTAGAAAAGAAATCAAACAGCGGTTCAAAAGAAAAGAAAAAGAAACTTGCAGTTTCATCTTATCTCCAAGTTTTCTGTCTGGTTTAATGCCCATCAAGGCTGTTGTTGGCAGTTAACAAGATTGTAAAACACCCTCCCCATAGATGGTTAATAATAAATCAGTGAATGATTAATTAACTGGATAATGATCATTAATTATACATTTCCTACGCCGTAATAAATTCAATGCACAGTGAACATCAGGAACAAAATTAGAAGAAAAACATATAATACCCTTCTATGAACTGTGGCTCAGTGGGTAGCACTTTCACTTCTGGGTCAGAAGGTTGTGGGTTCAAGTCTAGGCTGCCACTCCAGAGCAGTGCTGAGGGAGCACCGCACTGTCAGAGGTACCGTCTTTTGGTTGAGACATTAAACCAAGGCCCCATTGCTCTCTCACGTGGAAGTAAAAGATCCCATGACACTATTTCAAAGAGCAGGGGAGTTATTCCCGGTGTCCTGGCCAATAGTTATCCCTCAATCAACATAACAAAAAAAAACCAGATTACCTAGTCATTATCACATTGCTGTTTGTGGGAGCTTGCTGTGCGCAAATTGGCTGCTGTGTTTCCCACATTACAACAGTGACTACACTCCAAAAGTACTTAAATTGGCTGTCAGTACTTAATTACGACGTCCAGTGATCGTGAAAGGCACTATATAAATCCAAGTCTTTTCTTTTTTCTTTTCATCATATTACTTTCGTTATGGTGCAGTAGAAGTTGACTTTCATGGCTATATCATACTTTGAAATATTTGTAAAATATAAAGTAAGTAATATATCGTGTTGATTACTAGCATAATGTTAAATATAATACGTTACAGGGGTGGTTTCAGAGACTGGAGGATTGCAAATGTTACACCCTCATTCAAAAAAGGGAAGAAGTATAAACCTGACAATGAAAGGCCAGTCAGTTTAACATTGGTTAAACTGAAGTTTTTAGAAACAATAATCCGGGAGAAAGTTAACAGACACTTGGATAAGCATGGACTAATAAAGGAGAGCCTGTATGAATTTGTTAAGGGCAAATCATGATTGACTAACTTGATTGAGTTTTATGATGAGGCAACAGAGAGGGTGGATGAGGGCAGTGCAGTTAATGCTGTGTATATGGACTTTACAAAAGGCGTTTGATAAAGTACCACATAATAGGCTTGTTAGAAAAATTGAAGCCCATGGGATAAAAGGGGCAGTAGTAGCATGGATATAAGTGTTTCTAGTGGCTAGAAAACAGTAAATTGTAGTTATGGATGTTTATTGAATTGGAGTCAGCTATAGTGTTTTTGATATACATCAATCACTTGAACTATGAGGTATAGGGCACAATTTCAAAATTTGCAGATGACACCGAAACTTGGAAATGTAGTAAACAGTGTGGAAGATAGTAAAAGACTTCAAGAAAACACAGACTGGCTGGAATGGGTGGACACATGACAGATGAAATTCAACTCAGAAAAGTGAGAGGTGATACATTTTGATAGGAAGAATGAGGAGAGACAATATAAGTTGAATGGTACAATTTTAAAGGAGGTGCAAGAACAGAGAGATCTGGGCTGTTTGTGTACAAATCTTTGAAGGTGGCAGGACAAGTTAACAAAACAGTTCATAAAGCATATGGGATCCTGGGCTTTATAAATAAAGGCATAGTGTAAAAAAGCCAGGAAGTTATGCTAAACCTATATAAAACACTAGTTTGACGTCAGCTGGAGTATTGTGCCCAATTCTGGGCACTACAACAACAACAACTTGTATTTATGAAGCACCTTTAACATAGTAAAATGTCCCAAGGCGCTTCACAAGACTGTTATAAGGCAAAAAAATAAATTTGACACCAAGCCACATAAGAAGAAATTACAACAGCTGATCAAAAGTTTGGTCAAAGAGGTACGTTTAAAAAAAGACTTGCATTTATATGGCACCTTTCATGACCACCGTCATTTCATGGCACTTTGCAGCCAATGAAGTACTTGTTGAAGTGTAGTGGGAAACGCAGCAGCCAATTTTACGCTCAGCAAGCTTCCACAAACAGCAATGTAATAGTGACCAAATAATCTGTGTTTGTTATGTTGATTGAGGGATAAATATTGGCCAGGACACTGGAGTGAACTCCCCTGATCTTCTTCAAAATAATGCCATGGGATCTTTTGCATCCACATGAGAGGGCAGACGGGGCCTTAGCTTAACATCTCATCCGAAAGGAAGAAAGAGAGGTAGAGAGGCAGAGACGTTTAGGGAGGGAGTTCCAGAGCTTAGGACCTAGGAAGCTCAAGGCACGGCCACCAATGGTTGAGCGATGATAATCAGGGATGCTCAAGAGGGCATAATTCGAAGAGCGCATATATCTCAGGGTGGTTGTGAGGCTGAAGGAGATTACAGAGATAGGAAGGGGCGAGGCCATGGAGAGATTTCTAAACAAGGATGAGAATTTTGAAATCGAGGAGTTGCTTAACCGGGAGTCAATGTAGGTCAGCAGGCACAAGGGTGATGGGTGAACGGGACTTGGTGCGAGTTAGGGCATGGGCTGCCGAGATTTGGATGATCTCAAGTTTACGTAGAGTGGAATATGGGAGATCAGCCAGGAGTGTTTTGGAGTAGTCAAGTCTAGAGGTAACAAAGGCATGGATGAGGGTTTCAACAGCAGATGAGCTGAGGCAGGGGCAGAGATGGGCGATGTTACGGAGGTGGAAATAGGCAGTTTTAGTTATGCAGCGGATATGTGGCCAGAAGCTAATTTCAGGGTCAAATCTGACACCAAGGTTACAAACAGTCTGGTTCAGCCTCAGGCAGATGTGAGGGAGAGGGAGGGAGTGGCTGGCTAGGGAACGGAGTTTATAGCAGGGACCAAAGACAATGGCTTTGGTCTTCCCAATATTTAATTGGAGAAAATTTCTGCTCATTCAGTGTTAGATGTCGGACATAGAAACAGAGAAAATAGGAGCAGTAGTAGGCCCTTCGAGCATGCACCACCATTCAATATGATCATGGCTGATCCTCTATCTCAACACCATATTCCATTCCCCTTAATGCCTTTTGTGTCTAGAAATCTATTTATCTCCTTCTTAAATATATTCAGTGACTTGGCCTCCACAGCCTTCTGTGGTAGAGAATTCCACACCTTCACCACCCTCTGAGTGAAAAAGTTTCTCCTCATCTCAGTCCTAAATTTCCTACCCCCTTATCCTGAGACTCTGACCCGTTGTTCTAGACTTCCCAGCCAGGGGAAACAGCCTCCCCGCATCCAGTCTGTCCAACCCCGTCAGAAATTTATACGTTTCAATGAGATCCCCTCACAAGTAATCTGACAATTTAAGACCGTGGAGGAGTTGCGAGACGTGGTGGTGAGGTAGAGCTGGGTGTCGTCAGTGTACATGTGGAAACTGACTGCATTTTCGGATGATGTCGGCAAGAGGCAGCATATAGCTGAGAAATAGGAGGGGGCCAAAGATAGATCCTTGGGGGACACCAGAGGTAACAATGCAGGAGTGGGAAGAGAAGCCATTGCAGGTGATTTTCTGTCTACAGTTAGATAGATAGGAATGGAACCAGGCGAGTGCAGTCTCACCCAACTGGACATTGGTGCAGAGGTGTTGGAGAAGGATGGAGTGGTCAACTGTGTCAAAGGCTGCAGACAGGTCGAGAAGGATGAGGAGGGATAGTTTACCTTTGTCACAGTCACAAATATATCACTTGTGACTTTGATGAGAGCAGTTTCGGTACTGTGATGGTGCGGAAACTAGATTGAAGGGATTCAATCATGGAGTTTTCAGGAAGGACTTTAGGAAAAATGTGACAGCTTTGGAGAGGGTACAGGAGAGATTTACTAGAATGTTTCCAGGGATGAAGGACCTCAGTTATGTGGATAGACTGGAGAAGCTGAGGTTGTTCTCTTTGGTGCAGCGAAGGCTAAGAGGAGATTTGATAGAGATGTTTAAAATGATGGGTTTAAATAGAATAAATAAAGATAAATGGTTTCTAATGGCTGAAGGGTCAATCACCAAAGGGCACAGATTTAAGGTGACTGGCAATCAAACCAATGTGACATGAGGAAAAACCTTTTTACGCAACGAGTGGTTAAGATTTGTAATGCACTTCCTGATAGGGTGGTGGAAACAGGGGAGGGGAGGGGAAAAGGGAGGGGAAAGGAAAGTGGAGGGAGAGGGGAGAGAAAAGGGGAGGGGAGGGAGAGGGGAGGGGGGAAAGAGATCCAGAAGGCAGAAAAGCAATAAACTTAGGAGCCGAAAGTCCCTGTCATGCACCTCCCTTTAGCGCCTCCATGGGGCTCCCATGCAGGAGTTAACGGAGGCGCAAATCTACCAACGCCGCACCCCGCTGGTAGCGCCCCGAGCCACTGCGCCGGCAATGATGAAGTCATTGTCATGCGCGTCGACCCCTTTTCACCACGTGGTGGCCGCTATCCACCCTGAGGCCTTCGCCAACCTCGCGGGTCGTGAACCGGGCCACACACACATCGCTGCGAGCCGCCATCATTTTTTTCCAGACTCACTGGTTGGGTCATTGTCCAACAATGTCACGGGGTCCAGGCTGCGATCGTGCAGCCCGGCACTCCATTTCGGTGCCGTGCTGTGGCCACGGCACCCTGCATCCCTGGTGGCCCAATGGAGGCCATCAAAGGACCTGGGAGGCTCGTACGTGACTCCCCTTTAACGGAAGGGGTGGAGTGTTGAAACATGTCAGTGTATACGGAGAGGCCGCGTAGCGCTCCACGCTGCACCCAGGTACCGCCCTCGATCTCGCCCCAAAAGGAAGTGGAGCACGCGACATTGTGCTCCACTTCCTGTGAGGGGCGGTAACCCCAACTTCGCTTCCGGGGTGGGAAATTTGCACCGGGTGCAGAATGTCTGTCCCCGGAGAGGTTACCGCCCCCAACCAGGACGATAGGGAATTTTGCCCCCTTAGTCTTGGACTTTGGAAACTCATTTTTCTTTTGCTGGGGTGAGCTAGGACAGAAGCAGGCTGAACTTCATTGAATTTTTTATTGTTGTAATATGGGAATTTCTGACAAACAAATCCATGAGCTCCTCACACGTGGTGTTGGAAGTAAGGATGGACAGGGCAACAGGAGGGGATCAACACCTCTCTGTATAGTCATTTAACAAAGTCATAAACCCGCTTATGTTGAATGGATTCATGATGCTGTTAAAATAGTGAAAAAACAAATTGTACATCGGGGCTGAAATTGCGGTCAGTGGTTTCCTGCGGGCAATTGCCTCCGACCTGAAACATTTCTACGAAATTACCTGGTGGTCCGGGAATAGCCTGTGATTCCGTTGGGGAGGCCTTCTCTTCCCGCGCTGCGAAGCACACTCCCGTCCTCCAGATTCCCACACAGAAGATGCAGTCACGTGTGACTGCTCAGCCAATTAGATACTGTATTCCACAGCTTTTTCATTAATAGCAATGAGGACTCCTTATCTACGAGTTCTCATTGCTATTAATGGGGGAAAAAAAACACTAATAAAGATAAAAAACAGACCTTACATAATTAAGATTAATTGAAATTAAAGTTAATAAATGCCTTAGAAAAAACAATATTTTTCCAATATTTAATAAAGTTTTGTAATTCGGGATAAAAATAAACTTATCTTAGTGGGCAGAGTTTTTAAACAATAAAATGTGTTTATTTAATTTAATTTAATTATATTTTTGTATGTTTTTAAACACTTACGCCTGTAAAAGTAGGCTATGTGTCTGCTTTTTCAGGCACAAGAATTTTGAGGACATTTGCTGGGCAAGATATGGATAAATCCCGCAATCTTGTCCAAGCAAATGCCCTTGCTTCCGAGGTGCGAATCATCTGTCAAGCTCCAGCTTGACAGATCGGGAAAGCCGATTTTCAGCGCATGCGCATTGTGCGCTGAAAACTGGCTTTCCTGATGTCTTCTTAGGTCCGTAGAACCTTCGTACGGACCTGGGGAGGCTGGGATTTCCAGACCATTAATCACCGGATTTCAGATAGTACAACGCACGAATACTTTGCTTCAATATTAAAAAGAGTCCTGATAATGGTACTCACTCTTTCTGTACATAATGACTCCACTGAATGTGCATGTTAATAGTGGAAGAAAAGTGACTTCAAGCTGTTAGAGTCATTTAAATGCTTGTTAAAACAGAGTCAATTCATATGCCAGACTGATGGTTTCTCACCAATGGCGTGGATTATCTATTGTGCACTGTGGTACCTAAGTGAAGGTAATTAAAGAGAAAAGAGGTGCACCCAAAGGGACAATGAATCAGCTTCCCCTAATGAGCCTTAATTGCTTCAGGCCACAATTCTTCACTATTCCTGTAAATGGTTATACTTCTGATGTTAAGTATACCAACAGAACTTTTAGAAAGCTAGCACTGGTGGAAGTCACTTGTGCAATGGTTTCTGGCAAGTTTTGATTGACAGATAATTTGGAAGGGTCTGTTCTCTGTCTGCAAGCACAGTTTTCTGGGACAAAAAGTACAATAATATAATTGGATATGAAGATTCACTCTCACTCCAGATCTAAACAACCAAGTTACCAGTTCAGCTGAGCTAAAATTTCAAAAATGAAAGTATAAGGAGAAGGCAATAAAGCAGGATAGCATTTGAGGAAATGAAAACCAGAGCGTGACAGGAAGGGACAGAATGTATAAACATAAAAGTGAATCAGAAAGTGGGGTCAAAGCAGGAGGAAAGGGTAAAAAAAAAATAATTTAAAAGCTCTTTATCTGAACGCATGGAGCATTCACAAAAAATAGATGAGTTGATGGCAAAAAAAGATACAAATGGGTATGATCTGATAGCCAGTACAGAGACGTGGTTGCAAGGCAAATATTCAGGGGGGATTTGACAATTTGGAAGGACAGACAGAAATGAAAAGGAGGTGAGGTAGCTTTGTTAATAAAGGATGAGATCAGTGCGTTAGTGAGAAACTATATTGTCTC
The DNA here is from genome assembly GCF_044704955.1 of Pristiophorus japonicus. NCBI lineage: Eukaryota > Metazoa > Chordata > Chondrichthyes > Pristiophoridae > Pristiophorus > Pristiophorus japonicus. The sequence goes on along the minus strand of NC_091978.1, from coordinate 182,086,423 downwards.
AGAAGATCAAAATGTTGAATCAATTTGGGTGGAGATAAGGAATAATAAGGGCAAAATGTTGCTGGTGGGCATTGTCTATAGGCCCCCTAACATTAGCTACACTGTTGGACGGAGTATAAATCAGGAAATAATGGAGACATATAAAAAAGGAATGGCAATAATCATGGGCGTTTTTAACCTTCACATTGATTGGACAAAGTAGATTGGCCAGGGTAGCCTGGAGGAAGAGTTCATCGAGTGTATCCGGGATAGTTTCCTTGAACAGTATGTTGCAGAACCAACTAGGGAATAGGCTATCTTAGATCTGGTACTGAGTAATGAGACAGGATTGATTCATAAACCATCTCCTAGTAAAGGATCCTCTAGGAATGAGTGACCATAACATGGTTGAATTTCAAATTCAGTTGGAGGGTGAGAAAGTTAGATCTCTAACCAGTGTCCTAAGTTTAAATAAAGAAGACTACAAAGGTATGAAGGCAGAGTTGGCTAAAGTGGACTAGGAAAATAGATTAAAGTATGGGATGGTTGATGAGCAGTGGCAGACATTTAAGGAGATATTTCATAACTCTCAACAAAAATATATCCTTGTAAGAGAAGGGATAACCATCCGTGGCTAGCTGGACCATCATTTACTTTAGCTACTCTCTTCCTTTTTATATACCTGTAGAAGCTCTTACTGACTGTTTTTATATTTCTTGCTAATTTATTCTCATAAACTATCTTCTTGCTCTTTATAATTTTTTAGTCACCCTTTGCTGGTTTCTAAAAATTTCCCAATCCTCTGGCCTTCCACTATTCTTTGGTCTATTTTATGCACTTGTTTTCAATTTGATATGCTCCCTTATTTCCTTTGTTAGCCACGGATGGTTCATTCTTCCCTGAAATCTTTGGGGCTGAAATTGCCCACCACCGGAAACATGGTGCACCTACCCTGTTTCAGCTGTTTTACCGGCGTGGTTGATGCGGTGGTGTCTTGAGCGAGATTCCGCTCTTTGGCTTTTTTTCAGCAAACCACAAGTCTGTCATAACGGGGGTGGAAGTGTGGCGGTGAGTGGAAGTTCGCACACTAGAGGCGTGGAAGTTGGCTGTGGGAGGACTGTCCTCTTCTGTTAATCATCAATATAGCACTGATGACGTCATCGTGCTGGTGTGTCACGACGTCTCTCCACTTCAATTAAAGGGGAGAGCCACTGCCATTATTTAAGTTAGGTGCACTGGGCCAACAGAGAGGGTTTTGGCCAGGCCAGCGACCTATCACCCAAGAGGGGGTGGCAGGCTGCCAGGTTAGCAGCCTGGCTGAACTCGGGGCATAATTGTCAGCCCAACATGGCAATCCGCCGAATGAAAAATAAGATGGCGGCCGTGACAGTGCGCCCTCCCCTTTAATGGCAGCTGCATCGCCATTTTGAACACACTCCAAGCACAGTGCACCAGCAGAAAAAGCTGCCGGTGTCACCGAGCTGCGAGAATAAGGTTTTCTCATGGATCTTCGCAATCGAGGGGGAACATCAGCGGTGTAGGCTCTGATGACACACTTAGGATGGAACAACAGCAGCGGAGTGGTAGTGAGGGGAGCGGGTCACCATTGGGATACCGCAGGAGTGCAATTTTCAAAATGGCGGTCATTCCACGAAAAATCGGTGGCCATTCCACTCCGCAGCGTGGCCGCCAATTTCCGACGGTAACAGGCCTTAAGGGAAGGGACAATTTCGGCTCCTTTCTTTCTCACTGGAATATATCTTTGCTGAGAGTTATGAAATATCTCCTTAAATATTTGCTGCTGCTCATCTACTATCTTAGCCTTTTAACTATTATCCAGTCCACTTTTGCCAACTCTGCCTTCATACCTTTGTAATTGCCTTCATTTAAGTTCAGGACACTAGTTTGAGACCTAGCTTTCTCACCCTCAAACTGAATTTGAAATTCTACCATGCTATGATCACTCTTCCCAAGAATATCCTTTTCTATGAGATCATTAATTAATCCAGTCTCATTACACATTACAAGATCTAAAATAACGCCGTTCTGCACTCCCCAAATCATTGGGGGCTGGTGTGCACACTCCAATGACCCTCCCCTTTAATGGCTGGAAGGCGCCTTCACCAATGCTCACTCCGAATTACACAACACCTCATATTAATTATGCTTGGAACCTAACGCCACTCACCTATGCCATTAGCAGTTGATTTTGTGCTGCTCTGCATTCTTTGAACATTGGAACTGATTAGCGCCTTGATTCCAACTTCTCAAAAGTTAACACCCTAACCACGGCGATACCGAATTTCCAAGCCAAAGTGGGCAATTACTGAATTCCAGAAGAGTTTTAGAAGATCATGACTACTGCATCAATAATTTCCTCACTTATTTCTTTTAATACCCAGAAGTGGAAACCATTCAGTCCTGGACATTTTGTTATCTTTAATCTGATTCGTATTTCCAGCATTATTATTTTTTTAACGTGTGTTGAATCTATTTAATTCCTCCCATTGATTTATTTTTAGTTTTCCTTGTATCTCTGGTACTTTAGCCTCATCCACTATTGTGAAGACCAATGCAAAGTAACTATTTAGCAGGTTTTCAATTTCCTGATTTCTAATTACAATGACCCTGAATTTGCAGTCGGAGGCTTCCCACGGGGAAATACCTCCGATCCGCAAATAAAATACCCATGTACTCAGTGGGGGGGGAGGGATCAGGTGAGCAGAAATTTAAAAAGTCAAAAGAAAGGAGAAGACAATAGAGCTACTGTTAGGGGGCCTATAGACAACTCCAACCAGTGACTTATTTCCCTTATTATTTCTTGTCTCCACCCAAACTGATTCTGCATCTTGATCTTCTGAGCCAATATCATTTCTCAATCCTGATCTCATCTTGGTGCTATGCTGTAGGATAAAATGCAGAATTTATTTGGCTGCAGATACATCCTGCGCTTTCTGCCACTCATAGCTGACCATTGGAATGGAAGTTTCTTGACAGTTGGGGCGCATCCCTTTAAGTAGCATCCCATCAGCCAGCTGGTTCACACCTCCACTCCCTGGTGCTGTTGGCACGAGGTGGTAAGGTGGGGGGTGCTACTGAAGTTTGTAGATTGGGCATCCAGCGAGCGTTGCAGGCTCGCTGATGTCACGATCTGCATGGCGAAAGGTGCCGAAGCAGGAACAGTTATCGTTGGCTACAAGGCAGGCGAATTTGCCATGCAGTGTGGGACTCACCACACCCCAGTGCTACTGCCTGAGCACCCATTAGAGCCCCTGCCAGGCACTAACTAGGGTCGCTAACATGCCGAATTTCTCCCCCATAGAGTACAAAAGCAAGGAAGTTTTGCTAAACCTTTATAAAACACTGAGCCCCAGCTGGAGTATTGAGGCCAATTCTGGGCATCGTACTTTCGGATGAATGACAAGGCCTTGGAGAGGGTGTTGAGGAGATTTACTAGAATGGTAGCAGGGATAAAATATTTCAGTTCGGTGAAGAGATGAGAGAAACTGGGGTTGTTCTCCTTAGAACAGAGAACATTAAAGCGAGATTTGATAAAGGTGTTCAAAATATTGAAGGGTTTTGAAAGAGTAAATAGGAGAAACAAGTAGAACTGTCGGTAACCAGAGGACACAGATTTAAAGTAATCAGAGGTGAAAAAAAAAACTTATGAAGCGAGTTCTTATAATCTGGAATACTCTGTCTGAAAGGTTGGTGGAAGCAAATTCAATGATAACTTTCAAAAGAGAATTGGATAAATAATTGAAATGTAAAAATTTGCTGTGGTATGGGGAAAGAGCAGGGGACTGGATAACTCAACCAAAGAGCTGGCACAGACACAATGGGCAGAATGGCCTTCTTTTGTGTTGTATGACTATCCTTCTAAGATTTTAGGAAGTCTGATCCGGCCGCTGCCTGAAATAGCAGACATGTTTAATGTTATAAGTGGCACCTTTATAATTGACTTCAACGTAAATGGTAAATGGTTAATGACATTTTCCCGATATAGGCGACTAACTGTGATAAGCGTGAATGGTGTGGGGACAGTATCATGGCTTTTTTTCTCTGGGTCGATGGATACAGCTGGAAATGTGGCCACTGTTTAGCAAGTGCTGTCTCCAAATTGGTCCCAACATGAAACCTACTCTCGAGGTAGATTGATTTTATGCTGGGAATTAAACGCATTGCAGCAGGTGATATTGTCAGAGGTTAGATATTGGGTTCAATCCAACCTTTGATTGCTAGTATAAATAGGATACCAGAGAAACATGTCAGTGACCAGAATGATATTAATGATTTACTTTAAAGAAAGGATTACTGTCTTTTTGTTTTTCGTATCAGTGCGTTTCCTTAAGGCTATACATTGATTGCTTGTTGTTGAGGATTCAAAGGCCTATAATGAGGAATATACTTTCTGCAAGGCAAACAGTCTGATGACATTCCAAGCAAAACAACAGTCAAAATACTTGCAAAATTTCTCAGCTTGAGGAAAATTAGGTAGGTAGAAAGTGAGATACACATTGTTCTCATTTACTGATCTTGTGAAAATAGTATTTCTTCCATTCATGTAATGCTGCTGAAAATGGGGAGTACTGTGTTAAACTAACGATTAGCAGTCCTACATGGGGTGTGCAGGGTGGGGGGTGACGGGAGGTGAATAGAGCTCAGTGAAAGTCAGTTTCAAAGCACACAGCACACACAGGCTATTGTATGTCCTTCTAATTGTTGGAACAATTCACTCTTTACAAAAAAATAGAGTGGCAGTACAACTGTCAGAATAATTTTTTAAAACTCTTGATGAATGAATATATGGGTTGAGTAATATGTCTGACACAATGAGAAACCGAAAAGCATTCCGACCTCGTCTCAGTTAGATTAATCCATTTGAGATCATATTAGCCAGCCAAGTGCTATTTGTTTGGTCCAAGCATCAGGAAAGTTACAGTGCAGGAAATACCAGAATCAAAATGTAACATAATGAATGTATAAAGTTATCTTTTCTCCAATGTAACTAAACATTTTGAAGGAAACAAAGGCCCCGATATGCACTGGGGCGAGGTTTCCTTTGAACAGCGTGGAGTTTTAACTCCAGAGCATGCATGTCAAATTCAAACAGATTCCGCATCCAAAAGCCAGCCTAATTGATAGGCTTGGCTGCCTGTCGGGCAGGGAAATCCTGTGGCACAAGGCCACAGTCCAGGAGTGGGTAGGTTTAGTGGTGGCTTGGGGTAAAGATCATGGGTGGGGGGGGGAGGGGAGGAGGAGGAGGGGTTGTGTACAGCATGGTTGAGAGAGTTGGGGGTGTTAGCGGGTTGGTCGAGGATAGCGGGGTGTCAGGGAGAGTTGGAATGGAGTTGGAGATTGGAGGAGAGATGGGGGGGAGCGGGAGATTTGGAGACGATATGGGAGACAGGAGATCGCGGGGGGGGGTCAGTGATGGGGCGTCGAGGGAATGAGTGATGAGCGGCATTCAGGGAGAGATTGTGGAGGGGCCCTGTTTACAGGTTAGCTTGTTGAACCTGGAGGAAACACTTCTGCTGTTCCTGACCCACAAGTAGTGCTGTAAAGGCACTTACCTGAGCGATCCAGCGCTTCTTGTCTCCTTTTACCTGCCAGGTTTCCCAAAGTTCAGAAAACATGGCCAACAAGAGTTAAAAATAGAAACCCGACAAAAATTGAAATCACAGTGTCCTTAAAAAGTTTCAACAATGGACCTGCCTCTTGAGAGCGGATTAGGCAACCACCCTTAGAACATAAGAAACAGGAGCAGGCCATACCGCCCCTCGAGTCTGATCTGTCATTCAATAAGATCATGGCTGATCTGATCACGGACTCAGCTCCACTTCCCCGCCCACTCCCCATAACCCCTTATCGTTTAAGAAACTGTCTATTTCTGTCTTAAATTTATTCACTGTCCCAGCTTCCACAGTTCTCTGAGGCAGCGAATTCCACAGATTTACAACCCTCTGAGAAAAGAAATTTCTCCTCATGTCTGTTTTAAATGGGTGGCCCCTTATTCTAAGATCGTGCCCTCTAGTTCTAGTCTCCCCTATCAGTGGAAACATCCTCTCTGCATCCACCTTGTCAAGCCTCCTCAAAATCTTATTCGTTTCGATAAGATCACCTCTCATACTTCTGAATTCCAATGGGTAGAGGCCCAACCTACTCAACCTTTCCTCATAAGTCAAACCCCTCATCTCCGGAATCAACCTCGTGAACCTTCTCTGAACTGCCTCCAAAGCAAGGATATCCTTTCGTAAATATGGAAACCAAAACTGCACGCAGTATTCCAGGTGTGGCCTCACTAATACGTTATACTTTATATTACCTTATATCCGTCATCCCGCCTCCATTAAAACCGGAAGTGAGCAGGTTCGAGGCTGATTGGATTCCTGCTTCAGATTTTTAACATTTTACTTTCCACCTGACCCAACCCCATCCATTTTTGGGGAATAAAACTACCCGCAAAGTGTCTGATAAAAGAATTACTCATGGAAATTGTTATGTCTTGAATAAAGAGTCAGACTAGATACTGCAAGCTCAAAGTAAGTGTGACCGTAGTCCTTTATTACAGATCTCAGAGTGCCTCTCCAGCCTGCGAGGCCTCCTTATATACAGGTGCTCCCAAGGGTTTGTGGGATCCCTTGGGACTCCAGGGGATAAGCCCTCTGGTGGTTAGACATGGTAATTACAGGTTTACATAAATAACAACACTACCTCCCAAAGTCAACAGTGTAATTATTTACAATGTGAGTCGATCTGGGGCCTTCCTTTCCCTGGTTGATCGTCTCGGTGCAAATGCTGGTGTTGGTGAGTCGTTTGTTGGGCCTCCGCTGGGCTGCTGCGCAGCTAGCCTTGCTGGACTGCTGGGGGTGATGGGTTCTGCTTCGTGGTCAACCGTGGTGTCAGTTGCCACATGTGTGTGTGTTGGAGGGTCGAAAAAGGTAGAGTCTATTGTGGGTTGTTCTTGATAGTCCGTAAATCTGAGTTTGGTTTGGTCCAAGTGTTTTCTGCAGGTGAGTCCATTTGCGAGTTTGACCTCAAAAACCCTACTCCCCTCTTTGGCCAAACCAGTGCCAGCAATCCACCGGGGACCTTGTCTATAGTTCAACACAGGATCATTTGCTTCAATTTCTCGTGGCACATTTGCGCGATCATGATATGTATTACATTGAAGCCGTCTGCTCTCTACCTGTTCATGTAGATCAGGGTAGACTAACGAGAGCCTTGTCTTAAGTGCCCTTTTCATGAGCAGTTCATGAGGGATCCCTGTGAGCGAGTGGGGTCTTGTGCGGTAACTAAGCAGGACTCAGGATAAGCGAGTCAGCAGTCAACCTTCAGTTACCCTTTTCAAGCTCTGCTTGATTGAACTGCTCGTTCTGCCTGACCATTGGACGCTGACTTAAATGGGGCAGACGTGACATATTTGACCCCATTGCGGGTCATGAATTTCTTGAATTTGACACTGGTAAAGCATGGCCCATTGTCACTCACAAGGACATCAGGCAGGCCGTGCGTGGCAAACATGGCCCGTAGGCTTTCAATGGTGGCAGCGGACATGCTTGCCGACATTATCACACATTCAATCCACTTGGAGTACACATCTACAACCACTAAAAACATTTTTCCCAAGAATGGGCCTGCATAGTCGACATGAACCCTAGACCACGGTTTGGAGGGCCAAGACCATTAACTTAGTGGCGCCTCCCTGGGTGCATTACTTAACTGGGAACATGTATTATATTTGTGCACACAGTACTCTAAGTCTGCATCGATACCGGGCCACCACACGTGGGATCTGGCTATCGCTTTCATCATTACAAAACCTGGGTGGGTACTGTGGAGATTACTAATGAAAGTGTCCCAGCCCTTTTTTGGCACTATTACTCGATTACCCCATAGGAGGCAGTCTGCCTGTAAAGACATTTCATCTTTGCGCCGCTGGTACGGCATTATTTCTTCCTGCATCTCTAACGGGACACTAGACCAACTCCCGTGGAGCACACAGTTTTTTACTAAGGACAGTAAGGGGTCCTGGCTCATCCAGGTTCTAATCTGTTGGGTGGTAACAAGTGATTGCTCTCTCTTGAATGCTTCCATTACCATAACTAAATCTGCAGGCTGTGCCATTTCCACCCCGGTGGTGGGCAATGGTAGTCTCCTGAGAGCATTGGCACAGTTTTCTGTGCCTGGCCTGTGGCAGATGGCATAGTTGTATGCGGACAACGTGAGTCCCCATATCTGGATGCGGGCCGATGCTTTCGTATTTATCCCCTTATTTTCAAAAAAGAGGGATATAAGCGGCTTATGGTCAGTTTCCAATTCAAATTTGAGCCCGAATAGATATTAATGCATTTTCTTTACCCTGTAAACACATGCTAACGCTTCTTTTTCGATCATACTGTAGGCCCTCTCGGCCTTAGACAGACGTCTGGATGCATAAGCAACCGGTTGCAATTTCCCAAATTCATTAGCTTGTTGCAATACACACCCAACCCCGTATGACAACGCATCACATGCTCGTACCAAAAGTTTACATAGATCATACAACACAAGCAATTTGTTTGAACATGACAGCTCCCTAGCTTTCTCAAATGCATTTTCTTGGCTTTTACCCCATACCCATTCATCTCCTTTATGCAGTAAAGAGTGCAGGGGTTCTAACAATGTGCTAAGACCCGGTAAGAAGTTACCAAAGTAGTTCAGGAGCCCTAGAAATGACTGCATCTCCATCACGTTCTGTGGTCTCGGTGCGTTCCCGATTGCCTCCGTCTTCGAATCGGTGGGCCTGATGCCGTCCGCCGCAATTCTTCTTCCCAGGAACTCCACTTCAGGTGCCAGGAAAATGCACTTTGAGCATTTTAGCCTGAGCCCCACACGATTAAGCCGACAAAGAACCTCCTCCAGGTTCTGCAGGTGCTCGACGGTGTCCCGATCTGTAACCAAGATGTCGTCCTGGAAGACCACGGTGCGCGGGACCGACTTCAGCAAGCTTTCCATGTTCCTCTGGAATATTGCCGCGGCTGATCGAATCCCAAACGGGCATCTGTTGTAAACAAAAAGAGCTTTGTGCGTGTTAATGCAGGTGAGGCATTTCGAAGATTCCTCCAGCTCCTACGTCATGTAGGCTGAGGTCAAGTCCAGCTTCGTGAACATTTTCCCACCCGCCAGCATTGCAAATAGGTCATCTGCCTTTGGTAGCGGGTATTGATCCTGCAGTAAAAAACGATTGATAGTTACTTCGTAATCACCACAGATTCTGATAGTACCATCTCCCTTGAGGACTGGAACAATCGGACTGGTCCACTCATTGAATTCGATCAGCGAAATGATGCCCTCTCTTTGCAGCCTGTCCAGCTTGATCTCCACCCTCTCACTCATCATGTAAGGTACCGCTCTCGCCTTGTGATGGTTGGGTCGCGCCCCCGGAATCAAATGGATCTGCACTTTTGCTCCTTGGAACTTCCCGATGCCTGGTTTGAACAGCGCGGGGAACTTGCTTAGGACCTGGGCACATGAGGTGTTATCGACGGACGAAAGCGCTCGAATGTCGTCCCAGTTCCAGCGTATCTTTCCCAGCCAGCTCCTGCCGAACAGCGTGAGACCATCGCCCCGTACCTTTACGGTAGCACTGCCAATTATGGTAATCGGTTCCTTTGTGTACATTCTAAGTTTGGTACGAATGGGAGTCAGGACTAGCCTCAAAGCCTTGTTGCACCACAACTTATCAAAAGTCTTTTTACTCATTATGGACTGGCTTGCACCCGTGTCCTGCTCCATGCACAGCGGGAATCCATTTAATTCAACCTTCAGCATTATCGGGGACACATTGTGTTAAATGTGTACAACCCATATACCTCTGCCTCCTCAATCTGAGGCTCTGGTTCGTCATGATCCACCGTGGATCTGTCCTCCTCTGCAACATGGTGGTTTGCAGGATTATCAGGGTTTGCAGCTCACCTGCACGTACGTTGGAGGCATCCCATTGTTACATAGCCCTTGCAAATGTATCCTTTGAAGCAGCATAAATGGAATCGATGATCACCCCCGCAGCGCCAACAAGGTGTTAATTGCTTTATATTCAGCAACCTTGATGGCGGACTCTGAGTCATCTGCGGATGTGCAGCTACAGGTGTGTAAGTCCTGCCATGTACATTTTGATTAAAAAACAACGTTACTTTGTTCACAGTACTTGTAGCATCACTTGTGTGCTGGGAAATTTGTTTGGTATTGTCACTGGTGGCGATAAACGCCTGGGCTATCGCTATGGCTTTACGCAAGGTTGGGGTCCCTACAGTCAAAAGTTTGCGAATTATTACTTCATGGCCAATGCCAATTAAAAGAAGTTCCGGAGCATATGCTCCAAGTGTACTTCAAATTCACAATGTCCTGCAAGGCCCCTTAGCTCAGCGACATAGCTTGCCACTTCCTGGCCTTCAGACCTCTTGTACGTGTAGAACTGATACCTCGCCATCAGAACGCTTTTCTTCGGGTTTAAATGCTCCCAGACCAGTGTGCACAACTCATCATACGACTTGTCTGTGGATTTTACTGGAGCGAGCAGGTTTTTCATCAGGCCATACATTGGTGTCCCGCAAACGGTGAGGAGGATCGCACTTCATTTGGCAGCATTCGCTTCTCCTTGCAGCTCATTGGCCACGAAGGAATTGAGTGTATTATCTCCAAGTTTTCAGATGACACTAAGCTGAGTGGTGGTGTGAGTTGTGTGTAGGATGCTAAGAGGCTGTAGGGTGACTTGGACAGGTTAGGTGAGTGGGCAAATGCATGGCAGATGCAGTATAATGGGGATAAATATGAGTTTATCCACTTTGGTGGCAAAACATGAAGGCAGAATATTATCTGGTTAGGAAAAGGGGAGGTGCAACGAGACCTGGGTGTCATGGTACATCAGTCATTAAAAGTTGGCATGCAGGTACAGCAAGCAGTGAAGAAGGCAAATGGCATGTTGGCCTTCATAGCTAGGGCATTTGAGTATAGGAGCAGGGAAGTGTTAGTGCTGTTGTACAGGGAATTGTTGAGGCCTCACCTGGAATATTGTGTTCAGTTTTTGTCTCCTAATCTGAGGAAGGACTTTCTTGCTATTGAGGGAGTGCAGCGAAGGTTCACCAGACTGATTTCCGGGATGGCAGGACTGACATATGAGGAGAGACTGGATTGACTGGGCCTGTATTTACTAGCGTTTAGAAGAATGAGAGGGGATCTCATAGAAACATATAAAATTTTGACGAGACTGGACAGGTTAGATGCAGGAAGAATGTTGCCAATGTTGGGGAAGTCCAGAACCAGGGGTCACAGTCTAAGGATAAGGGGTAAGCCATTTAGGACCGAGATGAGGAGAAACTTCTTCACTCAGAGAGTTGTTAACGTGTGGAATTCTCTTCCGCAGAGAGTTGTTGATGCCAGTTCGTTAGATATACTCAAGAGGGAGTTAGATGTGGCCATGATGGCTAAAGGGATCAAGGGGTATGGAGAGAAAGCAGGAAAGGGGTACTGAGGTGAATGATCAGCCATGATCTTATTGAATGGCGGTGCAGGCTCGAAGGGCCGAATGGCCTACTCCTGCACCTATTTTCTATATTTCTATGTTTCTAAGTATTGGCCAAGTCGCTCCACGAAGGTTTCCGAATCATCTCTCTCCGAAAATTTCTCCAGGATGCCCACAGTTCTCTGCATTGTTGCATTTGGGTCCGTCATCTATATCTCATCACCAGTTGTTATGTCTTGAATAACGAGTCAGACTAGATACTGCAAGCTCAAAGTAAGTGTGACTGTAGTCCTTTATTACAAATCTCAGTGTGCCTCTCCAGCCTGTGAGGCATCCTTCTATACAGGTGCTCCCAAGGGATTGTGGGATCCTTTGAGACTTCAGGGGATGAGCCCCTCTTGTGGTTAGACATGGTAATTACAGGTTTACATACATAACAGAAATAACTCCAATTCAAGCATCACAATGAGTAAACCTGAGAATGGTTGGTTACCGTGTGAGTCTGAATGGCTGTCATTTAACTGAAGTACGCAGATGACGCTTGCGTCTGCGCACATTTGGAGGCCGATCTCCAAGCCATCGTCAACACCTTAGCTGAGGCGTTTGAGAGCAGGGGCTTCATACTAAACATCCGTAAGACAAAGGTCCTCTACCAACCTGGCCCCCAGTTATCAAAATCCACGACAATGCCTTGGACAATGTGGACTATTTTCCATACCTCTGGAGCCTGTCAGCAAGGGCAGACATGATGACGAGGTCCAACACAGATTCCAGTGTGCCAGCGCAGCTTTTGGTCGCCTGAGGAAGACAGTGTTTAAAGATCAGGACCTCAAATCTGGCTCCAAGCTTATCGTCTACAGGGCAGTAGTGATACTCGCCCTCCTATATGGCTCAGAGATGTAGACTATATACAGCAGACACCTCAAAATGCTGGAGAAGTACCACCAGCGCTGCCTCTGCAAGATCCTGCAAATCAGTGTTCTCGCTCAGGCCAACATCCCCAGCATCGAAGCATTGACCATGCTCGATCAGCTCCACTGGGCGAGCCATATCGTCCGCATGTCTGATACGAGACTCCCAAAGCAAGCACTCTACTCGGAGCTTCGACACAAGCGAGCCCCAGGTGGGCAGAGGAAACGCTTCATTGACACCCTCAAAGCCTCCTTGATAAAGTTTAACATCCCCACCAACACCTGGGAATCTCTGGCTCAAGACCGTCCAAACTGGAGGAAGATCATCCGGTGGGGGGGGGTCGCAGAGCATCTTGAGTCTCGTCGCTGAGAGCAAGCAGAACTCAAGCGCAGGCAGCAGAAGGAGCATGCGTCAACCCAGGCTCCCCACTCACCCTTTCCTTCAACCACTGTCTGCCCCACCTGTGACAGAGACTGTAGGTCATACATTGGACCCTTCAGTCAGCTGAGAACTCACTATTAGAATGGAAGCAAGTCATCCTCGACACCGAGGGACTGCCTATGATGATGATTCCATCTATAGGCACAAAATTATTTGCCCCACTTCCATGTATTCTAGTCCACATTACATGTGAATATTGCCAAAATGTATGTTTGTTGTAGAAATGGTTCTCTCAGACCAAATAGGTAGGATTTTCTTTGAGTGGTATTCTGGCAGGCAGGGGCAGAAACTGGGATGGTGAACCATTGCATGAGGGTCCTACTCATTTTTACAGCTGTTGAATTTCAATCAGTACAATTTATCTGTGTATAATAATACAAACTAAAGAATATGGTGCACCATCCCATATCAGTGGATCAATTTACTTGACTTAAACAAGATGGCTCTAATTATCCTTTTTTAAACATTCTCCTCTGCAGAAATCCTCCTGTTAACAAATCTGCTGTTTCAAAAATCTACTTGGCTTATGCAACATCCTGTTTTATCTCTTGCTGTGCATACAGAGAAAAAGTGATCAAAAAATTTCCAATGCAATGGCCAGAATTTTCTGTACCTGGGTAGGTCAGGTGCGGGCAGTCACCGTGATGCGGGCGGGGGGGGGGGCGGGGGGCACTACCCCAATTCGTGATTCATAGAAGCATAGAAAATAGGTGCAGGAGTAGGCCATTCGGCCCTTCAAGCCTGCACCACCATTCAATAAGATAATAGCTGATCATCACCTCAGTAGCCCTTTCCGGCTTTTCTCCATAACCCTTTATCCCTTTAGCTGTCAGGGCAATAGTTAACTCCATCTTGAATATATCCAATCAACTGGCATCAACAACTCTCTACTGTAGAGAATTCCACAGGTTAACAACTGTCTGAGTGAAGAGGTTTTTCCTCATCTCGGTCCTAAATGGCTTAGCACTTATCCTTAGACTGTGACCCCTGGTTCTGGACTTCCCCAACATCGGGAACCTTCTTCCTGCATCTAACCCATCCAGTCCCATCAGAATTTTATATGTTTCTATGAGATCCCCTCTCATTCTTCTAAACTCCAGTGAAAACAGGCCCAGTCGATCCAGTCTCTCCACATATGTCAGTCTCGCCATCCCGGGAATCAGTCTGGTGAACCTTCGCTGCACTCCCTCAATAGCAAAAATGTCCTTCCTCAGATTAGGAGACCAAAACTGAACACAATATTCCAGGTGAGGCCTCACCAAGGCCCTGTACAATTGCATTAAGACTTTCCTGCTTCTATACTCAAATTCCCTAGCTATGAAGGCCAACATGCCATTTGCCTTCTTTACCGCCTGCTGTACCTGCATGCCAACTTTCAATGACTGATGTGCCATGACACCCAGGTCTCATTGGACCTCCCCTTTTCCTAATCTGCCACCATTCAGATAACATTCTGCCGTCATGTTTTTGCCACCAAAGTGGATAACCTCACATTTATCCACATTTCCTGTATCTGCCATGCATTTGCTCACTCACTTAACCTGTCCAAGTCACCCTGCAGCCTCTTAGCATCCTCCTCGCAGCTCACAACACCACCCAGCTTAGTGTCATCTGCAAACTTGGAGATATTATACTCAATTCCTTCATCTAAATCATTGATGTATATTGCAAATAGCTGGGGTCCCAGCACTGAGCCCTGCGGCACCCCACCAGTCACTGCCTGCCATTCTGAGAAGGACCCGCTTATCCCTACTCTCTGCTTCCTGTCTGCCAACCAGTTCTCTATCCACGTCAATACATTACCCCCAATACCATGTGCTTTATTTTTGCACAGTAATTTCTTGTGTGGGACCTAAATGCTGCTTCTCAGAGCGACTTTGCATTCATGGGGCCTCTTAAGGCCACCCTGCATATTACCCGTCCCAATTAAATGGTGCCGGTCTGATGACATCATCAGAGCTGGGATATTTAAAGGAGCCATGGCCGCATTGCATTTGAAGCTTCATCTAGGAGTGTGCAGGCAGCACACTGCACAATTAGACTGCTGGAAAGAGTGCCAAACATGACTGCATTGAGACAGATGGCTGCACCCACGTTCTCTGCTGAGTCCCTCCCTAAGCTTGTGGAGGGACTCAGAGCATTCAGGGGGCTCCTCTTCCCTTCTATGGGCAGAAGTGACATCCCCAGGAGACCAAAAGAGCCCGGCTCCAAAAAGCAGAAGAGGTAAACAGCAGGGCTATGGTCAGGAGGAACTGGGTGCAGTCCTGAAAATGTTTCAAGGTTAGATCAGGAAAGGTGAGTACAAAGCCACACTCAACTTCACCCTGCTGTGCCTCTCATCACATCCCCATCAATCTGTTGCTGCACATCCTTACTCACACCAATACATCTTCCACATCCACCCATTTCTCTTTCTCTATCTACATTATCATATCATCATATGACTAACCACCCTTTATCCTAATGCAATCATAACAATTAACAACACACAAGGAGGCCACTTGGCTTTGGCATCCCATTCCATCATTGTCTCCCTCTAAAGCTGTAACCCATCCATTCTTTACATTTGTTCCATCAATGTTACTCAACTTTCTCTGCTTTCCCTCCTTGGAGGAAAAGAGAGCCCACAATAAGAGGGAGAGGGAGCGAACCAGAGATGGAACGCCATAATTGGCCACCCTAACATCAGCAGAGGAGGCTGGAGGTGGGAGATGGAGAGAGGAGGATATCTCAGCAACCTGGTAACATAATTACATATCATGTAACTAAATGGCATACATCAGTTGCTCAAATGGAAGAAGAGACTGAGTGTAACGTAGCCAAGTTTGCTGATTGTAAAGTCCTGTCCCTGCAGTACAGACTCACACGAGGCACATGCTGAAGTCAAGGTCACCCAGGGCCTGCACATTTATTTCACAGCTCTCGAATGCCACACTTGCCTGAGACCTGCCTTTATATACCTGTGTGGAACAGGTATGCAGTGTCTCCTGCAAATGCACCCCTGTGGTTACAGGTCATATCTAGTTACAGTCATGTATAGCATGGTAAGGTGCAATTATGTACAGTAGTGTGAGATACATGACATTGCCCTCCCCCAAGGTCTTATTGTCTTTATAGATTCAATCTCTCAGGTGGTCTACGCTCTCGCATGGAGCATCTTAGTTGTGGTTCAATTGTTTGCCTTGGTGCCAGTTTTTCTTTCGGTGTGATTGTTGGTATCTCACCTGGGCTGTCTGTTGAGATTGTCCTTTCCTCAGGTTGTTCCCTCTGTCTCTCCACCAGGTGTGGTGTGAGTTCCACATTGTAGTCTGCCTCTGGTTCAGCAGTGTTGTTGGTGAATCTACTTTTTACTTGGTCTACATGCCTCCGGCAGTTTTGGCCATTGTCCATTTGTACCACCAGTAGCCTGTTTCCTTCCTTGTCTGTTACTGTCCCTGCAAGCCATTCGGGACCCCTGCCATAGTTTAGCACAAACACTTTGTCCCCTATCTCATTCCATCTCCCTCTCGAATTTCGGTCATGGTACTCAGTTAGCTTCCTGCGCTTTGCCTCAACGATTTCATGCATGTCTGGGAGGATTAACGAGAGCCTTGTCTTCAAGGTCCGTTTCATCAATAGTTGCGCGGGGGGAACCCCAGTCAGCAAATGCGGATGAGATCTGTATGCCAGCAGCAGTCGTGACAGGCAGCCCTGCAGCTTGGGACCTTGGATTTTAAGCATGTCTTGTTTAATGATTTGCACTGCTCGCTCTGCCTGGCCATTGGAGGCCGGCTTGAACAGTGCCGTCTTAACGTGATTTATACCGTGGTCAACTATAAAATCTTGGAATTCTGCGCTGGTGAAGCACGGACCATTATCACTGACCAATATGTCAGGAATTCCGTGCATTGCAAACATGGTTCCAAGGCTCTCCACAGTGGTGGAGGTGGTGCTCGAGTTTAAAATGGTGCATTCGATCCACTTTGAAAATGCATCGACGACTACGAGGAACATTTTGCCCATGAATGGGCCCGCATAGTCTATGTGCACCCGCGACCATGGTTTGGTGGGCCAGGGGATCAGGGAGGCCTCCCTGGGGCATTACTGAGTTGAGCACAAATGGTGCACCGTCAGACACTGAGCTCCAAGTCAGCGTCAATGCCAGGCCACCAGACGTGGGATCTGGCTATGGCCTTCATGAGGACAATCCCCGGGTGCTCGCCGTGGAGCTCCCGGACAAACGCCTTTCTGCCTCGCAGAGGCATAACTACTCAGCTGCCCCACATCAGGCAGTCTGCCTGTAGTGATAGTTCATGCATGCGCCGATGGAAAGGTTTGATCTCCTCGGGGCAGGCATCGCGAGCCTCTGCCCAGTCACCGGTTAGGACACATCTTTTTACGAAGGATAACGTGGGGTCACTGGTCGTCCAGGCTCTGATTTGGCGAGCTGTCATGGGCGAACCTGTGGACTCAAAGACATTGATTGCCATGACTATCTCACAGTCCTGTTCGTCAGACCTTTCCGTGGTCACCAGGGGTAGCCTGCTAAGCGCGTCGGCAGAGTTGTCTGTGCCTGGTCTGTGCCTTATTGTGTAATCGTAAGACGCCAGTATAAGTGCCCACCGTTGAATGCGCGCCGAGGCGTTTATTGCCTTGCTCTCGGATAGCAGGGACGTGAGGGGCTTGTGGTCGGTTTCTAATGCGAACTTGGCCCCGAAAAGGTATTGGTGCATCTTTTTGACATCGTACATGCACACGAGCGCCTCCTTCTCCACCATACCGTACCCGCGCTCCGCCCGCGAAAGTGACCTGGAGACATAAGCAATGGGTTGTAATTTACCCTCACCATTGACATGCTGTAAAATGCACCCGACCCCGTACGCTGACGCGTCACATGAAAAAACTAGCTTTTTACCTGAATCAAAAAAAGCCAAAACACTGTTGGAACATAGAAGGTTGCGTGCCTTATTGAAGGCGCGTTCCTGGGCGTCCCCCCAAAACCAATTGCACCCCTTTCTGAGGAGCACATGGAGAGGCTTCAGCAGCGTGCTCAAGTTCTGTATAAAGTTCCCAAAGTAATTGAGTAGCCCGAGAAAGGCGCACAGTTCCGAGACATTCCGGGGCCTGGGTGCCAGGCCAATTGCTTCTGTTTTGGACTTTGTTGGGTGGATTCCATCAGCGGCAATCCTTCTGCCCAAAAATTCAACCTCGGGCGCGAGAAACAGACACTTGGATTTCTTAACTCTTAGGCCTACCCGATCCAATTGCTTTAGTATTTCCTCCAAATTGCGGAGATGGGAGTCGGTGTCCCTGCCCATGATGAGTATGTTGTCTTGAAACACCACCGTCCCCGGGATGGACTTGAGCAGACGCTCCATGTTGTGTTGGAATATAGCAGCTGCCAACCTGATGCCGAATGGGCATCGATTGTACATGAAAAGGCCTCGATGTGTGTTGATGGTGGTGAGTAGCTTAGAGTCTTCGGTCAGTACCACAGCTTTCTCCTCCTCCTCCTTTTCTGAAGAGGCTGTGTGCTCAGTACCTTGCTCCTCATGCAGCGCTAACCCTCGCTGCTGTATTCTGTTGTGCAGCAGACCATAATTCTGGAGACCCTGGATGGTGCATACTGAAGGGCTCCCCCAGACCTGTTAAGGCATCTGAAGAGCATTTTCAGCATGAGTATTTTCTGCCCTATGACGCATCTGGTGGAAATGTGTCTTTCATTATATTCTCCTGGGCCTCAGTATTTGGCTTCCACAAGGATGTCATGAGCCAGCCTCCGAAGTTCCGCCACAAAGTCGGGTATGCTCTGGCCCACACAGCGCCTGTAGTTGTAGAACCTGTGTCTGGCCATATGTAGGCTGCTCGCTGGCTTCAGGTGGTCTCTTACCAGTGTGCTCGACTCTTCAAACGACTTGCTTGCTGGTTTCTCGTGTGCCAGCAGGTCCTTCATTAAGGCGTATGTTTTCGAGCCACAGCTGGTCAAGAGATGGTGAAGAATTTGGCACACATATGCATGGCCATCTTCCTATGGTTGGGGATGAGCTGCACATTGTGGTTGACAAAGCCTCCTAGGTTATGATAGGGTACTCTGATGGCCACATGTTTAACGTCGATGACACCCGACACCTGTGGGAAGTCAGCCCGAGCGGCAAAGCCGAGCACACACTCAGTAACACTGGCTTCATCAATAGCAAAGTTAATATAATTGTCTGACGTGTCAAACAGGGCATTGGTGTCCTGTGCAATGCATCTGTGGGCGACTGACTGCGAGATGCAGCAAATGTCTGCTGCAGATCCCTGGAACGAGCCTGAGGCGAAGAAGTTGAGGGCACAGGTGACTTTGACAGCCACTGGTAAGGCGTGGCCACCCGCTCCTCTGGGCTGCAGGTCTTGCTCTAGCAATTTACAAATGTCTGCGATTAACTGCCTTTGGTACTGTTGCTCAGTCATGTTGAGGAAGTTCATCCTCTACCTGTGTACCCTGCATTGGGGGTATCACCTCTGGTGTGGTGCAGCCCTGGGCTGATGCCTCTGCCCTGGCAGCATCAGGTGCTTGAGGAGAAGGTTGGTGGTGTTCTTGTTGGTGCTGTGTTGTGCCTGGTGCTGCTGGTTTTGGGGCTCATCGTGATCTGATTCTGAGGACCAAGATGACACAGCATAGATGACACCTATGCTGATGGAATCGATGGCAGGTCAAGTAGAGATGACAGAAGCAATCAGTCAATGATATGATAGATTCTACCAATGATTGGATGGTGACTTTGCTGGAAACACTTGCAGCCTGTAGAAAGGAAAATCTGTGCTGGCAATGCACTCTGGCAACAGCTTCTGCCTGAGGAAAGTGATCAGATGTGAGGTGGGAGTTTTTTATAGCACATTTCATGCTGTGCACTAATCAGCTGGACCAATGGCGACTCAACTTCCACTTCAGGTTGACAGACGTGATTCCTGAGCTGCATGATTTGAGCGGTCATCCAGTGAAATTTGAAAGTTAGGGGTAAAAAGCCTCTTCAGGGTCTGACAAGTACCTAATAATTATTATGTGCCAAAAGGAAAGGTGCGTGGGGGCGGGATGACGACAGGTTCCCGACTCGCTGCAAGATTTTTCAAATTTCCCACCTGACCCCCTTCCAATTGTACCCGCACTGACCCCAGAAAATTCCAGCCAATGAGTGAGAAGTATTTTCAATTACTGAGAGAAGACAACAGATTGTTTATTTGCAATCATTGGCGAAACAACATCAAATCTTAATTAGACTGTTTTTTTAACTTGCATCCTGATCCAATTCTGAGGATCAAGGTGATTCAGTATAAATGGCACTCATGCTGATGGAATAGATGGCATAAGAACATAAGAACATAAGAAATAGGAGCAGGTGTAGGCCATACGGCCTCTCGAGCCTGCTCCGCCATTTAATATGATCATGGCTGATCCGATCATGGATTCAGCTCCACTTCCCTGCCCGCTCCCCATAACCCCTTAATCGCTTATCAGTTAAGAAACTGTCTATGTCTGTCTTAAATTTATTCAATGTCCTGGCTTCCACAGCTCCCTAGGGCAGCGAATTCCACAGATTTACAACCCTCTGAGAGAAGAAATTCCTCCTCATCTCAGTTTTGAATGGGCGGCCCCTTATTCTTAGATCATGCCCCCTTGTTCTAGTCTCCCCCATCAGTGGAAACATCCTCGCTGCATCCACGTTGTCCAGCCCCCTCTTAATCTTATACGTTTCGATAAGATCACCTCTCATTCTTCTGAATTCCAATGAGTAGAGGCCCAATCTCCTCAACCTTTCCTCATAAGTCAACCCCCTCATCTCCGGAATCAACCTAGTAAACCTTCTCTGAACTGCCTCCAACGCAAGTATATAATTTCTTAAATATGGAAACCAAAACTGCACGCAGTATTCCAGGTGTGGCCTCACCATTACCCTGCATAGCTGTAGCAAAACTTCCCTGCTTTTATACTCCATCCCCTTTGCAATAATGGCATGTCATGTACAGATGAAAGAAGCAATCTGTCACTGATGTGATAGGTTCTAACTCTGAGGTGTGTAGTGTATTTGCTTCATGGGTTCTTTGCTTAAGAATTCATAGCAACACATTGCTGTAAAGAACTAGCTGGGTAATTAGCAAAGGTTTAACAATCAAATTGAACACTACCAGTTCATCCATTAGGCTCACAGCTGCACAGGTGGAGAAACTGGACTCAATTAACTGGAGTTTTATTGAGTCTTCTGAACATCTCGTGACTGGCTAAGCCACTCATGGTGCAACAGCTCCACAACTCTTTTGGTTGGTTGTAACCAAATAACCAATTAAATCAAGTGCCCCCTTATTAAAGGGGGGGACACTCCAGACAGTTTACAAGTGCCTTTTTGTTTTTGTTTTTGTTTTTTTTTGTGTTTTTTTTCCTTTTATTTGGCACTAAAAACCACAAATATATACACAAGTGCCCCCTATAAAAGAGAAGGGGGTCACTATAACCCAGCAATAAAACAAATTAAACTTTAAAACATATAAAATCAAATTCAAATTTGGTTGCCGGGGGTGATGATACACTCCAGTCCCTCCGGCACCCACCTCTCACGGAAGGCCGTGAGCGTACCGGTGGACACCGCGTGCTCCATCTCCAGGGACACCCTGGCCCGGATGTAAGCGCGGAAGAGAGGCAGGCAGTCAGGCTGAACGATCCCCTTGACCACCCGCTGCCTGGACTGGCTGATGGCACTCTTGGCCGTGCCCAGGAGCAGTCCTACAAGGAGGCCTTCGGACCTACCCGCTCCCCTCCGCACAGGGTGTGGGACTGAAGTGTAGCCAGAAATTGAGGAGCAGCCCCTTTAAATAATGGAACAGGGGCTGCAACCTCGTACATTCAATAAAAACGTGGAACACGGACTCTTCCAGACCGCAGAAATTGCAGGCGGCCTGGGAGCCCGTGAGCTGACTTAAAAATTTATTGCACGGGACTGCTTTGTGCACCACCCTCCAGGCCAAGTCCCCGATAAACAGTGGGAGGACTCCCGTGTAGAGTGCACTCCATCGGGCACCCACGCCTCCTCCGGATGGCAAGATTGTGCGCCATGGCGTGTCCAGATGGCAGACGAGGATGGGCAACAGCTCCACAAGCCTGTGAGCATGCTCACAGGTGCATACATTACAAGGTGCCATTGGATACACTGTGAATGCACTGAAGCCGAAATTACCCCCCTCTGAAAGCTCCATGAATGCCTCTAAGAGGCGGTACTGGAGCAGATAGGCCTCACCGATTGGGGCAGATGGATGGGCCGACCCATCCTAAATTTCCCCTGGTCCGGGAGCGGCTGGAACGGGTTTCCACATCACCCTTGCTGCCACCCGTCGGGCATTCGGCGACCCCCAAGCCGACCAGCGGCAACCCCCTTTCCGACCCCCGTGGCAAATTGCCTCGCGGGAGCGGCACCACCGCCGGCCGCTGCCACTGACAGCTTTTCCCTGTGGGTAACTATGTGCCTGGGTGGCTCGTCCGCCCTTAAAGGGGAGGGCACTCTGCCACGGCCACCATTTTATTTTAATTGTCGGCCGACACCGAGGTCGGCTCGACAATGATGGCCACGGGTTCAGCCAGGCCACCACCCCCACTTGGGTACCAGGCTGCTGACCCAGCTGAAACCCTCCCTGGTGGCCTAGTGGAGCGAATTAAAATATATGCAGTGTTCGCAGCAGCCCTCCCCTTTAACTGAAGGGAAGAGACATTGTGATGTATTGGCGCGCGGCATGTCCACGTCATGCTGATGACTGGCAGAGGCGACTGATCCAACAGAATGGCACTTCCACCCAGAACACCACCGTGCTGTAAAAAAAAATTAAAGTGCTCAATATCGGCCGAGTCTTGAAAAAAATTACAAATCGGTAAGTATGCCCCATTTTCGGTTTTAAAGCATAATATTTGAAGTAGCGCTTTTCACAAATCCTTTTTGTGGAAAAATTCTCAAAAGATCCTGAAACATGACACCACCTTAATGAAAATGGATGCTATTTACATCCGTATACAACAGGCTCCAACATTGCTTGGTAATGGGAAACATAGAACAAATGTTATATGGCCACAGCAGGCACTTAAATGGAGAAATGGTCGATCAATCAATACACCGTTATGACCGGAATTTTACCAGTCCTGTATGCAGTCACAATTGGGGAGGGTGCCTGGCTCTTTAAGCTGCTGCAGGCATTCAAATTCTGCAGCAACAGCCTGCATTACATTTACCTGATTCCCCAAATAGCAAGCTCAAAACCACAAGTGAGAATACTGCTGCGAGCCCACCACAAATATTTCATTTAAGCGGACCTTGAAAAATTCTCCATGGTCAACACTGAGTCCATCCAGCGGGCGGGAATCCAACCCGGGCATACTTCCAGCATTCATTGCGCCATGAAGGACATTCTCGGCTCCAAGATGTGTCTGCCCCTCTGTGTTTTTTATTGTGGCTGTTCATAGTTTTATTGATGGCATTGTTCTAGATTTCTCTTGTTCGTTACCTTATAACTAATTGAGCTTGCTTGAATAGCCAGTAAACCAATTTAGAATGAGGCTTTTTTCACCAAAATTTGTGTTTTTTAATCAGGAATATTCCCAAATCTGCTCCCTCTCTTACTTAGCATTTTGCTTGTTCTTGTTTAGGTTTACTATTTTACCAATGGTTTTACTTGAAGCAGCGGAAGACAAAATCCATACTGTAATGTCTCTGCACCTTGTTACAAACTCACACGAGGCATGGATATATCAGACACGGTCACTCTGTGACCTTCACTTTATTTCCAGGACTGAAGAGTGCTGATCGTGGGTGGGACCTCCCCTTTTATACCTGGAAGCCCAGGTGAGGAGCTCACTCACTGTGGTCAGGGTGTGCATTACAAGGGTACAGGTATAGTATGCATGAGTTACAGTTACATACTTATAGTCATTGCAAGATGGTGAAATATATGACATCACCTCCCTCCTTAGGTCTTTTAGTTTCAGAGGTTAAGTCTATCGCATGGTCGACGCTCTCTCGTGGAGCGCCGCAGTTGTGACTCTGGTGGCTGAGCCTCAGCACGCATCTGTCACTTGAGGTGATTCCGGCCTGTCCGGGCTGGCTGCAGGGACTGTGCATGCTGAGGGCTGTCTTTGTTGCTCGTGCGCTGGCAGAGGTGTGGGTGCTATCTCATCATGCTCTTCTTCCGGTTCCTCTGTGTCTGCACTGAACCTTGTCTTTACTTGGTCCAAGTGTTTGCGGCATATCTGCCCATTGTTTAGTCTGACCACCATGATCCTGTTTCCTTCTTTGCCAATTACGGTGTCCTCAAGCCATTTGGGTCCCAAAGCATGGTTAAGAACAAATACCAGGTCATCTATTTCTATACACCTCCCCCTTGAGCCTCGATCAAGGAGCTCGGTTTGGGACTGGCGCTTGCCCTCAACAATGTCTGCCAGGGCTGGGTGAATGAGGGACAGCCGCATCTTGAGCATGCGTTTCATAAAGAGTTCCGCTGGCGGGACTCCCGTGAGCGAGTGCGGTCGGGACCTGTAGGCCAGCAGGAGGCACGATAGGTGGTACTGAAGGGAGGGTCCTTGGATGAGTAGCATGCCCTGTTTTATGACTTGGACCGCCTGTTCCGCCTGGCCATTGGAAGCCGGCTTGAACGGTGCTGTCCGGACGTGCTTGATCCCATTGCCCGACATAAACTCCTGGAATTTATGGCTGTTAAAACACGGGCCATTATCGCTGACCAGGATGTCCGGAAAGCCGTGGGTCGCAAAAACCGTACGCAGGCTCTCCACAGTGATGGATGTCGTGCACGAGTTCAATATGATGCACTCGATCCATTTCAAGTGTGCATCGACTACGATCAGGAACATTTTTCCCATGAACAGGCCCGCATAGTCCACGTGAATATGTAACCATGGCCTGGTGGGCCAGGGCCACGGGCTGAGTAGGGCCTCCCTGGGGGCATTGCCCAGCTTGGCTCACGTCGTGCACCTGCGAATCCAGTGTTCCAGGTCTGAGTCAATCCCCGGCCACCATACATGTGACCGGGCAATGGCCTTCATTAATACGATGCCAGGATGCTCGCTGTGGAGTTCCCTGATGAACGCTTCCCTTCCTTTCTGGGGCATGACTACCCGGCTGCCCCATAACAGGCAGTCGGCTTGGATGGAGAGTTCATCCATCCGTCTCTGAAATGGCCTGACTTCCTCGGGGCACGCCCTGTGTGCTGGCGCCCAGTCCCCAGTCAGGACACATTTCTTTATCATGGATAGGAGGGGTTCTCTATTGGTCCAGAGTTTGATCTGGCGGGCTGTGATGGGGGAGCCTGCGGTGTCAAAAGCCTCAACGGCCATGACCATCTCGGCGCTCTGCTCCGACGCCCCATTCGGTGGTGGTCAGTGGGAGCCTGCTGAGCGCGTCAGCGCAATTTTCGGTGCCTAGCCGGTGCCATATGGTGTAGTCATATGCAGCCAGCGTGAGGGCCCATCACTGTATGCGAGCTGACGCATTAGTGTTGACAGCCTTGCTGTCGGACAACAGGGATGTTAACGGCTTGTGGTCCGTCTCCAGCTCGAACTGTCTACCGAAAAGGTACTGGTGCATCTTTATCACACCGTAAACACACGCGAGTGCCTCCTTCTCGACCATGCCGTATCCACGCTCTGCCTGGGAGAGCGACCTGGAGGCGTAAGCCACCGGTTGGAGTCGGCCATCATCGTTACCCTGCTGCAAAACACACCCAACCCTGTAGGATGACGCATCGCATGTTAAAAACAGTTTTTTACAGGGGTCATACAAAGTCAATAGTTTGTTGGAACACAGCAGGTTCCTCGCCTTATTGAAAGCCCGTTCTTGACAATCCCCCCAAGACCATTCACAACCTTTATGGAGGAGCATGTGTAACGGCTCTAACGATGTGCTTAAGTTCGGCAGGAAGTTCCCAAAATAGTTCAAGAGTCCCAGGAATGATCGCAACTCCGACGTTTTGCCGGGCCTGGGCGCCCGGCGAATCGCCTCAGTTTTTGATTCAGTGGGCTGGATCCCGTCTGCGGCAACCCTCCTGCCCAGGAACGCGACCTCTGGGGCCAAATACATGCACTTGGCCTTTATCAGCCGCAGGTCTACCCGTTCCAATCGGCGTAGTACCGCCTTCAGGTTGCGGAGGTGTTCCTCAGTGTCTCGATCCGTTATAAGGATGTCGTCTTGGAACATGATCGTTCCAGGGATGGACTTGAGCAAGCTTTCCATGTTTCGCTGAAAGATAGCCGCTGCCGAACGAATGCCAAACGGGCACCTATTGTAAACAAATAATCCTTTGTATATCGTGATGGTGGTCAGAAACTTGAATTCTTCAGCCAGTTTCTGAGTCATGTAGGCTGAAGTGAGGTCCAGCTTCGTGAACAGCTTACCACCTGCCAGCTTGGCAAAAAGGTCCTCCGCTCTCGGGAGCGGCTATTGGTCTTGCAGCGACACTCGGTTGATGGTGGCTTTGTAGTCACCACAAATCCTAACCGAGCCATCTTCTTTGAGGACGGGAACAATGGGACTTGCCCAGTCGCTGAATTCAATGGGCGAAATTATGCCCTCTCTGAACAGCCTGGCCAGTTCACTTTCAATTTTCTCACGCATCACGTACGGCACTGCTCTGGCATTGTGGTGCATTGGTCTGGCGTCCGGAGTGATGTTTATCACTACTTTGGTGCCCTTGAATGTTCCGAAACCGGGTTGGAAGAGTGACTCGAATTTTTGCAATACCTGCGAGCATGAACTTCGCTCCACGGATGAAATAGCGTGCACATCCCCCCATTTCCAATTCATCTCAGCTAGCCAACTCCTCCCCAAGAGCGCGGGGCCATTTCCTGGAACAATCCAGAGCGGCAGCCAGTTCTGTGATCCATTATGCATTACCACCATGTTTGCACTGCCCAGCACTGGGATGATCTCTTTGGTGTATGTACGTAGCTGTGTCTCAATGCGTTCCAATTTGGGCCTGCTAGCTCTGTGTGGCCATAGTCTCTCAAGAGGAACTGGCTAGCTCCGGTGTCCAGCTCCATGTGCACCGGAATGCCATTCAGTAAGACTTTCATCATCATGGGTGGCGTTTTGGTGTATGAGCTGTGGTCGTCGGCTACATGAACTCTCTGAACTTCAGCCTCCATGGTAGTTCCCCAGGCCTCATCCTGTATTTCAAACCCCTCGTCTGGTTCGTCTGTCTCGCAGACTGGCCTCGCTACTGCCTTTTTGCACATCCTGGCCAGGTGTCCCTTGACATTACAAATCCTACAGGTATAACGTTGGAACCTGCAGATTTTTGCAGTGTGTCTGCCCCCACATCTCCAACACGAGCTGAGATTGCTGTTAACAAAAGGGCTATTCCCAGGCATTTCTCTCTGATGGCCCGTTTGTCTGTTTCTAATCACTCTGATGGAGGGTGTTAATTGTCCCATCACGGGATGCATTGTTCCTCATGATGGCGTGAATTGCTGATCCCCTTTCCATTGTCCCTGTTGCAGGCCCACCCTGGCTGCCTGGACGGTGTCAAATTGCCCTTGCCTGCCTGCTTGGACTGTGTCGAATTGCCCTTGCCTGCCTGTTGGGTTCTGTGTCCTTTTTACAACATTAACTCCCTGGTTCATCGCAACATTGAAACCAGGGCTTTGTGCATAAATTAGCTTGGTCTTCTTTTCCCCTGTCATGAAGGTCTGAGCTATCAATGCTGCCCCTTCTAAAGTCAAATTCTTAGTCTTTATGAGCTTCCTGAAAATGTCGGCATGATTAATGCCCTCGATGAAAAAGTCCCTTAACATCTGCCCCCTCCAGGCATTGGAGAACTTACAGAGACTGGCCAGACGCCGCAGTTCCGCCACGAAGTCCGAGATGTTTTGACCCTCCCTACGCCGGTGAGAGTAGAACCGGTGCCGGGCCATGTGTACGCTACTTGCCGGCTTGAGATGCTCACTGATCAGCTGGCTGAGCTCTTCGAAGGACTTGTCCATTGGCTTTTGGGGCTGTAAGCAGGTCTTTCATCAGTGCATACGTCTGTGGACCACAGCTGGTCAGTAGATGCGCCTTCCACTTGTCAGCCGCTGCCTCTTCCAGCCAGTCCTTTGTGACAAAGCTCTGCTGGAGTCTTTCCACAAAGTCGTCCCAGTCCTCATCCACACAGTAGTGGTTCGGTGATTCCCGATTCTCGTCGACAGATGTAATATCTCTGCACCTTGTTACAAGCTCACACGAGGCATGGATAGATCAGACGCAGTCACTCTGTGACCTTCACTTTATTTCCAGGACTGAAGAGTGCTGATCCTGGGTGGGACCTCCCCTTTTATACCTGGACGCCCAGGTGAGGAGCTCACTCCCTGTGGTCAGGGTGTGCATTATAAGGGTACAGGTACAGTATGCATGAGTTACAGTTACATACTTATAGTCATTGCAAGATGGTGAAATACATGACACATACATGTGGCAATATGACTATCCCACTGCACTCCTGGCCAGATTCCCATGTTCTACCTTCCATAAAATTGAAGTCATACAAAACATTGCTGCCTGTGTCCTAACTCACACCAAGTCCCATTCATCCATCACTCCTGTGCTCACTGTTCTACATTAAGCAACAGTTAAGCAACACCTCGATTTTAAAATTCTCATCCTTGTTTTCAGATTCCTCTGTGGCCTCACCCTTCTCTCTCTCTGTAATCTCCTGCAGCCCTACAGCCCTCTAAGATCTCTGCACTCTTCTAATTCTGGCCTCTTGAGCTCCACCATTGGCGGCTGTGCCTTCAACTTCCAAGGCCCTAAGCTCTGGAATTCTCTGCATAAACCTCTCTGCCTCTCTTTCTTCCTTTAAGACGGTCCTTAATCCCTACCTTTTTGACCAAGCTCTGCCCTAATATCTCCTTATGTAGCTTGGTATCAAATATCGTTTGATAATGCTCTTGTGAAGCGCCTTGGGATGTTTACTAAGTTAAAGGTGCTATATAAATGCACGTTGGTATTGTTGTTGTTGAAGTCATGTAGTTGTAGACAGGAAATGTCCTTATCCATATGAACTTGTTCAGTACTTGATGCAATGTTTCATACACCAACCTGTGTATCAGGAGGGATAACATTAAGAATATGCATATTGGCATTGTGCCCATTTTGATTTTGTTCATTTGCTCCTGATGGATGGGATTGCAATGCTGGTGTTCCACATTAGAGGAATTATGAATTATAATTAAGCTGCTGAGTTGCCGAGAGGTTTTGGAGCAATTTTTCCTGGGAGGCATGTCAGGATATGTCATACGACACCTCTGTCAGGTATAGTATTGGAATATAAGGTAAGAATGTATCCTGTGAAGTTGTTCCTGTAGCAACACTAGTCTCATATGTCCATATTTGATCAAATAACTTTGGTATCAATTTAAGATGCCTCGTTGAGTCCCTGCAGACCACCATCAGCTGTAGTCATCATACCTTTATCTCCTTGTCCCCTTGCCCAATCATGGTGATTTTGATGAATAAAGAAAATGACAATATAATCCTGCATTGTTGATTTTTGTTGGATCACCCAGTCTGGGTTATGTCAATGTCAGTGTGAATTGTTGCAGTTTGAAAAATTGCTATTGTTTAATTGAATCTGAAAGAGAATTTAAAACAAGGCCAATGTAACTTTTTTTTTGAGATTGTCACATGTTGTTCAACAAGTAAAGAGTTAATGTGAGAACAGAAAATTCTGGAACTTTGTACAAATCTTTAATTTAGGGAAAGAATACATTTTAACACTTTGCTTGAATTTTCTCTGGTCCCTTACCTCAATCATAGGTATAGCAGGAGAGGACACTTACGAATGTATGTTTGCTGATTCTTATTTCAGCAGGCAGTGTTAACCTGATCTCGATGAAACCACCTATGTGGCTGAATAAAAGCAAATATTTTAACTACACCCAACTGGCTACCATGCCTCATTATGAGGAAGAGAAATATATTACGTATAAACGATAAGAGCTGCCAAAACTGTAGGTGGTTTTCTCGTGCGAACCGAAAACGCACCTCCTACTACAAGTTCTGGACGACAGGGATTATATGGACAGATCAGATACAGACACGCATTTTTTGGGCTCAACCGTATTGTATTTAATAAGATTAACGACAACACTCATAAACAGTACAAAACAGTACAACCCTGGCTTGTCCAATAAGCCCTGCCATGCTAAGTTACCACGACCTAATAAAAGAACCGTCCCGTGAAATAAACTAACACAGGACCGCCCCCCCCCCACGGCACTAAACCTCTTGGGTTTGGTTGGGACTTACAATTGCCCCCTCACACAGCTAAGTGGTCAGTGGTCTTGCGGATGTATAGATGCAGGCAATACGTTCACCCTGATTGCCCGTTGTCTTGCTTGCAGCTTCTTTCTGTACGTCTCGCTCCTGGTTCCATACCACCGATATAATATCCAAGTTCCAGTTTAAGTCGAGGTCCGTTGGTGAGGGTTGAAGAGCAGCGCTCAGCTTCTGGTGGTGTTTCGTTGAATGAAGAGAGCTTCAAACTGTTGCAAAACGGCTTCTTATATCCCCAAAACCCATCACCTTTCCTCCTGCCAATACTGACTGATGTATTAACTCAGGTGATCTGTCTGGACACCCCCCTGTGGCCTGGATTGGCTCATAACCTTTGAAATCTTTGTGCAAAATGATATTTCATTTTCCCACTCCCAGGCCTTGCACCTGGAGAGACAATGGGTGCTGATTACTGGATGTCTGTCGTTTCCTGAGTTGATGGCTCCCATTAGCAGGTAATGGGTTTCTATCTCAAACCGATCTTGCTTAACTGGCTTATCTCCTGGAAGACAATGGCGTGGCCATCTCCTGCCTTCCACCAGTTTCGGTTGGGACTAAGTCGTGACTGTGCTTTAATAATGTGAGTGCATAGTGTTTCTGAGTTACCACTCAGGGTATTGTTCCCAGTAATCATGTTAGATGGTGATGGTGTCAATCGGCCTGGGTTCCCTTCCACCCAGCCTATCAATGGGAAATGCCCGTTTGCATATCAATGCATATTAATCAGGTTAGCCTGGCTCAAAACTCCTGCCAGTCAATCCTATTCCTTAAGCTACTTGCCAAACAGTACAGTTCTTTCTTGGGGTTTTGGATTTAAGGAAATAAAGTATTGTTCATAAAAATGGGCAGAAAGCTGGTGCTACAAACGCAACAATTGACCAACTGACTGATTGCACAGTGGAAAGATAAGAATTTTCTCTGCCTCCTTCCCTGTCCCTTCCATGACATAAGACCAGGAAGGTTATAGTGTTCATATAACATGACGCTCCCTGCCAGATGATGTAAGGACAAGCTGATCTCCATGCCTCGCCAATGAGTGGAATTGAAGAATTCCATGTAGGCAGTAAGATGTAGTAAGTGGGGCGGGGAAGTAATTTTCTTTCCCTTTGCACCCTGTTGGGGAATTTATCAATTTCCTCTGCCTCGACGTTGTTGCTAAGAATGTTTGAGCTAAGATCTACCACATAAAATTTGGCTTATAGTTAGTTTAAAATCAATACCAAGGTTATTTGGCTAATGAAGGCTTAAAAATTGAATGATTGATAAGTTCATAATCATAAAAGTGACTCGGTAGACATCTCATGTGCATGAATCATGACTGGACAAGCAGCACTGCTGCTCAATCTTGTCTGCAGCCCAAGCACTACAATCGTGGCTCAACTAGATAACTCACAATGGCACTTGAAAGGTTAAGTTGAAAGAGCCATTTGACAACCGTAAATATTTCATGACCAAACTTTCACTTCCTTTCTGAATGCTTCAACTCTCAGTATTTACCGTTAATCTATTTAATAAACAATTCCGTGCACAGAAACAGCTGCTTATATTTATATTTAGCTCTTTGTTTAAGCTAATAATCAGATTTCTGTTTCTGTTTTCATGACTCACCTACTAATTAATTTTATAATTTAAAAATGGAAAATAATGAAAACCAGTTGAGCACCCTCCCCTCATAATTGAAAACTGGAACCGTCGTTGAATTTTTTTATAAATATGTGATGCGCAAGGTCATTCCATAAGGGTATGTGAGATTAGAAACGGAAAATGTACACTGGTGCAATAGAGGATGTTCTCTTTGAGGTTGAGACACCTTGCTGAGCCAAGGTCCTCTGCACTGCACCGAACCCATGTTATAGCTGAACTTTTACGGCTTATAGCAGTAAATTACATAAAAAGATAAATGTCACTACCATCAATCCCATTAAAAATAGAAATTGCTGGCAATGCACAGCAGGTCAGTCAGAAAGTGAAAAATAGGTCAAAGTTTGATGTAATCCTTTATTCGTAAAGTTGATGTGTAAAACCTTCACAGCAAATGAATAAATTTAAATGTGCATTGAGATCACTCAGTTCTACATAAATTCTAAGATGTTATATAAACTGTGGCTTCTATGCATTGAACAAACAGGAAATATTGTTCCTTATTAATGAGAGTTTATTTTAAGCTGCTTTAGTTGATAAAGTAAGTGGGAACAAGTGATCACTAAAAGGATAAATACACGTCAGCAAAATCCTCTGAGCCTGAGGATTTCTAACAGTATGCCAAGAAAGATTTACTGCAGCTCGATGCTAGGAAGAAATAGTTTATTCTTTCTATAACTTTCATGCTGATCGTTCTCCTTGGAATAAGCCTAGTGATCCTTGAGAATCCTAAGACTCACTATAAAGTTATATTTTCTGTTTCAACTACAAATGTTTTTCATCTTCATGCTCAGAGTCAGATCAATAGAGAGCTATCATGGTCTCACACAAGAAAAAAGTCTGCTCAGCTTGAGAAACATGATATAGAAAAGGATGGCATGGGTAACACAGGCTCTGATAATAATTGTGAGATGCGCTGGGAATGGGGGATCCGATATTGTGCGGGAAACACGGAAGTAAGTTCAGCGCATCTGTCAGTGGCTTTTTAACGCAACCACCACATTAGCATTTTACTTCCGGGTTTCCCTTCCAATCAGTGGGGGCAGGCGTGATGTGGACCTGCATGACGCAATCTGAACTCCAGTATTTAATGAGACAATCCAAAGATGCAAGTTGAAGGTGTTAGAGTTGGCAGGAAGAGAAGTGAAGCACCACAATCAGAACATTAGAACATACGGATTAGGAGCAAGATTAGACCATAGGGCCCCCTGAGCTTGCTCTGCCATTCAATAAGAACATGGCTAATCTTCGACCTCAACTGCACTTTCCTGCTCTAAACTGTAATTCTTCTGGAGTCCAAAAATCTATTTATCTCAGCCCTGAATATATTCAATGACTGAGCATCCACAGCACTTTGGGGCAGAGAATTCCAAAGATTCACAACCATCTGAGTGAAGAAATTCCTCCTTAAAAGGCCAGCCACTTATCCTGAGACTATGCTCCCTGGTTCTAGACTCTCCGGCCAGGGAAAACAATCTCTCAGCATCTACCCTATCAATCCCCTTCAGAATATTATATGTTTCAATGAGATCACCTCTTATTCTTCTAAACTCGAGAGAGTATAGGCCCAATCTACTCAATCTGTCCTATAGGACAGCCCTCTCATCCCAGGGATCAACCTGGTGAACCTTCGTTGCACCGCCTCTAAGGCAATTATATCCTTCTTTAAATAAGGAGACCAAACTGTGCACAGTATTCCAGGTGTGGTCTCAACAGAGTCCTGTACAATTGTAGCAAGACTTCCTTACTCTTGTACACCAACCTCTAGCAATAAAAACGAACATGCCATTTGCTTTCCTAATTGCTTGCTGTACCTGCATGCTGGCTTTCTGTGTTTCTTGTACGAGGATATACATTTAATAGTTTCTCATAATTTTTCTGTCCTTCCTACCAAAGTGAATAACCTCGCATTTCCCCACATTATACGCCATCTGCCACTTTATTGCCGACTCACATAACCTGTCTATGTTCCTTTGAAGGAACTTTGCATCCTCTTCACATCTTACTTTTCTACCTAGCTTTGTATCGTCACCAAACTTGGATACATTGCACTCGGTCCCTTTATCTAAGTCATGAATATAGATTGTAAATAGCTGAGGCCCAAGCACTGATCCTTGCAGTACCCTACTAATTACAGCCTGCCAATCTGAAAATGACCTGTTTATCTCTACTCTTTGGCCCCGATATTGGTGGCCTTACCACCCACTGCCGCCTGCTGCTGTCGACTGCCAGCAAGGCTTGCTGCTGTTTTCCACTCTTTCCCAGTTTCCACTTGGGTTGGAGCGGGTGGGAGGGGAGCACTGCCGGGAATCGCCTGCTGACGTCCTCTGGCGGCCAAGTCACGTAAGTGGCCCCCTGTCCGCTGAGATGCCAAACTGGTGTGGACGGGAGTCGGCGTCAGTAGTGGGGAAGGACCGCTGCATGGAGGCAGGCCCAACCCTGACGGTAGGTATGAAAGGTTAGTCAACATCTTTAAAACATTTTTTTTACAGCGATTTACCTGGATGTGATCCCCTGAAGGTGTTCCGGTGGTTTTTTTTTGGTAATGTGTTTTACTTTTCAGGTCTTCCACCCTCCCTGGGCCCGACTCCATCCTCGGCAGCACTTGAGTGGCAAGCTCATTTGCCGTTGAGATTGAGAGCTCCCACCTGCTGCCATCTAGGTTGACGGTGTAAGCCGTTATTTGGTGACCGAGCAGTACTGCCACCTCTTTTAGAGGAATCTTTCCGGCAAAGTACCGCCCGGTCTCTTGGCAATCATCAGTTCTTTGACCGGCAAATGGGCGGGTCTTTCAGCTCATGAAAACCAGGGCCTTTGTTTTCTGTCATAGGCAACATTTTATATATGCTAATACCTTAGCCCCAACCCCCTGTGCCCTTCTCTTGCGTAGCAACCTTTTATGTGGCACACGTCCTGTTAAGTTCAGAATAACTCCACAAGACTGTGTTGTGAGTTCAAACCATTGTGACCTTGATCTCTTTAATATAACTCCAAAGTGAGGAAACTGCGTGGTGGACTGCATTTTATACCTGCTTGCTCCAGGGTACATAGGCGACCCATGCGTCTCCCACAGGTGTGCCCCCTAGTGTCAAGTCTTACACATAGGTGAGGTCCACATACATAACATCACATCCCCCCAAAGTCTTGAGTACAAATTATTTACAGGTTGAGGGGATCTGGTGGCCTGCATTCCCGGATTGATCGCTTGAGTTGAGGTCCTGGCATGGATGAGTTGGTCGGATCATTGCTGCATGGCAGCTCTGCTGGTCTGATCGGACTGTCGGGCAAGGTGGGTTCATCCTCGTGGTTGACAGCGAGGTCAATTGCTGGTTGGGTGTGTGTTGGTGGATTATAGATGGTGGGATCTTCTTCAAACTGTTCTTGATTGTCCGTGATTCTCATTGGTCTGATCCAGGTACTTTCTGCATGTTTGCCCATTCAACAATTTCACAACAAACACTCCATTTCCCTCCTTGGCTAAGACAGTGCTTGCAACCCATTTGGGACCGTGACCGTAATTTAGAACAAACACCGGATCATTAACCTCAATGTCACACGATGCTGCCGCGCGATCATGGTACACGTTATATCTGTGCCGCCGGGTTTCTACATGATCATTGGGATCCGGGTGGACTAAGGAGAACCTGGTTTTGAGTGCTTTCTTCATTAACAACTCTGCAGAGGGAACCCCAGTGAGCAAGTGGGGGCGCGTCCGGTAGCTGAGCAGGACACTAGATAACCGCGTCTGCAAGAAGCCATCCGATACATGTTTCAAGCTTTGCTTGATGGTTTGGACTGCCCATTCCACTTGACCATTGGATGCGGGCTTAAATGGGGCAGACCTGACATGCTTAATGCCATTGCGGGTCATGAACTTATTGAATTCCGAGCTGGTGAAACATGGTCCATCGTCACTGACAAGGAAGTCGGGCAAACCATGGGTGGCGAACATGGTCCTAAGGCTTTCAATGGTGGCAGTGGACGTACATGATGACATTATTATATATTCAATCCATTTTGAGTAAGTGTTCACTGCTACTAGAAACATCTTCCCTAGAAAGGGGCCAGCGAAATCTACGTGGACTCTGGACCACGGTTTGGCAGGCCATAACCACACGCTCAGGGGGGCCTCCCTGGGTGCGTTGCTCAACTGTGAGCAAGTGTTGCATTGGTGTATGCATGACTCTAATTCAGAGTCAATGCCGGGGTACCAGATGTGCAACCTGGCGATAGCCTTTTTCATGACTATGCCCGGGACGGTACTGTGTAGGTCACGTATAAACGTTTCCCTGCCTTTTTTGGGCAAAGTCATGCGATTCCCCCATAGGAGACAATCCGATTGGATGGACAGTTCATCCTTGCTTCGGTGAAAAGGCTTAATTTCATCTGCATTTCCCCGGGAACCGCCGAACAGCTCCCATTGAGGATGCTGCTTTTTACTAGTGATAGCAGGGGGTCTTGACTAGTCCAGATCCTGATCTGGTGAGCCGTGACGGGTGACTCTCTCGCTCTCAAAAGCATCCATTACCAGAAGGAAGTCTGCGGGTTGCGCCATTTCCACCCTGGTGGTGGGCAATGGCAGCCGACTGAGGGCGTCAGCACAGTTCTCAGTGCCTGGTCTGCGGCGGATTACATAGTCATAAGCCGACAATGTTAGTGCCCATCTTTGAATGCGGGACAAAGCATTGGTGTTGATACCTTTGCTTTCTGAGAGCTGTGAGGAAAGTGGTTTGTGGTCGGTTTCGAGCTCAAACCGGAGACCAAATAGATATTGGTGCATTTTCTTAACCCTGTATACACGCCTCTTTCTCAACCATACTGTAGGCTCTTTCAGCCTTGGATAAACTTCTGGATGCATATGCAACCAGTTGCAGTTTACCTAACACATTTGCTTGCTGTAACACACAACCGACCCCGTATGACAACGCATCACATGCTAGTACTAAGCGTTTACATGGGTCATACAATACAAGTAACTTGTTAGAGCATAGCAGGTTTCTGGCATTATTAAAGGCCGTCTCTTGAGATTTACCCTAAGCCTAGTCGTCATCCTTGTGAAGCAATAAATGCAAGGATTCCAGCAAAGTGCTCAACCCTGGTAGAAAGTTACCAAAGTAGTTGAGGACTCCGAGGAACGATCGCAGCTCCATCATATTCTGTGGTCTAGGTGCATTCTTGATGGCCTCCGTCTTGAAGTCCATGGGTCTGATGCCGTCCGCCGCAATCTTTCTCTCCAGAAATTCAACCTCTGGTGCCAGGAAAACACACTTGGAGCATTTCAGCCTGAGTCCCACTCTGTCCAGTGGTTTTCGAACCTCTTCCAGATTGTGCAAGTCTTCGGTGGTGTTGCGACCAATGATCAAGATGTTGTCTTGGAACACCACGGTGCATGGAACCGATTTCAGCACACTCTCCATGTTCCTCTGGAAGATGGCCACAGCCAAGCAAATCCCAAAAGGGCAACTGTGGTACACGAATAGTCCTTTGTGTGCGTTGATGCACGTCAACTTCTTTGACAGTTCAGCCAGTTCCTGTGTCATGTAAGCAGAGGTTAGGTCTAGCTTGCTGAACGACTTTCTCCCTGCTAGCGTTGCGAATAAGTCCTCCGCTTTGGGGAGCGGGTACTGGTCCTGTAACGAGACTTGGTTGATCATCACCTTGTAGTCCCCACAGGTTCTGACTGTCCCATTGCTCTTTAGTACCGGCACGATTGGACTGGCCCACTCATTGAACTCGACTGGCAATATGATTCCCTCTCATTGAAGTCTGTCCAGCTCGATTTCGACTTTCTCTCGCATCATATATGGGATTGCTCAGGCCTTTTGATGAACGGGCCATGCCCCAGGAACAAAATCTGCACTTTGGCGCCTGTGAAGTTGCCGATGCCTAGCTAAAATAACGCCGGGAATTTGTTTAGCACCTGGGCGCACGGGGCGTCATCCACCAAAGAGAGTGCTTTGATGTCGTCCCAGTTCCACCGGATCTTGCCGAGCCAGCTCCTGCCGAACAGCGTTGGGCCATCGCCTGATACAATCTATAGTGGTAAATCATGTACCATTCCATCATATGATACTTTCACTGCCGCACTGCTGATAACAGGTATGAGTTCTTTGGTGTAAGTGTGCAGCGTAGAGTGAATCGGGTTCAGTTTTGGCCTCTGTGCCTTGTTACTCCACTGTCTCTCAAAAGCCTTCTGGCTCATAATCGATTGACTCGCCCCCGTGTCCAATTCCATAGAGACTGGAATGCCGTTAAGTTTAACTTTTAACATTATCGGAGGGCTTTTGGTGGTGAAGGTATGTACCCCATACACTTCCTCTTCATCCTCAGGTTGAGGTGCCTCTCCTGCTCGTTCAGCATGATCCACGTTGGATCAGTCGTCCACTGCTGACTCTGTCACGTGGTGAGTCAGAGGTCGTTTGCAAATTTGCTGGAGATGCCCCATTGTTCCACAGCCCTTGCACACATAGTGCTTGAATCGACATTGATAGGCTCTATGACTGCCCCCACAGCACCAGCATGGTGTTAATGGATTCACATTAGCACCCCACAGCTGCCTCTGTGTCACCCTAATCCTGGCCCCTGTGGTTGTGTGGGCCCTCCCATGTACAGTTCTGCCTACTGAAGGCATTATTTTATGCACAGTACTTGTCGGTGAGCTTCGATTCTGTGAAGATATCTGTTCCGTGTTGTCGCTCGTGGATATGAAGGCCTGGGCTATCATGATGGCCTTGCTCAGATCTAAGGATTCGGCAGACAGTAGTTTGCCGAGGATGGCCTCGTGGCCAACTCTGAGCACAAAAAAGTCCCACAACATTTCCCCAAAGATCCTTCAAATTTGCACTGTCCCCCAAGGTGTCTTAGGATGGTGACTAAGCTCTCCACGTTCTGGCCCTTGGAGCGGTGGTGCGTGTAAAAGCGATACCTGGCCTTTAAGATGCTCTCCTTTGGTTGGAGGTGTTCCCAAGCCAGTGCACACAGCTCTGTGTAAGTCTTGTCCAAAGATTTTTGAGGAGGCCATATACCGATGACCCACATGTGGTAAGGAGAATCGCCCTGCGCTTGGTCTCCGTCTTAGCCATGTCCAGCTCGTTTTCCATGAAGTATTGGTCGAGACGCTCAACGAAGGCTTCCCAATCATCACCCTCAACAAATCTCTCAAGAATACCAATGGTAGCCATTTCCGCGTGAAAGTTCGTGGTCTGTAACTCGTCACCAGTTGTTAAGTTCAGAATAACTCCACAAGACTGTATTGTGAGTTCAAACTGTTGTGACCTTGGTCTCTTTACTATAACTCCAAAGTGAGGCAGCAGCGTGGTGGACTGCCTTTTATACCTGCTTGCTCCAGTGTACACAGGTGACACATAGATCTCCCACAGGTGTGCCCTCTGGTGGCAAGTCTTACACATAGGTGAGGTCCACATACATAACACATCCCTTGATCAGCTTCTGGGAACTGTGAGCAGTAGAAGAGAGATACTCTTCCCGAGCAGCGGAAGGAAGAAGCCTGCAGCTACAAAGAAGGCGTGGCTGAAGGTTACACAAGAGGTCAGCAGAAGGAGGTGGTGAAACGCTCCTGGTGTAGGAACCGGTTTAATGACCTAAAAAGGTGAGTACAGTGGCACACTCACCTATATCCTGCTCTGCGCATCACTCCACCCCCTCACTCGGCCTTCTAAAGCCGATTCCATCACATCACTCACACCCATTTACCTTGCACACCCACTCATCCTTCTCTTTTTATGCACTTCCTCATCTCCATTTATCCATCCACCACTCCCATTCACCCTCATCCTTATGCAAGTTCATGCCTCTCCCTCATTGTCACTGTTTTGTATATATGTAAACCTGACCAAAATGTAAGACTTGCCACTAGGGGGCACACCTGTGGGAGACCGAAGGGTCACCTGTGCACCCTGGGGCAAACAGGTACAAAAGGTGATTCACCATTCTGCTTCCCCACTCTGGAGTCTGAAAAAGAGACCAAGGTCACAACAGTTTGAGCTTGCAATACAGTCCTGTAGATTTATTCTGAACATACCAAATTGGCGACGAGTAACAGATCACGAACTTTCATGCGGTAATGGCTGCTTCTTGGTATTCTTGAGAGATTTGTTGAGGGTAATGATTGGGAAGCCTTCGTTGAGTGCCTCGACCAGTACTTTGTGGTCAACGATTTGGACAAGGCTGAGTCGCCGATCAAGCGCAGGGCGATTCTCCTCACCGTATGTGGGTCTTCGATATATGGCCTCCTCAAAAATTTGGCACCGGTCAAACCAACAGACAAGTCTTACACAGAGCTGTGTACGCTGGTTAGGGAACATCTCAAGCTGAAGGAGAGCATCTTGATGACCAGGTATCGCTTTTACACGCATCATCGCTCCGAGGGCCAGAACGAGGTGCATTTTGGCGCCGACCTAAGACGCCTTGCGGGACAGTGCACATTTGCAGGATCCTTGGGGAAAATGTTGCGGGACTTTTTCGTGCTTGGAATTGGCCATTCTTCACAAACTGCAGTCTGCCGAATCCTTAGATCTGAGCAAGGCCATCACGATAGCCCAAGCCTTCATATCCACGAGTGATAACATGAAACAGTATTTTCACAGAATCAAAGCTCACCGGCAAGTACTGTGCATAAAATAATGTTTTCAGCAGGCAGAACAGTACAGTGCAGGGCCCACACAACTGCAGAAGCCAGACCTAAGCCGAGAGTGAATCAGAGTCCGACGTGGAGTGTGAATGCATATCCATTAGCATCATGTTGGTGCTGCGGGGGCAGCCATAGAGCTCATCAATG
This sequence comes from Pristiophorus japonicus, assembly GCF_044704955.1. NCBI lineage: Eukaryota > Metazoa > Chordata > Chondrichthyes > Pristiophoridae > Pristiophorus > Pristiophorus japonicus. The sequence goes on along the minus strand of NC_091978.1, from coordinate 182,045,835 downwards.
TCGATTCAAGCCCTATGTGTGCAAGGGCTGTGGAACAATAGGGCACCTCCAGCGAATGTGCAACCGATCTCTGACTCACCATGTGGCAGAGTCAGGAGAGGACAACCGACCAATCCAGTGAAGATCACGATGAACGAGCAGGAGAGGCAACTGGACCTGATGATGAAGAGGAAGTATATGGGATACACACCTTCATTACCAAAAACCCTCCGATAATGTTAAAAGTTGAACTTAATGGCACTCCAGTCTCCATGGAACTAGATACGTAGGCGAGTCAATCAGTTATGAGCCAGAAGGCATTCGAGAGGCTATGGGGCGATGAAGCACAGTGACCCAATCTGAACCCGATTCAGGCAAAGCTGTGCACCTACACCAAGGAACTGATACCAGTTATTGGTAGTGTGGACATAAGAGTATCCTATGAGGGAGCAATGCACAATTTACCACTATGGATTGTTTCAGGTGATGGGCCAATGCTGCTTGGTAGGAGGTGGATGGGGAAGATTTGATGGAACTGGGAAGACCTCTACATACCTTCTCCAGTGAACGACGTCTCCCCTTCTCAAAGGCTGAGCAAATCCCCACATTCAGCTGAATCAGGCATGGAAGTACAGATCCATTTGCAGATCCCCGAGGCACAGGCCGTGCATCACGACCACGAGAAGGTAAAGATCAACTGAGCAGCAGTACAGGTGCGGTACCCACCACCCAAAGCTGAGGACCTCTTTGAGATTTTGGAAGAGGCTCCAGGTCGACCATGCAGTGTGGTCGACCTGGACTTCAGCCAAAATGATTCGAATGCATCTCCCTGATGCCAGAGGCCAAATCCCTGGGGAAGAAGATCGCGGCAGTCGGCATCACGGACACGCATGAGAGGGCGTCCAGACCACGGGATGAGTATAATGTGGATAAATGTGAGTTTATCAACTTTGGTGGCAAAAACAGGAAGACAGAATATTATCTGAATGATGACAGATTAGGAAAAGGGAAGGTGCAATGGGACCTGGGTGTCATGGTACATCAGTCATTGAAGTTTGGCATGCAGGTGCAGCAGGCGGCGAAGAAGGCAAATGGCAATTTGGCCTTCATAGCTAGAGGATTTGAGTATAGGAGCAGGGAGGACTTACTGCAGTTGTACGCAGCCTTGGTGTGGCCACACCTGGAATATTGTGTTCAGTTTTGGTCTCCAAATCTGAGGAAGGACATTCTTGCTATTGAGGGAATACAGCGAAGGTTCACCAGATTGATTCCCGGGATGGCAGCACTGGCATATGAGGAGAGACTGGATCGAGTAGGCTTGTATCCACTGGAGTTTAGAAGAATGAGAGGGGATCTCATAGAAACATATAAAATTCTGACGGGATTGGACCGGTTAGAGTCAGGAAGAATGTTCCCGTTGCTGGGGAGTTCCAGAACCAGGGGTCACAGTCTAAGAATAAGGGGTAAGCCATTTAGGAGCGAGATGAGGAGAAACTTCTTCACTCAGAGAGTGGTTAACCTGGGGAATTCTCTACCGAAAATGTTGTTGAGACTAATTCGTTAGATATATTCAAAAGGGAGTTTGATATGGCCCTTACGACCAAAGGGATCAAGGGGTATGGAAAGAAAGCAGGAAAGGGGTATTGAGGTTGAATGATCAGCCACATGATCTTATTGAATGGCGGTGCAGGCTCGAGGGGCCGAATGGCCAGCTCCTGCACCTAATTTCGGGACGAGAGAGCATCCAGACCAAGGGACGAGAAAGCGTCCAGACCACGGGATGAAGGTGCGTCCAGACCAAACCACTGGAGGTTGCCGCAACGGAACAGAGAAATCTGTCGCCCAGCAAGGAAGATGACTGGGTTTGCAGCAAAGGTAAAGGGGTAGCCGCTGAGAAGGCCAGGAACTCACCACGTTCCAATAAGTTGTTTGCACTATGTAATCCATGTCAGCGGTCTTTCGCGACCGATGATGTACCATTATATGGGGCGGGGGGACCTTACAACAAGCCAAAGTAGGGGGCGAACACCAACTGGTCGTATATGTATCTGACAAAGTACTTGTAACAAGTGATGTGTTATCACATGGGGTCAGGAGTGTTGTGCAGCAAGCAAAAGTAGCGGGCGAGCCCCAAACGATTGAACATGTATCCAGTAAGTTAACTAAGGCAGCAGCTTGTATTCATGGGACTAACGAGACATACCAAAGATTGTCCCAATATGTGCTTGAGTCAGACAAGCTGCCCAGCCCACAAGTTTGGGAGAGCAGAGGCACCATTATCGATGCGTTGTTTCGAAAATGTCCAACACTATCTGTGCACAGTAACATGATCCGCCACAGGCCAGGCACTGAGAGTGGCACTAATGCCCTCAGTTGACTACCGTTGCCCAGAACCGGGGTGGAAACGGCACAGCTTGTAGACCCACTCACGGTCGTGGAAGTGGTAGAAAGTGAGGGGTCAACCATAACGGCCGCCCAGTTTAGGACCTAGACAGCCAGGATCCCACGTTACAGCCTGCCAAAGGTGAACTGCTAGACGGGATCTTGCAACCTATCCATCGCAAACACGAAAGGCCGATCCCAACGTTGCAAAGTAATGCAGGGCGGCTATACACAGTGGGTGGTCCGGGGCACCCATACTATGGCCCAGAATCCACGGGGACTATTAAGCCTCCCACCACAACCAAAAGTCTCAAGACCATTGCGGCCACCCTGGGCTTGCTGGTCCTCAGGGTCAGCGACAATAGCCCGGAGTAGGCAACGCAAATCACTAAACCAAGCACCATGTATGTCACGATAGACTTCCTACAGATGAAGGAAGAGAGATATAACCTTCTGAAAATACTAGGGGACCGAGGGTCTAGCGAGAAGGAAGAACTGAAGGAAATCCTTATTAGTCAGGAAATTGTGTTAGGGAAATTGATGGAATTGAAGGCCGATAAATCCCCAGGGCCTTATAGTCTGCATCCCAGAGTACTTAACGAAGTAGCCCTAGAAATACTGAATGCATTGGTGATTATTTTCCAACAGTCTATCGACTCTGGATCAGTTCCTATGGACTGGAGGGCAGCTAATGTACTACCACTTTTTCAAAAAGGAGAGAGAGAGAAAACGGGGAATTATAGACCGGTTAGCCCGTAGTGGGGAAAATGTTGGAATCAATTATTAAAGATGAAATCGCAGCGCATTTGGAAAGCAGTGACAGGATCGATCTAAGTCAGCATGGATTTATGAAAGGGAAATCATGCTTGACAAAGCTTCTAGAATTTTTTGAGGATGTAACTTGTAGAGTGGACAAGGGAGAACCAGTGGATGTGGTGTATTTGGATTTTCAAAAGGCTTTTGACAAGGTCCCACACAAGAGATTGGCGTGCAAAATTAAAGCACATGGTATTGGGGGTAATGTATTGACGTGGATAGAGAACTGGTTGGCAGACAGGAGCAGAGAATAGGGATAAACGGGTCCTTTTCAGAATGGCAGGCAGTGACTAGTGGGGTGCCACAGGGCTCAGTGCTGGGACCCAGCTATTTACAATATACATCAATGATTTAGATGAAGGAATTGAGTGTAATATCTCCAAGTTTGCAGATGACACTAAGCTGGGTGACAGTGTGATCTGTGAGGAGGATGCTAAGAGGCTGCACGGTGACTTGGACAGGTTAGGTGAGTGGGCAAATTCATGGCAGATGCAGTATAATGTGGATAAATGTGAGGTTATCCACTTTGGTGGCAAAAACATGAAGGCAGAATATTATCTGAATGGCAGATTATTAGGAAAAGGGGAGGTGTATCGAGACCTGGGTGTCATGGTACATCAGTCATTGAAAGTTGCCATGCAGGTACAGCAGGTGGTGAAGAAGACAAATGGCATGTTGGCCTTCATAGCTCGGAGATTTGAGTATCGGAACAGAGAGGTCTTAATGCAGTTGTACAGGGCTTTGGTGAGGCCTCACCTAGAATATTATGTTCAGTTTTGGTCTCCTAATCTGAGGAAGGGCGTTTTTGCTATTGAGCGAATGCAGCGAAGGACACCAGACTGATTCCTGGGATGGGAGGACTCACATATGAGGAGAGACTGGATCGACTGGGCCTGTATTCACTGGAGTTTAGAAGAATGAGAGGGGATCTCATAGAAACATATAAAATTCTGACTGGACTGAACAGGTTAGATGCAGGAAGAATGTTCCCGATGTTGGGGAAGTCCACAACCAGGGGTCACAGTCTAAGGATAAGAGGTAAGTCATTTAGGGCCAAGTTGAGGAGAAACTTCTTCACTCAGAGAGTTGTTAACCTGTGGAATTCTGTACCACAGAGAGTTGTTGATGCCAGTTCATTGGATATATTCAAGAGGTAGTCAGATATGGCCCTGACTGCTAAAGGGATCAAGGGGTATGGAGAGAAAGCAGGAAAGGGATACTGAGGTGAATGATCAGCCATGATCTTTTTGAATGTTGGTGCAGGCTCAAAGGGCTGAATGGCTGACTCCTGCACCTATTTTCTATGTTTCTATGTTTCTATGACCCGGCTATCCTGGGTGCTATGCAGTCATCAGACACAATCACTCCGAACTGAGCCTTCCGTAGGCCATCAGCAGAGAATGCACCATGATCGCACGGCCCCCCCCACTCCATGCAACATCAGAATAAGTGATGTAGACCATGTTCAAGGCCTCAGTTGGGCCACTAGCACCACATTAGCCAAGGGGGGGGAATGGAGTGTATGTGATGAAAACTGAGCGTTTGATTGTGAAACCATGTATTGGGTTAACGCATAAAGCATTTGGACTAGACTAAACTGCGAACTACAGATAACCAGGAACCACTGTGAAAGGAGCTGGCCCCCAGTGACCCACTAGCATGATCGACTTCGTCGTCAACCACGAGGATGAACCCACCACGTCAGGACTTCAACCCAGGTGATCGACCCGGGGACACGTGGCGCCAGATCACATCAACTTGCAAATAACTTGTACATAAGACTTTTGGGAGGAGTGATGTTATGTATGTATGTAAACCGTACCAAAATGTAAGACTTTCCGCTAGGGGGCACACTTGTGGGAGACCTAAGGGTCACCTGTGCACCCTGGGGCAAGAAGGTATAAAAGGTAATTCATCATGCTGCTTCCCCACTCTGGAGTCTGAATAAAGAGACCAAGGTCACAACAGTTTGAGCTTACAATACAGTCCTATGGATTTATTCTGAACGTAACAGTCACCTTAACCAGATGCACTGCATACATCGGGTCAGCACATGCCATTATATTCACTCATTGGCCTGTTCTTTTCCTCCTTTCAGAAGAAGAGAGCACAGAACACCAGGGAATGGTAGAGAATTGGTGGTGGCTCTCTACAGATTTCCCAATTGTCAATTGCAGAGGAGGAAACACTGGAAATTAATGAAGTTTCGGCATTCCCTGGATGTCAGAGATGGGGCGATGTGGAGCTTCCAGCTACCTGGTGCCACAATTCCTTAAATGCTACCCGCATGTCATACGGCACTCAATCATGTTGACTTGGTTTCAACAGTGATTGAAATACGATCATTTTCAAAATGATAACATGCAACATATTTTTACCCTTCCAGGACTAATTGATGTATTTTATCTCCGACAAGGCCTTCACGTGTGCAGCAGAAGTCTGTGGATGTGGCCGACAATGATGCCTCAGCGGAGCTTAGTCCTTCTGAGGATGCACCATCTCACATGACTCACGCAGACCATATAACAGCTCAGTTTCTTGCACTTTGGTGGGACTAGTAAAGCAGATAGTTGGGTTTTCACCTGGTTACTCATACTTCACAAATGAGTAAGAGCAGATAGTGGAGACAGGGACAGAAGTGGAGCATCCGTGTTGGAGGGCAAGCTCTGCTCAGCTGGACTGAGATGCTGTACTTCAGGGGCCATTGATGAACAGATAATGGGGCCGAAATTTCCCCTTTTTATAGCCCCGATAGCACCTCCAGGGAGGCGCTAATGGGGTGCAATGGTGTTTTCTCCCGGGAAGGGGGAAATTGCCCTAGGGGGCACTGTCCCATCAGCGCCACACCCCACGGTTAGCGCCCCAGGACTGGCGCACAACTGTGAATGATGTCATCGCTGTTTGCGCCAAACCCTCGCCGCCCCACGCTGACCACTTTGCGCACCATGGGGGAAATTTCCCCACGGGACACGAGGCTAGCGCGGGCATATATCAACACGAGCTTTGCATGTCATGTGACATCCGCTGCCAGGGTGCCCCTTAAAGGAAAGGTATTTAGCGCCCTATGTCGCCATTTTTATTTGTCGACGACTCTTGCATCAGCCTGACAATGGCACCCCTTGCGTCGACTGGGCCGCCATCATGCAGCCCGGCACTCTGCTTTGGGTGCCGGACTGTTGGCCCAGTTGATTGCCTCACTGTGCAGGTAATGTTGGTTGCTTGTAAGGCCTCGGATGGTAAATAAAGGCCTATGGGAAGATATAAAATTCTGGAAATACTTAGCAGGTCAGGCAATATCCACGGAAAGAGAAACAGAGTATATGTCTCAGGTCAAGATGCTGCCTGACCTGCTGAATATTTGTAGCATTTAATGCTTTTATTTTCAGATTTCCAGCATCTGCTCGCAAAGTGAAGAGGAAGAGACAGAAGAGGAAGAGGCAGAAAAGGATGCGACCCATACAGCACCTACCTGGCCGGGATATTGGGATGGAATCATCTGCCTGCGATACCAGTGAGCACAACTCAAATTCTCCTTTCAACATTTGACCCACACCTTACCTTCTCTCTGTTACCGACCATCACAGCATCCTCTTGGCTGCAATGCTGAAATAAAAGCCACCACAAAGCAAACTTTCCAATCCAACTTTATACATCTATCCATCCAATATGATATCATGAAATCAACTCATCACTCTTCTACATTCTCTTAGAGACTGTCTTGTGTGTGCCTTTACCTATCCTACTGAGGTCATGCAGTTGCTGCAGCATGGCTGGTGGGAGGCTGCTGACTTTCAGTGGGGGACACTGCAAATGGCCTTGCTGGTCGACTTTTATGAACTGGTCACTGGGAGTGTAAAATCAAGTGACAGTGTTTCTTCTTCTCCTTCTTCTTCACTTTCCTCTCCCTCTTCTTGGTCAACCACATTTGGGCAGGCTGCACTGCTTGGCTGTGAGAAATGAGGAAGGCACAAGAGTGGAGTGTAGTGAGGGGAGTTCAGAAAAGCGAAAGATGAATGCGAGAAGGAGGATAATGTCTGAGGATACCAGCATCTTGTATCCTTTCAGCCCAGCCTCTGGCCAATCACTTAGCCAATACCCTGCCAAGAATGGCCAGCACTATCTCCTCCAAAAGGGTGAGGTGAGGTTAGGAATGGGAGGTGTACCTCGTGATTGGTACAGATTGTTGGTAAGTGAGGGGTTGTTCGGGAGAGGGGGCGGAGTCCCTTACTGAGCCATTTGCCTTAGTACGGAAGTATTTTTCACATTTTTTGTGGTGCAGAAGGTAATTCAGCTTTAAGAGCTGAAAATTCCCATTTGGGACTTCATTTTGATGTTAATTTTTTAAGTAATGGCAGAAAACTAATTTTTTTTTACTTAATTGTTATTGTTATTAATTCAGAAGGCATTGCCCTGGTTATGTATGCAACACTATGTAACCAGCATTCTACCACTACCAGAAGGCGTATCTGCTGGCGTCCTAAGGGATCCCAGCTTCCCTTGGGAGCACTGTATATAAGCCTCCCATGCTGTACCAACACTCTGGAGTTAGAACAAAGAGACTAAGGTCACGCGTACTCACGTCAACAGTACTCAATCACGTTACTTTATTCTGGACATAACAACTGGCAACGAGATAACAAACAATCATGCGAAAATGCAGAGAACTGTTGGTATCCTGGAGAAATTCTCAGAAAGGGACGATTGGGAGGCCTTCATGGAGCGACTCGACCAATACTTCGTGACCAACGAGCTGCAAGGGAGTGTGAACGCTGACAAACGAAGGGCGATCCCTCTCACCGTCTGCGGGGCAACAATATGTGGCCTCATGAAGAATCTTCTTGCTCTGGTGAAACCAACAACCAAATTGTATGAAGAACTGTGTACGCTGATCCGGGAGCACGGAAATCCGAAGGACAAGAATCACAAGAGACAGCTTTTGAGAAAGCCCGAAATCTGTTATGTTCCAACAAACTGCTTGTCCTGTATGATCCTTGTAAACGTTTAGTGCTAGCTTGTAATGCGTCTTCGTACGGGATCGGGTGTGTGTTACAACAAGGAAACGAATCAGGAACATTGCAACCGGTCAATTATGTGTCCAGGAGCTTGTCCAAGGCCGAAAGGGCCGACAGCATGATTGAAAAAGAAGCTCTGGCATGCGTTTACGGGGTAAAAAAAGATGCATCAGTATCTGTTTGGGCTTAAGTTCGAGTTAGAAACTGACCTTAAGCCGCTCATATCGTTATTCTCAGAGAGCAAAGATATCAATATCAATGCCTCTGCTCACATCCAAATTTGGGCGCTCTCATGCTGTCTGCATATAACTATGTAATTCGCCACAGGCCAGGCACAGAGAATTACGCTGATGCTCTCAGTCGGCTACCACTGCCCACCACCGGGGTGGAAATGGCACAGCCTACAGATTGCTCTTGGTGATGGATGCATTTGAAAACGAAAAGACACCCATTACGGCCCGTCAGATCAGGACCTGGACCTACCAGGATCCTTAACTGTTCCTTGTCAAATACTGTCCTCTATAGGAGCTGGTCCAGCATCCCAGCAGAGATGCATGAAGAGATCAAGCCATTCCAGCGGCGCAAAGACGAAATGTCCATACAGGAGGACTGTCTTTTGTGGGGTAATCGCGTGGTTTTGCCCAAGAAAGACAGGGAACGTTCATACGCGACCTACACAGTACCCACCCAGGCATAGTAATGAAGAAATCTATAGCCAGATTCCATGTGTGGTGGCCCGGCATCGACTCAGATTTTGAGTCTTGCGTGCGCCAATGCAACACTTGCTCTCAACTGAGCAATGCACCCAGGGAGGCACCGCTAAGTTTGTGGTCATGGCCTTCCAAACCGTGGTCTTGGATCCACATTGACTTTGCTGACCGTTTCTAGGCAAAATGTTATGGTTGTTGTGGATGCCTACTCTAAGTGGATTGAGTGTGTAATCATGTCTGTAAGCACGTCCACTGCCACCATCGAAAACCTACAAGCCATGTTTGCCATGCATGGCCTGCCTGATGTCCTTGTCAGTGACAACGGGCCGTGCTTCACCAGCGCTGAATTCAAGGAATTCATGACCCGCAATGGGATCAAGCACGTCACATCTTCCCTGTTCAAGCCCGCATCCAATGGCCAGGCAGAACGGGCAGTCCAAACCATCAAGCAAAGCTTAAAACGCGTGTCGGAAGGCTCCCTGCAGACCTGCCTGTCCTGAGTCCTGCTCAGCTACCACACCAGGCCCCACTCGCTCACTGGGGGTCCCCCAGCCGAGCTGCTCATGAAAAGGGCGCTCAAAACAAGGCTTTCTCTCAACCACCCTGATCTCCATTATCACGTCGAGGGCAAACGGCATCAACAAAGCATATACCATGATCGTACATATTTGTCATGCGATATTGAAGTCAATGACCCTGTATTTGTACTTAACTATGGACATGGGCCCAAATGGTTTGCTGGCACTGTTATAGCCAAAGAAGGGAGTAGGGTGTTTCAGGTCAAACTTGCAATTGGACTAACTTGCAGAAAGCATTTGGACCAAACCAAACTGCGATTAACAGACAGCCACGAGCAACCCGAAGAGGACACCACAAACTTCGACCCCCCCGACACACACACAAGTGGCAACCGACATCACGGTTGACCACGAAGCTGAACTTATCATCCCCAGCAGCCCAGCAAGGTCAGTTGCGCAGCAGCCCAGCGAAGAACGTACTAGTTCACCTGCACCTGCATTTGTACCGAGACGATCGATTAGGGAGCGAAAAGCCCCAGATCGTCTCACCCTGTAAGTGTACTATTGACTTTGGGAGGGAGTGATGTTATGTATGCAACTCTATGTAACCAGCATTCTACCACTACCAGAGGGCGTATCTGTTGCAATCCCAAGGGATGCTGGGATCCCTTGGGAGCACTGTATATAAGCAGGCCTTCCGTGCTGTGCCAGCTCTCTGGAGTTAGAATAAAGAGACTAAGGTCACACTTACTCATGTCTAGAGTACTCAATCATATTACTTTATTCTGGACATAACAGCCCTTTTAATACATTGCCTTTTTAATATCCCACAATACTTAGTGAACGCATTGCCTCGCTTCCAGAGGCTGTTGGAAGATGGAACACCGCTTCTAGACACCAACTTCATCTCTGATGCCTGTAGGTACCCGGAGGTTGTAACATGGTGAGTTAGCGCTAGGCTAAAAATCTTTAGTCCCCAGCGTGAATTTTTCTCCTCTAATGCTTCTTTCATTTTCACTGGCTGTTAACCCGAGGCCACAGTGACACCGGCAACTTTCGTGGTGGCAACAAATTTTTAGCCCTCTATGTGATGCTGGTCTGTGCGTGTGCAGTCAGGAAGCAGGAGAATGTCTCTCATATAGACAAACACAATTCAGATGGACACAATATGCAGAGTGTCAATCTTGCTCCACAATCTCAGAGCATGCAAAATGGGAACCACAGCCCTAAAAGTTTAGAAGCTCTATGTGGCTCTGGACATTATACAAGGCAGGTTAAACAACATGCATAGCACCATAAGTAAAGGGCGAGACATTTACAAGCCCATGTAGCTTTGTTGCAGCATGCCATCTCACATACCAGTACATAGAAACATCAAAATCTACAGTGCAGAAGCAGACCATTTCGGCCCATTGTACCGCACCAGCCGACAAAGAGCCGCACGGCCCTCGGTCAGCAGCCCTAAAGGTTACATATAAACCTATGAACAATGAACAATGGCGTAAAGGTAACGAGCACCCAGCCCAACCAGTCCGCCCCACACAACTGCGACACCCCTTGCACCAAAACATTCTACATTCCACCCCAACCGGAGCCATGTGATCTGCTGGGGGAGGCAAAAATCAGATAAAAATCCAGGCCAAATGGGGAAAATAAATCTGTGAAAATTCGTTTCCGACCCATCCAGGTGATCAAACCTACTCCAGGAGATCACTCTGGCTGTATTCGATTTGCTGCAATAATTACCATCATATCTGCACCAGCCAACAAGAGGTTATCCAGTCTAATCCCACTTACCAGCTCTAGATCCATAACCCTGCAGGTTACAGTATTTCAAATGCCCATCCACGCACCTTTTAAATGTGGTGAGGGTTTCTGCATCCACCACCCTTCCAGGCAGTGAGTTCCAGACCCCCACAACCTTCTGCGTGAAGAAGCCTCCCCTCAAATCCTCTCCACCTTAAAACTATGCCCCCTCGTAATTGACCCCTCCACCAAGGGAAATAGGCCCTTACGATCCACTATATCCAGGCCCCTCAAAATCTTGTACACCTCAATGAAGTCTCCTCTCAGCCTCCTCTGTTCCAATGAGAACAAACCCAGCCTATCCAATCTGTCCTCATAGCTAAGATTCTCAATTCCAGTTAACATTCTAGTAAATCTCTGCGCCCTCTCTAGTGCAATCACATCCTTCCTATAATTCGGCGACCAGAACTGCACGTAGCACTCCAGCTGTGGCCTAACCAGAGTATTATACAATTTAAGCATAACCTCCCTGCTCTTGTATTCTGTGCCTCGGCCAATAAAGGCAAGCATTTGGTAAGCTTTCTTAACCACCTTATCCAGCTGGCCTGCTACTTTCAGGGGATCTGTGGACCAATGGTGGAGCTTTGGTGGCGTGGCCTATTCAGTTGGAGCTGTGCTGCTGTGAGAGAAGGAACTCCCTGCTGAAGCTCCTGTCTGGAAGGCCGAGAATGAGCCCTGAGACCAGCCCAGGAAGAGGAGGAAAGGGCTGGCTTGCTACAATACAACGTCCGGAGGGAGAGGAGGAGAGCTGAAAATTTCAACAACTTTATTTACTTCTACAAAGAGTTGGAGAGAGTGGGAAAAGAGCAACAACCTGTGTGGAAGGAGGGAGATTCTACAACATTCTACAGGTGGGTGTTGGTGCATTCCCCGAAAGACATTGTTTTATTGGTGGGGGAGAAAAGAAGATTTTCTTCGAGGCCCGGAACATCGCGGGGGGTGTGTGTGTGTGGAAGTGTGTGTGGGGGTCTTGCTTACAGCTAGGCCCCACACACCACTGAAGCACCCCTCCCCCATTGCCTAGCCCGGGATAGCTGGAGCTACCTGGCTGAAGATTTACTAAATCACCCTATTAAACATCGTTGGGAGTGTGTGCCTGGGTGGCTCCAGCTGTCCCAGGTGAAGACATCTTCTCCTCCCGCCCGAAGAACATCCCATAAGACTGTGCCTTGCTTTGTTTTTCCATCATCTAGGGAGTGCGCCCCAGAAAAACACCCACCCATCGCTGTGAGGGGAGACCTGCCCACACAGCTTCCCTCTTTCCCACCCCCGCTCTCTCTCCCTCTCTCTGTCACTCTCTCTGTCTCTCCCCTCTCTCTCTGAGAGCCCTTTCCTCCTTAATTGGAAAACAATTAAGACAACTGAGCAGAGGGAGCAAGGCCCCTCCCCAATTGTCAACTAGGGGAGAGGTGTGCCTCATTGAGAGCTCCTCTGCTCATAAATTCAAACGAGGCCAATTTAAGACGATTAAGGCCTGTGACTCTGGGGTGGGTGTAGCCCTTAAAGGGACCCCGTGATGGCGACCCCATCCACGCCGGTGGCAGGGCCAGCGAAGACATATGCGCAGGTGGCAACCGCTTCCACGGCACCTCCTGCGCCACCCGCTGCCCTGCCACCATTCAGACTTATAACAAAGAAACACGGGGTCAAGAGCTACACTCACCCCACAATGAGCATCGAGGAGTGCGTGCGGGCGATGGCTGGGGTAGTCGGCCCCTCGGCCATTGTCGCAGCCTCCAAGATGTCTGGGAAGGCTGTGTTCTTCCTGGGGTCGGAGCGGGCGGTGTCCCTGGCTCTCGAAAAGGGGCTCACGGTGGGCGGGACGTTCCTGCTGGTGGACCCTCTCGAGGCCACCGCGCAGAGGGTCATCGTTTCAAACGTCCCGCCCTTTGTTCCCACTGAGCTCCTCCTCCCTCACCTACACCAACTGGGGGAAGTAAGGTCGGGGATTAACCCCATACCGCTCGGCCTCAGGGAGAACAGCCTGTGCCACATGTTCTCCTTCCACCGCCAGCTTTTTGTCCAGCTGGCGCGGGAGGAGACAACAGAAGGATCATTTAATGTGGTGCACGAGGGGACTGCCTACCGCGTCTTCTGGACGTCGGACGGCGTGCGGTGCCATGCCTGTAGGGAGGTGGGGCACGTTCGCAAGAACTGCCCCGCCTCCAAGGCCGCCAAACCACCGAAGGCGGCCAAGGCTGGCGCCGCCGCCACCCCTCCCCCTAGTAGCGTCCACGTGCCGGGAGCCGTAGGTGCGCGGGCATCGACGGGGGCCTTTGTTTTCACGGCCTCTGGCGGGGGGGAGGGAGAGCGTCCGATCAGAAAGAAGGCGCGGAGGAAGGCGAAACATCTCGAGCCGGGTCCCCTCAGTGCGCCAGAAGGTTTGACCACCGCGCTCAGCCCAACCCAGTCATCGGCGAGCACGGGGTGCCCTGAGCCCGTGCCCGAGCCCTTGACCAATATCACAGAGGGGCTCGGGCACGGGCAAGATAAGAAAAAGGGGGGGGCGGAGCGGGAGGCCTCGGCAGACATGGAGGTCTCCCTGCCTCCGCGCACCCCCAGGAACAAAAGGAGGCACCGCTCCAATGAGGCAGAGGGGGAACAACATCCCTCCGCAGAGGAGTCGGTGCCCGCCGCGTGTCCCGCGTCCCCCACCAGCGCCCCCAAACTGCGCCGTAGACATGAGGAATCTGTCCCCGGGGAGGGAGGGGCAGTCGAGGCTGCCCAGCCTCTGCCTCCCGGGGATGGCGTGGAGGATCTGTCTGTCGTGGGGGGCGTGGGGCCGGCGGAGGAATACGATGCCACCGGGTCGAGCGTCCCGGGGACTGAGGCGGGCGGGGCCGAAAAGGCCGAACCTGAGCCCGCCCAGCCAATATCCAACTTCCCCCGGGACTTGCTCGACTCGGCAGAAATACACAGTATTAACAATTTTAATGAATCTGTACACGCTGGGCCGGGAGGTGGCGGCTGGGAGGGGGAAGAACAACAAACCTCGCCCCCTACTTTGGAGCTGGGGTACTTGGAGGACCTGGAACATTACTTTGGCCAGGTCTCTCCGTGTTCCCCGGTTCCTGGGGCGGAGGAGGAACCCCTTCCGCTGTAACTTCCTGACCCAGCACCGCTTTTAAAAGAGCCCGGTGGGGACTCCTCTGTCGACGATCCTGAGGGTGGGATCGGGGCAGAGCCAGGGCCGGATGGAGCAGCCGTGCTGTTTGCCGTACCTCGTGCGGTCGACGGGCCGGCTGCCAGCGGCGACCTCCCGGAGGGGGACGGGGACTCGGTGGAGGACGCGGGTGAAGATCTCGAGTCCATCGCCAGTGAGGCGGTGGATCTCCTCGTGCCCGCCGCTGAGACCCCCTCATTCACGTAGAGGAACTCCGGGACTTTTTGGTCCAGAGCCAGGGTCGCCGCAATCGAACCCATCTGGCCCGGGAAAGATGGTCCGAGCCGGGGCTGCTCATCGCTTCCATCCGTGTCGCCACTAAAACCATGGCCGCGGGCGGACCCTTATCAAAGGCGCAAGGCCTTGAGCTGCGCTGGCTCAAAAGTTCCTCGCTGGGCTGCTGATGGAGTGGAGGTCAACAAACGACTCCACTCCCTCCCCCACAATAGGTTAGGTAGAGGTTGCACAATGCTTTTGTCATGAAGATAACCATAGCCAGCCTCAACATCAACGGCGGCAGAGAGGCACACCGTAGATTTAACAATTTTTCGCTCCTGCGGAAGGGGAAATATGCGTGTGCTTCCTGCAAAGAAACCCACACCATTCCGGGAGATGAAGCCACGTGGCTCCTGGAATGGCAAGGAGAGGTCTGCATGAGCCACCTCACTACCACTTCTTCTGGGGTGGCCATCTTGTTGGCCCCGCATTTTCAGCCGGAGATCTTGTGGCTCGAGGAGCCCGTGCCAGGCCGCTTGCTGCACGTAACAGTTCGCCTGGGGGACGTGCCGCTCCATCTCATGAATGTGTACGCCCCTCAGCCCGGACCGCAGCCAACGCGCTTCTTTGAAGAGGTGTCCGCTCTTCTTGGCTCCGTCGACGTCGGCGACTGCATTGTCCTCGGGGGGGATTTTAACTGCACCCTCGAGGCGAGGGACCGCTCCGGTGCCCCGCAGAGCATGACGGCGATGGAGAAGTTGAGGTACTTGGTCGGGTCCTTCGACTTGGTGGACGTCTGGCGAAATCTCCATCCCGACTCCAGCGCCTTTACTTGGGTGAGGCCTGGAGTAGGATGGTCCAGAGTCGACCGTCTTTACGTGTCTCAGGCATACGTTTCCTGCGTCCCGGCGGCCTCCATGCGGCCAGTGCCGTGTTCGGACCACCACCTGGTGTGGGCGGAGCTCGCTTCGCTCTGCGCGAGGACGGGGTCCGCGTACTGGCATTTTAACAACCAGCTGCTGGAGGACGTGCGGTTCCAGGACTCGTTCCATCGTTTCTGGGCCGACTGGAGAAGGAAGCAGGGGGGCTTCCCCTCCTTGAGGCTATGGTGGGACGTGGGCAAGGCTCACGTCCGCGTCTTCTGTCAAGAGTACGCGAGGGGGTCGACCAAGGGGCGGGCGGCCAAGATCGGGCGCCTAGAAAAAGAGGTGCTTGACCTGGAGTCCCGTCTCGGTCAAGTCGTCGAGGACCCGGCCCTGCGGATGGTGTACGAAGCGAAGAAGGCCGCGCTGAAGGACCTGCAACTCGTCGGGTCCCGAGGCGCGTTCGTGAGGTCGCGGATCCGGTTCCTGCGGGATCTGGACCGCGGCTCCCCCTTCTTCTACTTGCTGGAAAAAAGACAGAGTGCCCGTAAGCAGCTCTTGACGCTGCTGGCCGATGACGGCTCTCTCGTCTCGGATCCGGAGGGCGTCAACAACAGGGCCCGTGAATATTACGGGGCTCTGTTCTCTCCGGAGCCGTCCAGCGAGGAAGCGTGTAGAGTTTTTTGGGAGGACTTGCCGGAGGTCGGCCCGGAGGTCGCCGAAAATCTGGAAGCTCCGCTAAGCCTGGCGGAGCTGACCGGCGCCCTCGACCGGCTCTCGAGGGGAAAATCCCCGGGGCTGGACGGGCTGACCGTGGAGTTCCACAGGGCGTTCTGGGACGTCCTGGGGGGCGACTACGCGCGGGTCCTGGGGGAAAGTCTGGCGACCGGGGAGATGCCCCTCTCTTGGCGCAGGGCAGTCATCGTCCTGCTGCCTAAGAAGGGCGATCTCCGCCTCCTTAAGAACTGGCGCCCGGTCTCCCTCCTCAGCACGGACTACAAAATCTTCACCAGGGCGATGTCTGCTCGCCTTGGCGCCGTGCTGGACCACATGATCCACCCCGACCAGTCCTACACGGTCCCAGGCCGGACAATCCACGATAACATCCATCTGGTCCGGGACCTCATCCATTATTCCCAGGAGGCTGGTCTGTCGGTCGCCTTCCTATCCCTTGACCAAGAGAAGGCGTTCGACAGGGTGGATCACGACTATCTGTTCGGGACTCTGCGCGCTTTCGGGTTCGGGACGCATTTCGTTGCCCGGATCCGACTTTTGTACGCCGCCGCGGAGTGTCTGATAAAGGTTAACGGGTCCTTGACGGCGCCCCTTCGCTTTGGGAGAGGGGTGCGCCAGAGATGCCCCATGTCCGGCCAGTTATATGCCATCTGTGTGGAGCCTTTCCTGCTCCTCCTGCGGACGAGGTTGACGGGACTGGCTCTGCAAGGGCCGGCTGTGGAGGTCGTCCTCTCGGCTTACGCCGATGACGTGCTCCTCGCGGTAGAGGATCCCGCTGACCTGCGGAGGATGCGTGAGTGCCAGGAGATTTACTCGGCCGCATCCTCCGCCAGGATCAACTGGGAGAAATGTTACGGACTCCTGGTGGGTCAGTGGCGGGTGGACTCCCTGCCGGAGGAGCTCAGGCCTTTTGCCTGGAGCACGACCCATCTCCTCTATCTGGGAGTCTACCTTAGCCCCGACGAGGAAGCCTGGCCGGCGAACTGGCAAGAGCTGGAGGCCAAGGTCGCCGCTCGCCTAGAGCGCTGGACAGGACTGCTCCAAGTGCTGTCCTACAGGTGTCGAGCGCTAGTCATAAACCAGCTGGTGGCCGCCATGTTGTGGTACCGGCTGGTCACTTTGACCCCTCCCCCTGCGTTTGTCGCCAAGATACAGAAGAAGCTGGTGGACTTCTTCTGGAACAACAGGAAGCACTGGGTCTCTGCCGCAGTCTTGAGTCTCCCGCTTGGGGAGGGCGGTCAGTCATTGGTGTGCGTCAGCGCCCAGCTCGCGACTTTCCATCTTCAGACCCTGCAGAGATACCTTTACGTCGAGCCCCCTCCTAGGTGGCGTGCTCTGGCGATGTATTTTTTCCGCCAGCAGCACGGCCTCAACTACGACATGCAGCTCCTGTTTGTGAGCTTGGGGGGGCGTCAGGACCGCCTTCCAGGAGCTGCCTGTCTTTTACAGGGAACTCATCAGGGTCTGGAATAAAGTCTCCACCAAGTGCAGCTCTCCACCGGCTGGAGTGGCGGCTGTCCTGCAGGAGCCGCTGCTCGGGAATCTGTACCTCCACGACCGAGGTTTCAGGTGGCGGTCGGATGAGAGGGCTGTGGTTGGTGAGGTGACCAGGGTCAGGGACCTGCTCGATGGCGGAGGAGCGGGCTGGATGGCGCCAGACACACTGGCACGGCGCCTAAATTCTGCCAACGTCCGCCGCGTGGCCGATGCCATCGAGTTGCTAAGAACAGCTCTGGGCCCCGACTCTGTTAGGTGCATCGAGGAGGCTCAAGCACGTGGGGAGATCCCGTCTGAACTGACCCCCGTCCGGACGGAATTCCTCATCGGCGCCAAACCCCGGAACCTCCTTCGGGGGCCGGCGCCTCACAACTTGAGCCGCCTCGGGGAAATCCCCTCCGTGCCTTTCAGTTCCGCGTGGAGGGGTTTCCTGTACGAGCTGCTCCTGCACACTCTCAACTTTGCCATCCTCGCCTACTGTCCGGACACGCCATAGCATACCATCTTGCCGTCTGCAGGAGGCGAGGGTCCCCGATGGAGGGCACTCTACGCGGGAGTCCTCCCAGTATTTATCGGGGACTTGGCCTGGAGGGTGGTGCACGGAGCAGTGCCGTGCAATAAATTTTTAAGCCGGTTCACGGGCTCCCAGGCCGCCTGCAATTTCTGCGGTCTGGAAGAGTCCGTGTTCCATGTTTTTATCGGATGCACAAGGTTGCAGCCCCTGTTTTATTATTTAAAGGGGCTGCTCCTGAAATTCTGGCTGCACTTCAGTCCCACACTCCTGATCTTTGGGCACCCTGTGCGGAGGGGAGCAGGTAGGTCCGAGGGCCTCCTCGTAGGACTGCTCATGGGCACGGCCAAGGGTGCCATCAGCCGGTCCAGGCAGCGGGCGGTCGAGGGGGTCGTTCAACCTGACTGCCTGCCTCTCTTCCGCGCGTACATCCGCGCCAGGGTGTCCTTGGAAATGGAGCATGCGGTGTCCACCGGTACGCTCGCGGCCTTCCGCGAGAGGTGGGCACCGGAGGGACTGGAGTGCATCATCACCCCCGGCAATCAAATTTTAATTTGATTTTATGTTTTAAGGTTTATTTTGTTTTAATTGCCGGTGTTTTTTAGTGTCCCCCTCCCCTTTTATAGGGGGCACTTGGAGGAAAAACATGATTTTAATGCCCCAAAAAAACCCACAAAAAACCCCCAAAAAAACAAAAACGGGGACTGGAAAATGTTTGGTGTGTCCCCCAGATCGGGGGGCCACGATTTAATGTTTTATGTTTCCTATCAAAAGAGTTCTGTGGACAAGCACTCCAAGATCCCTTTGTTCATCTACACTATAAAGTGGCCGACCGCTTAATGTGTATACCCTTTCCTTATTAGCCCTCCCAAAGTGCATTACCTCACACTTCTCCCAATTAAATTCAATTTGTCACTGCTCTGCCCACCTGACCAGTAGATTGATATCCTCCTGCAGTCCATGATTTTCCTCTTCATTATCAACCACACAGCCAATGTTAGTGTCATCTGCAAACTTCTTAATCATACACCCTATATTCAAATCTAAATCATTGATGTATACCACAAAAAGCAAGCGACCCAGTACTGAACCCTGCAGAACCCTACTGGAAACATCCTTCCAGTCACAAAAACATCCATCAACCATTACCCAGTGTTTCCTAACACTTAGCCAATTTTGGATCCAACTGACCACTTTGCCCTAGATCCCATGGGCTTTAACCTTTGTGACCAGTCTAACATGTGGGACCTTATCAAAAGCTTTGCTAAATTCCATACACATTACATCATACGCACTACCCTCATCGACCCTCTTGGTTACTGTTATGTCTTGGATAAAGAGTCAGACTAGATACTGCAAGCTCAAAGAAATTGTGACCGTAGTCCTTTATTACCGATCGCAGAGTGCCTCTCCAGCCTGTGAGGCCTCCTTATATACTGTTGGTCCCAAGGAATTGTGGGATCCCTTGGGACTCCAGGGGATAAGCCCTCTGGTGGTTAGACATGGTAATTACAGGTTTACATACATAACAACACTTCCCTCCAAAGTCAATAGTGTAACTATTTACAATGTGAGTCGATCTGGAGCCTTCCTTTCCCTGTTTGATTGTATTGGTGCAAATGCTGGTGTTGGTGAGTTGTTTGTTGGGTTTTCGCTGGGCTGCTGCGCAGCTGGCCTTGCTGGACTACTGGGGATGGTGAGTCTTGCTGGGCTGCTGTGGGTGATGGGTTCTGCTTCGTGGTCAACCGTTGGGTCGGTTGCCACATGTGTGTGTTGGAGGGTTTAAAAGGTAAAGTCTATTGTGGGTTGCTCTGGACAGTCCGTAAATCTGAGTTTGATTTGGTCCAAGTGTTTTCTGCAGGTAAGTCCATTTGCAAGTTTGACCACAAACACTCTACTCCCCTCTTTGGCTAAAACAGTACCAGCAGTCCATTTGGGACCTTGTCCATAGTTCAACACAAATACAGGATCATTTACTTCAATTTTGCGTGACACATTTGCGCGATTATGATATATATTCCGTTGAAGCCGCCTGCTCGCTACCTGTTCGGATAGATCAGGGTGGACTAACAAGAGTCTTATCTTAAATGCCCTTTTCATGAGCAGTTCAGCGGGAGGGACCCCGGTGAGCGAGTTGAGTCTTGTGCGATAGCTAAGCAGGACTCGGGATAAGCGAGTCTGCACTGAGCCTTCAGTTACCCTTTTCAAGCTCTGCTTGATTGTTTGAACTGCTCGTTCTTCCTGACCATTGGATGCTGGCTTAAACGGGGCAGACGTGATATGTTTGACCCCAGTGTAGATCATGAATTTCTTGAATTCGGCACTGGTATAGCACGGCTCATTGTCACTTACAAGGACATCAGGCAGGCTGTGCATGGTAAACATGGCCTGCAGGCTTTCAATGGTGGCAGCAGATGTGCTTGCCGACATTATCACACATTCAATTCACTTGGAGTACGCATCTACAACCACTAAAAACATTTTTCCCAAGAATGGGCCTGCATAGTCAACATGAACCCTGGACCACGGTTTGGAGGGCCAAGACCATAAACTTTGTGGCGCCTCTCTGGGTGCATTGCTTAACTGGGAACATGTATTACATTTGTGCACACAGGACTCTAAGTCTGCATCGATACTGGGCCACCATATGTGAGATCTGGCTATCGCTTTCATCATTACAATGCCTGGGTGGGTACTGTGAAGATCACTGATGAAAGTGTCCTTGCTCTTTTTTGGCACAACTACCCGATTAGCCCATCGTAGGCAATCTGCCTGTATAGACATTTCAGCTTTACGCCACTGGTACGGCTTTATTTCTTCCTGCATCGCTAACGGGACACTAGACCAACTCTCGTGGAGCACACAGTTTTTTACTAAGGACAGTAAGGGGTCCTGGCTCATCCAAGTTCTAATCTGTCAGGCGGTAACAGGTGATTGCTCACTCTCGAATGCTTCCATTACCATAACTAAATCTGCAGGCTGTGCCATCTCCAGCCATGTGGTGGGCAATGGTAGCCTCCTGAGGGCATCGGCACAGTTTTCTGTGCCTGGCCTGTGGCAGATGGCGTAGTTGTATGCGGACAACGTGAGCGCCCATCTTTGGATGCGGGCCGATGCCTTCGTATTTGTCCCCTTATTTTCAGAAAAGAGGGATATAAGCGGCTTATGCTCGGTTTCCTTTTTCAAATTTGAGCCCAAACAGATATTGATGCATTTTCTTTACCCCATAAACACATGCCAATGCTTCTTTTTCGAGCATACTGTAGGCCCTCTCGGCCTTAGACAGACTTCTGGATGCATAAGCAACTGGTTGCAATTTCCCAAATTCATTAGCTTGTTGCAGTACACACCCGATCCCGTAGGATGACACATCACAGGCTCGTGCCAAGCATTTACATGGATCGTACAATATAAGCAATTTGTTTGAACATAACAGCTTCCTAGCTTTCTCAAAGGCATTTTCTTGGCATTTACCCCATACCCATTCATCTCCTTTATGCAGTAAAGAATGCAGGGGTTCTAACAATAAGACCCGGTAAGATGTTACCAAAATAGTTCAGGAGTCCTAGAAATGACCGCAACTCTGTCACATTCTGTGGTCTTGGTGCGTTTTTAATTGCCTCCGTCTTCGAATCGGTGGGCCTGATGCTGTCCGCCGCGAACTCCACTTCAGCCGCCAGGAAAACGCACTTCGAGCGTTTTAGCCTGAGTCCTACACGATTAAGCCGACTAAGAACCTCCTCCAGGTTCTTCAGATGCTCGACGGTGTCCCGAGCTATAACCAAGATGTCGTCCTGGAAGACCACAGAGCGCGGGACCAACTTCAGCAAGCTTTCCAGGTTCCTCTGGAATATCGCCACGGCCAATCGAATCCCAAAAGGGCGTCTGTTGTAAAGGAAAAAAAGCTTTGCGCGTGTTGATGCAGGTGAGGCCTTTCGAACATTCCTCCAGCTCCTGCGTCATTTAGGCCGAGGTCAAGTCCAGCTTCGTGAAAGTTTTCCATCCCGCCAGCATCGCAAATAGGTCATCTGCCTTTGGTAGCGGGTATTGATCCTGCAGTGAAAAATGATTGACAGTTACTTTGTAATCACCACAGATTCTGATGGTGCCATCTCCTTTGAAGACTGGGACAATTGGACTGGCCCACTCATTGAATTTGATCGGCGAAATAATGCCCTCTCGTTGCAGCTTCTCCAGTTCGATCTCCACCCTCGTTCTCATCATGTAAGGTGTCGCTCTCGCCTAGTAATGGATGGGTCTCACCCCTGGAATCAATTGGATCTGCACTTTTGCTCCTTGGCACTTCCCGATGCCTGGTTCGAACAGCGAGGGGAACTTGCTTAGGACCTGGGCACATGAGATGTCATCAACGGACGAAAGCGCTCGTCGTCGTCCCAGTTCCAGCGTATCTTTCCCAGCCAGCTCCTGCCGAACAACGTGGGGCCATTGCCCGGTACCACCCAAAGTGGTAAATCGTGCACCGCTCCATTGTAGGAGACCTGGAATTGCTGTTAAAAGGGATATAGGGGCCGATTTTCATCAAGGCCTCCGCCCGCCCAAGTGCTGCCCAAAGTACTGCCGATGGCTGTCAAGGTACAGGGCAGTACTTTCGACAGGATATTCATCGCTGAGGTCCGTCGAAAGTCGGCGGGCGGCAAATGGACGACTTACGTCGCCAATCTGGGCGGCAGCAGGCGGGGGGTCTCATTCTCGGTGGCAGAGGCGTTTGCCACCCAAATGCCACCAAAGATGGAGTCGGGCCCACAGAGGATCGAAGAGCTGAAAAAAAAATGCAGCAGTAAAAATTAAAAAACTATTGGAAGACTTACAGGTGACCCCATGCAGGTAAGTTGTCATGGAAATTTAAAAAAAATGTCCAATTACCTTTTTTCAGGTTCTTCATACTCACTATCGGGGACAGACCAGCCTGCAGCAAGCGGTCCACCTCCATTCTACCTCCGAGTCCCACCGAATCCTGCCCGCAGGAATCTGGGAGCTCGGTGGGCAGGAGCTCAGTTGCGCCACTCGACCGTCCGCTAACATCAGCGGGCGGTCCCCGGTGGCTCTCCCCTCCTGCCTGCTCCTGGCCATCTCGAAAGTGGCACTGGGCGGATCAAGAAGAGCAATGTTGGCAGGAGTGGGCGGCAGTCGGCGGCAGCAGGCGGTAAGAGATGAATTTCGGCCCCATAATATTTTCCTTGATGTTTTTGAAACCAGTTCGAAAATGCTAATCCTTTCATATTTAGAAGTGATGGCCAAATTTCATATTCACAGAGGGTAAACAGTTCTGCCTTGAAGCTGTTTATACATTGACATCATATTGTTCAGCCCTGTTAACGCTGAGTAAACTGATGCATCATCAGCTGCTTTAGTTTATTATGAAGCTCTATCCTTGACAGCATATCAAACCAGTAAATGTGACAAATTGTAATGACTGAACCACGCATTTTGATTTCTTCACTATCTCAGCAGTTATCTAACTCAGTATTGGATTTTCTCTCATTTAATTCTCTCGAGTTTACCCTGTCTGCTCTCATCAATCAAATGCAATGTATGTTTCAGTCACTCGACAAATGCCAGCAGAGATAAGAGCAAGGTCAGCATAAATGTTACATTGGCTTCTGAAAACAAGCCTGAAGTTTCGACCCATAACCATAAATATATAAACCAGCAACTGCATGCTTCCTGCTGCTTATTAGGCGGGAAATTATGTGAGGGAAATTGATGGGATTGAAGGTCGATAAATCCCCGGGACCTGGTGGTCTGCATCCCAGAGTACTTAAGGAAGTAGCCCTAGAAATAGTGGATGCATTGGTGATCATTTTCCAACAGTCTATCGACTCTGGATCGGTTCCTATGGACTGGAGGGTAGCTAATGTAACGCCACTTTTTAAGAAAGGAGGGAGAGAGAAAATGGGTAATTATAGACCGGTTAGCCTGATATTGGTAGTGGGGAAAATGTTGGAATCAATTATTAAAGATGAAATAGCAGCACATTTGGAAAGCAGTGACGAGATCGGTCCAAGTCAGCATGGATTTATGAAAGGGAAATCCTGCTTGACAAATCTTCTAGAATTTTTTGAGGATCTAACTAGTAGAGTGGACAAGGGAGAACCAGTGGATGTGGTATATTTGGACTTTCCAAAGGCTTTTGACCAGGTCCCACACAAGAAATTGGTGTGCAAAATTAAAGCACATGGTATTAGGAGTAGTGTACTAATGTGGAATTCTGTACCACAGAGAGTTGTTGATGCCAGTTCATTGGATATATTCAAGAGGGAGTTAGATATGGCCCTTACGTCTAAAGGGATCAAGGAGTATGGAGAGAAAGCGGGAAAGGGGTACTGAGGAGAATGATCAGCCATGATCTTATTGAATGATGGTGCAGGCTCGAAGGGCCGAATGGCCTACTCCTGCACCTATTTTCTATATCTATGTTTCTATGTGAGACAAATAATATAGAATGAAGCTTTTATAAATATCTATAATTTCTCAAACATATACCAATGATACCACATTAATCTATTACATTATAGTACGCTAATACTTTATTTGTGGGCTAAAGTCTCACTCCAGACACTAGAGCACTTAAATATAGGCTGACACACCAGTTCAATGCTAAGGGAGTGCTGCACTGTCGGAGATGTCGTCTTTCAGATGAGGCATTAAACCGAGGACCAAGCAGCGCAGGGGGCCATTCAAGTGGGGGGAGTAAACAAAATGTTGTCGTGGTCAGGCCGCACCTGGAGTACTGCGTGCAGTTTTGGTCATCTTACTTAAGGAAGGATATACTAGCTTTGGAAGGGGTACAGAGACGATTCACTAGGCTGATTCCAGAAATGAGGGGGTTACCTTATGATGATAGATTGAGTAGACTGGGTCTTTACTCGTTGGAGTTCAGAAGGATGAGGGGTGATCTTATAGAAACATTTAAAATCATGAAAGGGATAGACTAGATAGAGGCAGAGAGGTTGTTTCCACTGGTAGGGGAGACTAGAACTGGGGGGCACAGCCTCAAAATACGGAGGAGCCAATTTAAAACCGAGTTGAGAAAGAATTTCTTCTCCAGAGGGTTGTGAATCTGTGGAATTCTCTGCCCAAGGAAGCAGCTGAGGCTAGCTCATTGAATGTTTTCAAGTCAAAGATAAATAGATTTTTAACCAATAAGGGAATTAAGGGTTACGGGGAGAGGGCGGGTAAGTGAGCTGAGTCCACGACCAGATCAGCCATGATCTTATTGAATGGTGGAGCAGGCTCGAGGGGCTAGATGGTCTACTCCTGTTCCTAATTCTTATGTTCTTATGTTCTTAAAGCAGGGAAAAATGGTAAAAAGATAAAATTAAAAGCTCTTTATCTGAATTCATGCAACATTCGTAACAAGATAGATGAGTTGACGGCACAAATAGATATAAATGTGTATGATCTGATAGCCCTTACAGAGACGTGGTTGCAAGATGACCAAGACATTGAACTGAATATTCATGGATATTTGACAATTTGGAAGGGTAGACAGAAAGGAAAAGGAGGTGGAGTAGCTTTGTGAATAAAGAATGAGATCAGTGCAGCACTAAGAAATGATATTGTCGCAGAAAATCAAGATGCAGAATTAGTTTGGGTGCAGATAAGAAATAATGGGAAGGAGTCACAGGTGGGTGTAATCTATAGGCCCCCTAACAGTAGATACACTGTTGGACAGAGTATAAATCAAGAAATAATGGAAGCTTATGAGAAAGGAACGGCAATAATCATGGGCGATTTTAATCCTCATATTGATTGAACAAATCAAATTGACCAGGGAAGCCTTGAGGAAGAGTTCATAGAATGTATCAGGGATGGTTTCCTTGAACAGTATGTTGTGGAACCAACTAAGGAGCAGGCTATCTTCGATCTGGTACTGTATAATGAGACAGGATTAATAAATGATCTCATATTAAAGGATTCTCTAGGAAAGAGTGATCATAGGATGCTTGAATTTCAAATTCAGTAGGAGGGTGAGAAAGTTGGATCTCAAACCAGTGTCCTTTACTTAAATAAAGGAGACTACAAAGGTATGAAGCCAGAGTTGGCTAAAGTAGACTGGGAAAATAGATTAAAGTGTAAGACAGTTGATAAGCAGTGGCAGACATTGAAGGAGATATTTCATAACTCTCAACAAAAATATATTCCAGTGAGAAGAAAAGACTTTAAGAGAAGGGAAAACCATCCATGGCTAACAAAGGGAGTAAAGGATGATGTCAAATTGAAAACAATGGCATACAATGTTGCCAAGATTAGTGGGAGGCCAGAGGATTGGGACATTTTTTAAAAATCAGCAAAGGACAACTAAAAAATGAATAAAGAGAGAGAAGATGGATTATAAGAATAAACAGATGGTAAGAGCTTCTACAGGTATATAAAAAGTAAGAGAATAGCTCGAGTAAACATTGGTCACTTAGAGGATGAGACTAGGGAATTAATAATGGGGAACAGGGAAACATCAGAGACTTTGAACAAATATTTTGTATCAGTCTTCATGGTAGAAGACACTAAAAACATCCCAGTAATAGATAATCAAGGGGCTATAGGGAAGGGGGAACTTAAAACAATCACTATCACTAAAGAAAAAGTACTCGGTAAAATAATGGGACGAAGGGTGGACAAATCCTCTGGACCTGATGGCCTGCATCCTAGGGTCTTAAAAGAAGTGGCTGCAGAGCTAATGGAAGCATTGGTTGTAATCTACCAAAATTCCCTGGATTCTGGAGAGGTACCAGCAGATTTAAAAACAGCAAATGTAACACCCCGATTAAAAAAGGAGGGTGACAGAAAGCAAGAAACTATCGACCATCTGACGTTGGGAAAATGCTGGAATCCATTATTAAGTAAGCAGTAGCTGGACATTTGGAAAAGCCGAATACAGTCAAGCAGAGTCAGCATACGTTTATGAAAGGGAAATCATGTTTGACAAATTTGTTGGAGTTCTTTGAGGATGTAACGAGCAGAGTGGATAAGGAAGAACCAGTGGATGTGGTGTATTTGGATTTCCAGAAGGCATTTGATAAGGTGCCACATAAAAGGTTACTGCACAAGATAGGAGCTCCCAGATTCCTGTGCGCGGGAGTCGCCGGCAGAACAGGGGTGGACCGTTGGCTGGAGGTTGGTCTGTCCTCGATAGTAAAAGAAGGTAAGTGACCATTTAAAAAAAAAATTTCAACAGCGACTTACCTGAATGGGGTCCCCTGAAGGTCTTCGGATCGTTTTTGTATTTTGTATTTTTTGTTGTGCGATTTTTATTTTCAGGTCTTTGACTATCCGTGGGCCCGACTCAATCCTTGGTGGCACTTGGGCGGCAAGCACCTCTGCCGCCGAGAATGCGACCTCCCGCCCGCTGCTGCCCAGATTGGCGGCGTACGTCTTCCATTTGCCACCCGCCAACCTTCGAGGGACCTTCTTCATGAATATCTCGCCCAAAGTACTGCCCGGTACCTCGGCGGCACTTTGGGCGGCACTTGGGCGGGCGGAGGCCTTGCTGAAAATCGGCCCCATTGAATCAAACTTTGATGGTTGCTTCCTCTTTGCTTGTATGTCCTCTTTGTCTTGAAAGATCTGGAACAATGTCAACTCTATAATTCTCTTGTTCTTCGTCAGCAACAGTACTCCTCCACCGAATTTCATTTCAACTTTACAACAGCAGGAAGTTTTTTTGTGAAAAATATGGGAAACTAAGAGAACATTTATGTCAAAACATTTGTTGAAATTGTCCATGATATAAAATATTTAATTTTGATATACTGAAACACGCAAAATATATTCATCATTAATGGCATAGCTTCATCCTTCTGATTCATTTTCTTAAATTAATGTTATTTAAGAGGACAGATTGTTCAAAACCTGTGCACGTACCTATAAATATTGCGTGAAATCTGTATCTCTATAGCAACGCATAGTGAAATTCTAACTTCCACAGCAATCTGTAGCATGCAAGATTTATTGTTGTCACGCCTTAGTCAACTAGCAGGCTGAGTCAGCCTGTGCTGACATCAATGTGATCTAGCTGATTGAGTGCAAGATTATAGTGTTTCAAAGGTTCAATGAATCGAACCCATGACCTTACACAAGAAAGTATTTCATTCTGCACTGATGGATTTATAGAACATAGGAGAGTTTAAAGGAAATCAATACCAAATGTACAAATTCACTCATAACCCTTAAAAACCTTTTGGGTGAGCAAAACTTCATGAGGTCACATCTAAATATATGCACTGCCAATTGAAAGATTAATTAACTTAAATTTACTCTGATGAAAATTCTTAAAAATTCTAAGAAATGTCTTGTGTTCAGATTACTTACTCACTTTCCTGTCATAATATTTACATATTCTTGAAGCATATTTCTAAATAAATATTAATTTCAAACACTTGGATGGTAACATGCTTTGTAACGAATGCTTTTAGTTCAAATTAATCATAAAGAATGGGAGTTTCTTTCTCTTGTCAAAAAAAATATACTCCCGGTCTCAGTAATTTGAATAAAACTTTCACTTTTTGCATAGCCAAATATTACTTGACTTATTGAGGCAATCAGGAGATTACAATAAACTAAAAAATAAGCTTGGAATTGCAGTACTTTTTTCGGGATAAATTTTAATAACCAAAAACGGGAGGTTCGGGGCCAGGGTCCGGTGAGATGTAAAATGTTGTTTTAAATCTCAAACCTGACGCCAACCTGCTCATTTCCAGGTTTATCACAGGCAGGGCAAGGCGTGGGCAACCAACCCACTCCCAGGAGGCAGGCTGGCCATTTAAATATTCTAATATGGCTGACAGGCTCAGATTTAACCAGTTTTACAGGTTTGACCCTGGCTGGCTGGGTTTCCCAGGCCTCAGGAAACCCGACAGCTCAAGGCAGTCGAGGACAGCTTCGAGGAGAAGATAAGTGCATCGCAACACTGCATTTGAGCTAATAGGAGCAGGAGTGCTTCCCAATCCTTACGCCCCATCGCTCCGGCCCACCAGAGCTTACCTTCTTTCCTTGGATTGCCCCCCATCAGATTTCCCCCCCCGCCCACCATACAAAGAGCCCCAGATCAGAACCTGTAACCCCCAGCGATCGGGGATCGGATTGTCTTGCCCAATCTTCCACTAGCAGCTGCAGGCTTCTTACCTCATGCTTTGACCTGCTCAGGAGTGTACCCCGCCCGACTGGAAGCCAAGCCTGTCCACATAACTGAAGACCCTCATGCATGGTAACATTCTCGTAAATCTCCTCTACACCTTCTCCAAGGCAATGGCTACTTCCCAAGGACTTTAAAAACAAGGCTCTCATTAATCCTCCCAGACATGCACGAAATCGTTGAGGCAAAGCGCCGTAAGCTGACTGAGTACCATGACAGAAATTCGAGGGGGAGATGGAATGAGATAGGGGACAAAGTGTTTCTACTAAACTATGGCAGGGGTCCCAAATGGCTTGCAGGGACAGTAACGGGCAAGGAAGGAAACAAGCTACTGGTAGTACAAATGGACAATGGCAAAACCTGCCGGAGGCATGTAGACCAAGTCAAAAACAGATTTATCAACAACACTGCGGAACCAGAGGCAGACTACAATGTGGAACTCGCACCACACCTGGTGGACAGACAGAGGGAACAACTTGAGGAAAGGGCAATCCCAACAGACAGCCCAGGCGAGTCAACAACAATCACACCAATCGAAACAGACAGCCCAGGCGAGATACCAGCAACCACACCCAAAGAAAAACAGACACCAAGGCAAACAACTGAACCACAACTCAGACGCTCCACGCGAGAGCGTAGACCACCTGAGAGACTGAACCTATAAAAACAATAAGATCTTGGGGGAGGGTGATGTCATGTATCTTACATTATTATATATAACTGTATTCTAACATGCTAGACATGACTGTAATAAGATATGACCTGTAACCACCAGCATACCTTACCACCAGGGGTGCACTTGCAAGAGACAGGTATATAAAGGCAGGTCTCAGGCAAGTGCAGCATTCCAGAGCTGTGAATAAAGGTGCAGGTCCAGAGTGACCTTAACTTCACTACATGCCTCGTGTGAATCTGTACTGAGGGGACAGGACTTTACACTTGGCAACATCATCTGAAAACACAGCATCAGTTTCCACATGTATGCTGATGACACCCAGCTCTATCTCACTGCCACTTCTCTCGATCCTTCCACGGTTTTTAATTATCAGACTGCTTGTCCAACATCCAGATCTGAATGAGCAGAAATTTTATCCAATTGAATATTGGAAAGACTGAAGCCATCATTTTCGATCCTCACCACAAAGTCCGTTCCCTAGCGACAGACTCAATCCCTCTCCACAACTGCTGTCGGAGGCTGAACCACACTGTTTGCAAACTTGGTGTCATATTTGACACTGAAATGAGCTTTCAACCACATATCCACAGCATAAGTGGAATCAGTTGGGTGGAGATAAGAAATAATAAAGGGAAGAAGTCATTGGTGGGCGTAGTCTATAGGCCCCCTAACAGTAGATACACTGTTGGACAGAGTGTAAATCAAGAAATAATAGAGGCTTGTAAGAAAGTTATGGCAATAATCATGGGTGATTTTAAGCTTCATATTGATTGAACAAATCAAATCGGCAAAGGTAGCCTTGAGGAAGAGTTCACAGAGTGTATCCGGGATGATTTCCTTGAACAGTACGTTGTAGAACCAACTAGGGAGCAGGCTATCTTCGGTCTGGTACTGTGTAATGAGACAGGATTAATAAATGATCTCAGAGCAAAGGAATCTCTAGGAAAGAGTGATTATAGGTTGGTTGAATTTCAAATTCAGTTGGAGGGTGAGAAAGTTGGGTATCAAATCAGTGTCCTGATCTTAAATAAGGCAATTACAAAGGCATAAAGGCAGAGTTGGCTAAAGTGGCTGGGAAAATAGATTAATGTGTAAGACGGTTGATAAGCAAAGGCAGATATTTAAGGAGATATTTCATAACTCTCAACAAAAATGTATTCCAATGAGAAGAAAAGACTTTAAGAGAAGGGAGAACCATCCGTGGCTAACTAAGGAAGTAAAGGATGGTATCAAATTGAAAACAATAGCGTACACTATTGCTAAGATTAGTGGGAGGCCAAAGGGTTGGCACATTTTTAAAAAACAGCAAAGGGCGACTAAACAAAAATAAAGAGAGCGAAGATGGATTATGAGAATAAATTAGCAAGAAATATAAAAACAGATGGTAAGATCTTCTACAGGTACAGGTGCAGCATCCAAAATCTGGAGTTCCGGAATCCAGAATGTTCCGGAATCCAGACTATGGACCGATTGATGGCAGGGTCATCTGGAATTCGTAAAATGTTCCGGAATCCGGACCCGCCGACCCTGCTGACCTCGAAGTCCCGCCACTGCCCGATCTCGGGCCTCATCTCGCTGCTCCTCGCTTCGCCGCCACCGCTGCCCGACCTCAGGCCTCGCATCATCGCCACTCACCATCACCCGACCTCGGGCCTCGCCTCACCGACCCTCGCCACTGCTGCCCGACCTCGGGCCTCAACTCACCGCTGTGTGCCTTGCCGCTGCCCGATCTCAGGCCTCACCTCACTGCCCCTCACCAACACCAGACCTCGGGCCTCGCATCATCGCCACTCGCCTCACCGCTGCCCGATCTCGGGCCTTGCCTCACCGCCACTCACCATCACCCGGCCTTGGGCCTCGCCTCACCGACCCTCGCCACTGCTGCCCGACCTCGGGCCTCAACTCACCGCCCCTCACCATCACCCGGCCTTGGGCCTCGCCTCACCGACCCTCACCGCCGCCCGACCTCGGGCCTCAACTCATCGCCCCTCGCCATCACCCGACCTCGGGCCTCACCTCGCCACCGCTGCCCTTACCTAGGGGCCTCCTCGCCGGCCCACTCAAACACATCCTGCACGATGGGGCCACCCGACCAGATCCTCTTTGGCGGGGCCCCACCCAAACACTTCCTCAATAGCGGGGCCCCGTCCGAACAATTCCTTGGTGGCTGGGCCTTGCCTGACATCCTCATCGACATGGCCGGCGACCCGAGCAGCTCATCAGCGAGCACCCCTCCCCCCCCTTTCTGACGTTCCAAAATCCGGATCTGGGATCGGGGGTTTCCGGCTTCATGATGTCAGAAAGAAATAGAAACATAGAAACATAGAATATAGATGTAGGAGTAGGCCATTCGACCCTTCCAGCCTGCATCACCATTCAATATGATCATGGCTGATCATGCACTTCATTACCCCTTTCCTGCTTTCTCTCCATACCCCTTGATCCCTTTAGCCATAAGGGCCACATCTAACTCCCTTTTGAATATATCTAACGAACTAGCATCAACAACTTTCTGTGGTCGAGAATTCCACAGGCTCGCAACTCTCTGGGTGAAGAAGTTTCTCCTCATCTCGGTCCTAAATGGCTTACCCCTCATCCTTAGACTGTGACCCATGGTTCTGGACTTCCCCAACATTGGGAACATTCTTCCTGTATCTAACCTGTCCAATCCCGTCAGAATTTTATATGTTTCTATGAGATCCCCTCTCATTCTTCAAATTCCAGTGAATATCAGCCTAATTAATCAAGTCTTTCTTCATATTTCAGTCCTATCATCCCAGGTATCAATCTGGTGAACCTTCGCTGCACTCCTTCAATAGCAAGAATGTCCTTCCTCAGATTAGGAGACCAAAACTGTACACAATATTGAAGGTGTCGTCTCACGAAGGCCCTGTACAACTGTAGTAAGACCTCCCTGCTATTATGCGCAAATCCTCTTGCTATGAAGGCCAACATGCCATTTGCCTTCTTCACCGCCTGCTGTACCTGTATGCCAACATTCAATGACTGATGTACCATAACACCCAGGTCTCATTGCACCTCCCCTTTTACTAATCTGTCACCATTCAGATAATATTCTGCCTTCCTGTTTTTACCACAAAATGGATAACCTCACATTTATCTATATTATACCGCATCTGCCATGTATTTGCCCACTCACTTAACCTGTCCAATTCACCCTACAGCCTCTTAGCATCCTCCTCACAGCTCATACTGCCACCCAGCTTAGTGTCATCTGCAAACTTGGCGATATTACATTCAATTCCTTCATATAAATCATTAATGTATATTGTAAATAGCTGGGGTCCCAGCACTGAACCTTGCAGTATCCCAATAGTCACTGCCTGCTATTCAGAAAAGGACCTGTTTATCCCGACTCTCTGCTTCCTATCTGCCAACCAGTTCTCTATCCACATCAATACATTACCCCCAATACCATGTGCCTTAATTTTGCACACTAATCTCTTGTGTGGGACCTTGTCAAAAGTCTTTTGAAAGTCCAAATACACCACATCCACTGGTTCTCCTTTGTCCACTCTACTAGTTACATCCTCAAAAAATTCTAGAAGATTTGTCAAGCATGATTTCCCTTTCATAAGTCCATGCTGACTTGGACCGATCCTGTCACTGCTTTCCAAATGCGCTGCTATTTCATCCTTAATAATTGATTCCAACATTTTCCCCACCACCGATGTCAGGCTGACTAGTCTATAATTCCCTGTTTTATCTCTTCCTCCAAAGTCCGGAAAAACGTGGAATCTGGAATGGCCTCGGTCCCGAAGGTTCTGGATTCGGGACACTGCACCTGGATATAAAACAGAAGAAAGTAGCGAAATTAAACGTTGGTCACTTAGAGGATGAGACTGGTGAATTAATAATGGGGAACAGGGAAATGGCAGAGACATTGAACAAATATTTTGTACAGGTCTTCATGGTAGAAGACACTAAAAACATCCCAATAATAGATAATCAAGGGGCTATAGGGAGGGGGGAACTTAAAACAATCTGTATCACTAAAGAAAAAGTATTCGGTAAAATAATGGTATTAAAGGTGAACAAGTCCTCTGCACCTGATGGCCTGCATTCTAGGGTTTAAAAGAAGTGACTGCAGAGATAGTGGATGCATTGTTTGCAATCTACCAACATTCCATGGATTCTGGAGAAGTCCCAGCGGTTTGGAAAACCGGAAAGTTAACATCCCTATTTAAAAATGGAGGGAGACAGAAAGCGGGAAACTATAGACCTGTTAGCCTAACACCTGTCGTTGGGAAAACACTAGAGTCCTTTATTAAGGATGTAGTAGCAGGACATTTAGAAAAACATTATACAGTCAAGCAAGGTCAGCATGGAATTATGAAAGGGAAGTCATTTTTGACAAATTTTCTGGAGTTCCTTGAGGATATAATGAGCTGGGTGGATAAGAGGGAACCAGTAGATGTGGTGTATTTGGATTTCCAGAAGGCATTTGATAAGGTCCCACATAAAATGTGACTGCACAAGTCTCACGGGTTTGGGGGTAATATATTAGCATGGATATAGGACTGGCTAACTAACAGAAAATAGAAAGTCGGTTTAAATGAGTCATTTTCCAGTTGGCAAACAGTAACTAGTGGCAAACAGTAACTAGTAACTAGTCAGTGCTGGTGCCTCAACTATTTACAATATATATTAATGACTTGGATTAACGGACCGAGTGTACTGTAGCCAAGTTTGCTGATGATACAAAGATGGGTGGGAAACCAAGTTGTGAGGAGGACACAAAGAATCTGCAAAGGTATATAGACAAGCTAAGTGAGTGGGAAAATATTTGGCTGGTGGAGTATAATGTGAGTGTAACCACTTGGGCAGGAAAAATAAAAAATCAATTTATTTTTTAATTTGTGAGAGATTACAAAATGCTGCAGTACGAAGGGACCTGGGCTCCTTGTGCATTAAACACAAAAAGTTAGTATGCAGGTACAGCAAGTAATCAGGAAGGCAATTGGAATGTTGGCCTTTATTGCAAGGGGGATGGAATATAAAAGCAGGGAAGTCATAGAAACATAGAAACATAGAAAATAGGTGCAGGAGTAGGCCATTCGGCCCTTCTAGCCTGCACCGCCATTCAATGAGTTCATGGCTGAACATTCAACTTCAGTACCCCATTCCTGCTTTCTCGCCATACCCCTTGATCCCCCTAGTAGTAAGGACCTCATCTAACTCCTTTTTGAATATATTTAGTGAATTGGCCTCAACAACTTTCTGTGGTAGAGAATTCCACAGGTTCACCACTCTCTGGGTGAAGAAGTTCCTCCGCATCTCAGTCCTAAATGGCATACCCCTTATCCTTAGACTGTGACCTCTGGTTCTGGACTTCCCCAACATTGGGAACATTCTTCCTGCATCTAACCTGTCTAACCCCGTCAGAATTTTAAATGTTTCTATGAGGTCCCCTCTCATTCTTCTGAACTCCAGTGAATACAAGCCCAGTTGATCCAGTCTTTCTTGATAGGTCAGTCCCGCCATCCCGGGAATCAGTCTGGTGAACCTTCACTGCACTCCCTCAATAGCAAGAATGTCCTTCCTCAGGTTAGGAGACCAAAACTGTACGCAATACTCCAGGTGTGGCCTCACCAATGCCCTGTACAACTGTAGCAACACCTCCCTGCCCCTGTACTCAAATCCCCTTGCTATGAAGGCCAACATGCCATTTGCTTTCTTAACCGCCTGCTGCACCTGCATGCCAACCTTCAATGACTGATGTACCATGACACCCAGGTCTCTTTGCACCTCCCCTTTTCCTAATCTGTCACCATTCAGATAATAGTCTGTCTCTCTGTTTTTACCACCAAAGTGGATAACCTCACATTTATCCACATTATACTTCATCTGCCATGCATTTGCCCACTCACCTAACCTATCCAAGTCGCTCTGCAGCCTCACAGCATCCTCCTCGCAGCTCA
Organism: Pristiophorus japonicus; assembly: GCF_044704955.1. Taxonomy (NCBI): domain Eukaryota; kingdom Metazoa; phylum Chordata; class Chondrichthyes; family Pristiophoridae; genus Pristiophorus; species Pristiophorus japonicus. The sequence continues at coordinate 182,009,857 of NC_091978.1, read as the reverse complement.
CACTGCCACCCAACTTAGTGTCATCCGCAAATTTGGAGATACTACATTTAATCCCCTCGTCTAAATCATTAATGTACAGTGTAAACAGCTGGGGCCCCAGCACAGAACTTTGCGGTACCCCACTAGTCACTGCCTGCCATTCTGAAAAGTACCCATTTACTCCTACTCTTTGCTTCCTGTCTGACAACCAGTTCTCAATCCATGTCAGTACACTACCCCCAATCCCATGTGCTCTAACTTTGCACATCAATCTCTTGTGTGGGACCTTGTCGAAAGCCTTCTGAAAGTCCAAATATACCACATCAACTGGTTCTCCCTTATCCACTCTACTGGAAACATCCTCAAAAAATTCCAGAAGATTTGTCAAGCATGATTTCCCTTTCACAAATCCATGCTGACTTGGACCTATCATGTCACCTCTTTCCAAATGCACTGCTATGACATCCTTAATAATTGATTCCATCATTTTACCCACTACCGATGTCAGGCTGACCGGTCTATAATTCCCTGTTTTCTCTCTCCCTCCTTTTTTAAAAAGTAGGGTTACATTGGCTACCCTCCACTCCATAGGAACTGATCCAGAGTCAATGGAATGTTGGAAAATGACTGTCAACGCATCCACTATTTCCAAGGCCACCTCCTTAAGTACTCTGGGATGCAGTCCATCAGGCCCTGGGGATTTATCGGCCTTCAATCCCATCAATTTCCCCAACACAATTTCCCGGCTAATAAGGATTTCCCTCAGTTCCTCCTCCTTACTCGACCCCCCGACCCCTTTTATAACCGGAAGGTTGTTCGTGTCCTCCTTCGTGAATATCGAACCAAAGTACTTGTTCAATTGGTCCGCCATTTCTTTGTTCCCCGTTATGACTTCCCCTGATTCTGACTGCAGGGGACCTACGTTTGTCTTTACTAACCTTTTTCTCTTTACATATCTATAGAAACTTTTGCAATCCGTCTTAATGTTCCCTGCAAGCTTCTTCTCATACTCCATTTTCCCTGCCCTAATCAAACCCTTTGTCCTCCTCTGCTGAGTTCTAAATTTCTCCCAGTCCCCAGGTTCGCTGCTATTTCTGGCCAATTTGTATGCCACTTCCTTGGCTTTAATACTATCCCTGATTTCCCTTGATAGCCACGGTTGAGCCACCTTCCCTTTTTTATTTCTATGCCAGACAGGAATGTACAATTGTTGTAGTTCATCCATGCGGTCTCTAAATGTCTGCCATTGCCCATCCACAGTCAACCCCTTAAGTATCATTCGCCAATCCATCCCAGCCAATTCACGCCTCATACCTTCAAAGTTAGCCTTCTTTAAGTTCTGGACCATGGTCTCTGAATTAACTGTTTCATTCTCCATCCCAATGCAGAATTCCACCATATTATGGTCACTCTTCCCCAAGGGGCCTTGCACAATTGTACAGGATATTGGTGAGACCACAGCTAGAGTACTGTGTACAGTTTTGGTCTCCTTAGTTAAGGAGGGATCATTATCATCTTCATCAAAGGCAGTCCTTTGGAGTCGAGGATGACTTGTTTCTATTCTAAAAATGAGTTCTCAGGTGACTGAGGAGTTCAATGCAGGAACGACAGTCTCTGTCACAGGTGGGGCAGACAGTGGTTGAAGGAAAGGGTGCGCTGGGGGCCTGGGTTGACACACATTCCTTCCGCTGTCTACACTTGGTTTATGCTTGTTCTCGGTGATAGGACGTGAGGTGCTCAGCGCCCTCCCGTATGCTCTTCCTCCACTTTGAACGGTATTGGCCCAGGGGTTCCCAGGAGTCGGTCGGTGTTGTGTATGTGCACTTGTATTTATACTGTACAGCCACCAGAGGGCTCATCCCCAGGAGTCCCAAGGGAACCCATAATCCCTGGGACCACAGGTATTTAAGGAGGATTCACAGGTTGGAGTGGCATTCTGGAGCCCTGCAAAAAAAGACTTTGGTCACATTTTACTTTGAGCTCACAGTGTTCAGTCTGACTCTTTCTCCATACACTACAACTGGCGATGAGATACAGATAGTGAACCCAAAGATGCAGAGAACAGTGGGCATCCTGGAGAAATTTTCGGAGGGAGATGATTGGGAAACTTTTATGGAGCGACTCGACCAATACTTCGTGGCCAACGAGCTAGATGGGGAAGAGAGCGCTGCCAAACGAAGGGTGATCCTCCTCACTGTCTGTGGGGCATCAACATATGGCCTCATGAAGAATCTGCTCACTCCAGCGAAACCCACGAAGAAATCATACGACGATTTGTGCACACTGGTCCGAGAGCATTTGAACCCGAAGGAAAGCGTTCTGATAGCGAGGTATCGGTTCTATACCTACAAAAGGTCTGAAGGCCAGGAAGTGGCGAGTTATGTCGCCGAGCTAAGATGTCTTGCAGGACATTGTGAATTTGAAGGACATTTGGAGCACATGCTCAAGAGACTTTTTCATACTTGGCATTGGTCACGAAACCATACTTGGCAAACTTTTGAATGTAGTGACCCCAACCTTGAGTAAGGCCATAGCGATAGCCCAGGCATTCATTGTCACCAGTGACAATATGAAGCAAATCTCCCAGCACACAAGTGCTGCTACAAGTACTGTTAACAAAGTGATGTTGTTTTCGAATCGTAACGTACAGGGCAGGTCACACATACCTGCAAGCTGCACGTCCGCAGATGACTCAGAGTCCACCATCAAGGGTAAAGAATGCAAGGCCATTAATACCTTGTTGGCGCTGCGGGGGTGATCATCGTTTCCATTGATGCCGTTTCAAAGGGTACGTTTGTAAGAGTGTGCAGGCGAGCTGCTAAGTCTGTAAAACCTGCAAATCACCATGTTGCAGAGGAGGCCAGATCCACAGAGGATCACGACGAACCAGAGCCTAAGATAGAAGAGGTGAAGGCACATGGGGTGCACACATTCACCACGAATTGCCTCTGATAATGCTGAATGTTGAACTAAATAGACTCCCGGTTTCAATGGAGCTGGACATGGGTGCGAGTCAGTCCACCACGGGAAAAAAGACTTTTGAAAGGTGTGGTGCAACAAGGCCTCAAGGCCATAATTCCAGTTTGCACGAAACTAAGAACTTACACGAAAGAACTGAATCCTGTAATCGGCAGTGCTACCGTAAAGGTCTCCTATGATGGAGCGGTGCACAAGCTGCCACTCTGGGTGATATCGGGCGATGGTCCCATGCTGCTCGGCAGGAGCTGGCTGGGAAAGATACGTTGGAACTGGGACGATGTCCGAGCGCTATCGCCCGCTGACGACAATTCGTGTGCCGAGGCCTCAAACGAATTTCCTTTGCTGTTTGAACCAGGCATCAGGAAATTCCAAGGAGCAAAAGTGCAGATCCACCTAATTCCGGGGGCGCGACCCATCCATCACAAGGCAAGAGCAGTACCGTACATGATGAGAGAAAGGGTAGCGATCGAGCTAGACTGACTGCAAAGAGAGGGCATCATTTCACCGATCGAGTTCAGCGAATGGGCCAGTCGTATTGTCCCAGTCCTTAAGGGAGATGGCACCGTCAGAATCTGTGGCGATTACAAAGTAACTATCAATCTTTTCTCCCTGCAGGACCAGAGACCGATGACCACTTTGCAACACTGGCGGGAGGAAAGACGTTCATGAAGCTGGATCTGATATCAGCCTACATGACGCAGGAACTGGAGGAATCATCGAAGGCTCTCACCTGCATCAACACGCACACGGGTCTTTTTATTTATAACAGATGCCGTTTGGAATCTGATCAGGGGCGGCGATATTCCAGAGAAACATGGAAAGCTTACTGAAGTCGGTCCCGCACACCGTGGTCTTCCAGGATGATATTTTGGTTACTGTTCGGAACACAGTCGAACATCTGCAGAACGTGGAGGAGGTTCTTAGTCGACTCAACTGCGTGGGGCTCAGGTTAAAGCGCTCAAAATGCATTTTCCTGGCACCTGAAGTGGAGTTCTTGGGAAGGAGGATTGCGACGGATGGCATCAGGCCCACCAACGCGAAGACGGTTGCAATCGAGAATGCACCGAGGCCGCAGAATGTGACGGAGCTGTGGTCGTTTCTGGGACTCTTGAACTACGATGTAACTTCTTACCGGGTCTCAGCACACTGTTAGAACCACTACATGTTTTACTATGAAAAGGGGGCGAATGGGTTTGGGGCAAAAGCCAAGAAAATGCCTTTGTAAAAGCGAGAAAATTGTTACGCTCAAACAAATTGCTTGTGTTGTATGATCCATGTAAGCGTTTGGTACTAGCATGTGATGCATCGTCATATGGCGTCGGGTGTGTATTGCAACAAGCTAATGATTTCGGGAAACTGCAAACCATTGCCTATGCATCCAGGAGTCTGTCTAAGGCTGAGAGAGCCTACAGCATGATTGAAAAAGAAGCGTTAGCGTGTGTCTATGGGGTAAAAAAAATGCATCAATACCTGTTTGGGCTAAAATTCGAATTGGAAACTGACCATAAGCCACACATATCCATGTTTTCCGAAAGTAAAAGGATAAATACCAACGCATCGGCCCGCATCCAGAGATGGGTGCTCACGTTGTCTGCATACAACTAAGCCATCCGCCACAGACCAGGCACAGAAAACTGTACCGATGTTCTCAGTAGGCTGCCATTGGCCACCACGGGGGTGGAAATGGCACAGCCCGCAGATCTAGCCATGGTTCTGGAAGCATTTGAGAGTGAGCAATCACCCATCACTGCCCGGTAGATCAAAACCTGGACAAGCCAGGACCCCTTATTATCTCTGGTCAAAAGCTGTGTGCTTCACGAGAGCTGGTTCAGTATCCCAGTGTAAATGCAGAAAGAGATAAAGCCATTCCACCGGCGCAAAGATGAAATGTCTATTTAGGCAGACTGCCTTCTGTGGGGCAATCGAGTAGTGGTCCCCAAGAAGGGCAGAGACACCTTCATCAATGACCTTCACAGTACCCACCCAGGCATCGTAATGATGAAAGCGAAAGCCAGGTCCCACATATGGTGACCCGGTATCGATGCGGTCTTAGAGTCCTGCGTTCACATGCTCGCAGTTAAGCAATGCACCCAGGGAGGCGCCGCTAAGTTTATGGTCTTAGCCCTCCAAAACGTAGTCGAGGGTACACGTCGACTATGCAGGCCCGCTCTTGGGTAAAATGTTCCTTGTGGTTGTAGACGCGTATTCCAAGTCGATTGAATGTGAGATAATGTCGGCTAGCATGTCCGCTGCCATTACTGAAAGCCTGTGGGCGATGTTTGCCACATACGGCTTACCCGATGTCCTGTTGAGCGACAACAGGCCATGTTTTACCAGTGCTGAGTTCAAAGAATTCATGACCCGTAATGGGATCAAACATGTCACATCTGCCCCATTTAAACCAGCGTCCAATGGTCAGGCAGAGAGAGCAGTGCAAACCATCAAGCAAGGCTTGAAGAGGGTAACTGAAGGTTCACTGCAGATTCGCCTATCCTGAGTCCTGCTTAGCTACTGCACGAGACCCCACTCACTCACTGGGATCCCACCTGCTGAACTGCTCATGAAAAGAACACTTAAGACAAGACTCTCGTTAGTTCACCCTGATCTACATGAACAGGTAGAGATCAGGCGGCTTCAACAAAGTGCATACCATGATAGCGCAAATGTGTCATGCGAGATTGAAATCAATGATCCTGTATTTGTATTAAATTAGGGACGAGGTCCCAAGTGGCTTCCCAGCACTGTCGTGACCAAAGAGGGAAGTAGGGTGTTTTGGGTCAAACTTTCAAATGGACTCATTCACTGGAAACACTTGGACCAAATCAAACTCAGATTCACGGACTATCCTGAGCAACCCACCTTGGACCCTATCTTTTTTAATCCCCCAACATACACACCAGTGGCAACTGGCACCACGGTTGACCACGAAGCAGAACCCATTGTAAAGTCCTGACCCTGCAGTACAGACTTACACGAGGCACATGCTGAAGTCAAGGTCACTCTGGACCTGCACCTTTATTTCACAGCTCTCGAGTGCCACACTTGCCTGAGACCTGCCTTTATACACCTGTGTCGAACAGATATCCAGTGTCTCCTGCAAGTGCACCCCTGGTGGTAAAGTATGCTTGTGGTAACAGGTCATATCTAGTTACAGTCATGTATAGCATGGTAAGATACAGTTATATACAGTAGTGTGAGATACATGACACCCATCATCCGCTGCAGCCCTGCAGGGCCCAACACACCAGGCAGCCCAGCAAGGCCAGCTGCACAGCAGCCCAGCAAGGGCCCAACAAATAATTCAACAACACCAGCTTTCACACTGAGATGATCAACCAGGGCAAGAAGGGTCCCAGATCGACTCACATTGTAAATATTTACACTGTTGACTTTGGCGGGGGTGAGGCGGGGGGGGGGGCGGTGGGGGAGTGTTATTGTATATGTGGACTTGTATTTACTCTGTACAGCCACTAGAGGGCTCATGCACTGGAGTCCCATGGGATCCCATAATCCCTTGGGAGCACAGGTATTTAAGGAGGCTTCACAGGTTTGAGTGGCACTCTGGAAACCTGCCATAAAAGACTAATGTCACACTTTACTTTGAGCTCACAGTGTTCAGTCTGACTCTTTCTCCATACACAACAGTGGGGTTGTTGCACTTTGTCAAGGAGGCTTTGAGCGTGTCCTTGCAGCATTTCCCCTGCCCACCTGGGGCTCCCTTGTCAGGGAGCATGCAGACTGCCCAACGGAGCTGATCGAGCATGGTCAATTCTTCGAAGCTGGGGATGTTGGCCTGAGCAAGAACACTGATGTTGGTGCGAATGTCTTGCCAATGGATTTGCAGGATCTTGCGGAGGCAGCATTGGTGGTATTTCTCCAGTACTTTGATGTGACTGCTGAATATACTCCACATCTCTGAGCCATATAGGAGGTCGGGTATCACTACTGCCTTGCAGACCATGTTGGGGTAAAAGGAAGACTTCTCTTCCTCGAGATGGACTCACTGATATAAGGAATCGACACCTGCCCTTTGGTATAGCGACCACGGAATCACTCAGACTAAACCTTGGTTCAACCGTTTTTTATTCGAACATGCTCGGGAAGGTTCTGATGAACGCTTCTTGGAACAAAAGTTTTCAATTACATTTGTACATTTTTAGAGGTGTGTGACCCTCCTACAAAATCACGATTGGCCTACTACTCAGACTGGCTCTGAGTGGTTCCCTCCACCTGTCCATCTCCCATGGTTTTACCCTTCTGGAATGTGTTATTGAGTGGTGTCAACTTTGCCTCAGTTCCTCATGACGTGTGAATTGACCTTACCTCCCAGGGTTTGCTATCTTTCTAGACTGTTGACTCACCACTGTCCTTGGTGGGTGTGTTATTCTGTACTGAGTGTATGTTTTCATCTTCTATCAGTCTGTACTAAGAGTCAATGCATTGTTGGCTCCTTATGATTCTTCAGAACCTCCTAATACTGATAAGCCCTACAATTCAGTTCGGGTATCGTTTTTCCTTCCATTACAACCATGAGCTTGGTGCCGGATTCGAGGTCCTGGTCTTCAAACACTCTCTTCCTCAGGCAACCGAAATCTGCGCTAGCGCAATGGAGGCGGTGTTGGATCTCGTCGTCAATGTCTGCTCTTGCTGACGTAGGCTCCCGTAGTATGGAAAATTGTCCACATTATCCAAGGCCAAGTCGTGGATTTTGATAATCGGGGGACAATGCTGTGTGGCGGAATCAGGTTGGTAGAGGACATTTGTTTACAGATGTTTAGCGTAAGGCCTATGCTCTTGTATGCCTTGGTGAAGGTGTTGATGATGGCTTGGAGTTCGGCCTCCGAGCGTGTGCAGACGGAAGCATTGTCTGCATACTGTAGCTCAATGACAGAGGATGGGATGACCTTGGATCTGGCCTGGACGCAGCAGAGGTTGAACAGCTTCCCAACTGTTCTATAATTTAGCTCCACTCCGGCGGGGAGCTTGCTAAGGGTGAGATGAAGCAAGACACAGCCCTGCTTGGCCCCGGTCCGGACATGGATTGGGTCTGTGGTGGATCATGTCACCATGGAGCAGAAGGAGGATGGTGACAACCTTTTGAGGGCAGCCAAAACATCATCTCAGGCCACATTATCTGAGGCCACCATCTCAGTACAACCTCAGCCAGGCACAAGGTAGAAAAGGCCATCCATCAGCTGAGGAATAATAAGGTAACAGGAGCAGATGGAATTCCCATCGAAGCACTTTTGGCATGAATACATGACCTTATTTCTCTTATCTGGAAGGAAGAGAGCATGCCAGGAGATCTCAGGGACGCCGTAATCGTGACCATCTTCAAAAAAGGGGACAAGTCCGACTGTGGTAACGACAGAGGAATCTCCCTGCTGTTGGCCACAGGAAAAACCATTGCAAGAATCCTCCTCAATCATATTCTCCCTGTGGCTTAATGCGGATTCCGTCCACTGAGGGGTACAACGGACATGATCTTTACCGTGCAACAACTACAAGAGAAATGCAGGAAACAGCACCAACCCTTGTACATGACCTCACAAAGGGCTTTAACACTGTGAACCGTGAGGGATTATGGAGCGTCCTCCTCTGTTTCGTCTGCCCTCAATATTTTGAAAGGAGGGAGATACGTGCATTGGAGGCAGTTCAGTAAAGTTTCACTCGGTTGATTCCTGAGATGAAGGGCCTGACTTATGAAGTAAGGTTGAGGATGTTGGGCCAATACTCATTGGAGTTCAGAAGAACGAGAGTTGATCTTATTGAAACATATTAGATACTGAGGGGGCTTGACAAGGTAGATGCAGAGAGGATGTTCCCACATGTTGGGACATCTCGAACTAGGGGTCATAGTTTAAGAATAAGGGGTCGCCCATTTAGAATTGAGATGCGGAGGAATTTCTTCGCTCAGAGGGTCATAAAACTCTGGAATTCTCTGTCCCAGAGAGCTGTGGAGGCTGGGTCATTGAATATATTTAAGGTGGAATTAGACAGATTTTTGAAGCTGTGGAATTCTCCACCAAGAAGGCTGTGGAGGCCAAGTTACTGAATATATTTAAGAGGAAGATAGATAAATTTCTAGAAACAAAAGACATCAAAGGGTATGGGGAAGAAACAGGGATATGGTGTTGAGATAGAGAATCAGCCATGATCATATGGGCTCCAAGTTTCCACATGATTTGCTCCTGATTTTTAGGAGCAACTGGTGGAGAACAGAGTATCTTAGAAATCGGAATTCTCCACATTTAAATTTTCTGCAGTTCTAGTCAGGTAGAACAGTTTCACTTTGGAACTGATTTTTTTTTTCAAAAGGGGGCGTGTCCGGCCACTGACGCCTGATTTGAAAGTTTCCACAGTGAAAACATACTCCAAACTAACTTAGAATGGAGCAAGTGAAGATTTTTGTAGGCTTGCAAAAACCTTGCCTACACATTAAAAAATCAGGCGCAGGTTACAAATTAGGCATCCGGAACGAGGGGCGGGGGGGGGGGGGAGGGAAGTCATTACATTCTACAATAAATCCTCAGTTATACTTATACAAATATTATACAAATAAATCCAACCTGAATAAAAATTTATAAGCAAAGAAAAGATTAAATAAACCATGTTCCTATCTGTGTGAAAGTGCTTCAGGCAGGGAGAAGGCTGCAGGAAGCCTCACAAGTTGAGGCAGCCGTTCCCGACGACGGTGGGGGAAAAGGCAGTGAGGGCCCGATCGACCAATCGACCGACGGCAGGGGGTGGGGGGAGGCCCCCCTGCCGTCGGTCGGGCCCGTTGGAAAACGGCTGCCTCAACTTCTGAGGCTTCCTGCAGCCTTCTCACTGCTGCAAGAAGCCTCAGTGCTGATCATGGAAGGGCAATGTGGTTTTATTAAAAAATGTTAAAAATTGAACAGCTACAAAGAACTACAAAAATGGCCGAGTGCCAATGTTTCCTTCAGACTGCACATGCGCGAACGCTCCAACGCGCACGCGCAGGGTTGCCGGCACAAAAAAAACTCATTTAAATGGTACCCGCCCCCTCCTACTTACAAAATCGGCGCGAGTGGTAGGCTCCGCCCCCTGGGCGCCGCGCCAAGCTGACATCGAGCTGCAAAGCGCTCGAGAATAGCTCGGAGGGGCGCCTGTTTTGACGCGTGTGGAAACTTGGGGCCACTGAATGGCGATGCACATAGATTCGGCTACTTTAATATGCACATAGATTGGGCTAGCCAAACTGGAAGCAATACGGTGGAGGAGGATTTCCTGGAGTGCATAAGGGATGGTTTTCTAGACCAATATGTCGAGCAACCAACTAGGGGGGAGGCCATCTTATACTGGGTGTTGTGTAATGAGAGAAGATTAATTAGCAATCTCATTGTGCGAGGCCCCTTGGGGAAGAGTGACCATAATATGGTGGAATTCTGCATTAGGATGGAGAATGAAACAGTTAATTCAGAGACCATGGTCCAGCACTTAAAGAAAGGTAACTTTGAAGGTATGAGGCGCGAATTGGCTAGGATAGATTGGCGAATGATACTCAAGAGGTTGACTATGGATGGGCAATGGCAGACATTTAGAGACCGCATGGATGAACTACAACAATTGTACATTCCTATCTGGCATAAAAATAAAAAAGGGAAGGTGGCTCAACCGTGGCTATCAAGAGAAATCAGGGATAGTATTAAAGCCAAGGAAGTGGCATACAAATTGGCCAGAAATAGCAGTGAACCTGGGGACTGGGAGAAATTTAGAACTCAGCAGAGGAGGAGAAAGGGTTTGATTAGGGCAGGGAAAATGGAGTACGAGAAGAAGCTTGCAGGGAACATTAAGGCGGATTGCAAAAGTTTCTGTAGATATGTAAAGAGAAAAAGGTTAGTAAAGACAAATGTAGGTCCCCTGCAGTCAGAATCAGGGGAAGTCATAACGGGGAACAAAGAAATGGCAGACCAATTGAACAAGTACTTTGGTTCGGTATTCACGAAGGAGGACACAAACAACCTTCCGGATATAAAAGGGGTCAGAGGGTCTAGTAAGGAGGAGGAACTGAGGGAAATCTTTATTAGTCGGGAAATTGTGTTGGGGAAATTGATGGGATTGAAGGCCGATAAATCCCCAGGGCCTGATGGACTGCATCCCAGAGTACTTAAGGAGGTGGTCTTGGAAATAGCGGATGCATTGACAGTCATTTTCCAACATTCCATTGACTCTGGATCAGTTCCTATCGAGTGGAGGGTAGCCAATGTAACCCCACTTTTTAAAAAAGGAGGGAGAGAGAAAACAGGGAATTATAGACCGGTCAGCCTGACCTCAGTAGTGGTAAAATGATGGAATCAATTATTAAGGATGTCATAGCAGCGCATTTGGAAAAAGGTGACATGATAGGTCCAAGTCAGCATGGATTTGTGAAAGGGAAATCATGCTTGACAAATCTTCTGAAATTTTTTGAGGATGTTTCCAATAAAGTGGACAAGGGAGAACCAGTTGATGTGGTATATTTGGACTTTCAGAAGGCTTTCGACAAGGTCCCACACAAGAGATTAATGTGCAAAGTTAAAGCACATGGGATTGGGGGTAGTGTGCTGACATGGATTGAGAACTGGTTGGCAGACAGGAAGCAAAGAGTAGGAGTAAATGGGTACTTTTCAGAATGGCAGGCAGTGACTAGTGGGGTACCGCAAGGTTCTGTGCTGGGGCCCCACCTGTTTACATTGTACATTAATGATTTAGACGAGGGGATTAAATGTAGTATCTCCAAATTTGCGGATGACACTAAGTTGGGTGGCAGTGTGAGCTGCGAGGAGGATGCTGTGAGGCTGCAGAGTGACTTGGATAGGTTAGGTGAGTGGGCAAATGCATGGCAGATGAAGTATAATATGGATAAATGTGAGGTTATCCACTTTGGTGGTAAAAACAGAGAGACAGACTATTATCTGAATGGTGACAGATTAGGAAAAGGGGAGGTGCAACGAGACCTGGGTGTCATGGTACATCAGTCATTGAAGGTTGGCATGCAGGTAAAGCAGGCGGTTAAGAAAGCAAATGGCATGTTGGCCCTCATATCGAGGGGATTTGAGTACAGGGGCAGGGAGGTGTTGCTACAGTTTTACAGGGCCTTGGTGAGGCCACACCTGGAGTATTGTGTACAGTTTTGGTCTCCTAACTTGAGGAAGGACATTCTTGCTATTGAGGGAGTGCAGCGAAGATTCACCAGACTGATTCCCGGGATGGTGGGACTGACCTATCAAGAAAGACTGGATCAATTGGGCTTGTATTCACTGGAGTTTAGAAGAATGAGAGGGGATCTCATAGAAAAGTTTAAAATTCTGACGGGTTTCGACAGGTTAGATGCAGGAAGAATGTTCCCAATTTTGGGGAAGTCCAGAACCAGGGGTCACAGTCTAAGGATAAGGGGTAAGCCATTTAGGACCGAGATGAGGAGAAACTTCTTCACCCAGAGAGTGGTGAACCTGTGGAATTCTCTACCACAGAAAGTAGTTGAGGCCAATTCACTAAATATATCCAAAAGGGAGTTAGATGAAGTCCTTACTACTAGGAGGATCAAAGGGTATGGCGAGAAAGCAGGAAGTGGGTACTGAAGTTGCATGTTCAGCCATGAACTCATTGAATGGCGGTGCAGGCTAGAAGGGCTGAATGGCCGACTCCTGCATCTATTTTCTATGTTTCTATGTTTCTATGTTTCTATGCAAACTCAAAGGGGCGAATGGCCTACTACTGCTCCTATTTTCTTTGTTTCTATGTTTCTATGATAAGGAGGTGAAGGGTTATGGGGAGCGGGCAGAGAAGCGGAGCTGAGCCTAAGATCAAATCAGCCATGATCTTATTAAATTGCGGAGCATGGTCGAGGACCCAAATGGCCTAGTTCTGCTCCTATTACTTATGTCTTATGTTCTTTTATTCTTATAATTAAGATTGTCTGTTTACATCTCCGTTACATCGGCCGTCTTCAGCCTTGCTTCAGCTCTACCACTGCTGCAGTCCTCATCCATTCCTTTGTTACCTCTAGAATTGACTATTCCAATGCACTCCTGGCTGACTTCCCACATTATACCCTACATAAACTAGAAGTGATCCAAAATTCGACTGCCCATGTCCTAACTCACACCATGTCCCGCTCACCCATCACCCCTGTTCTCGCTGACCTGCATTGGCTTCCGGTTAAACAACACCACGACTTCAGAATTCTCATCCTTATTTTCAAATCCCTCCATGGTCTCGACCCTCCCTATCTCTGTAATCTCCTCCACAACCCCCCGGGATATCTGCGCTCCTCTAATTCTGCCCTCTTGAACATCCCTAATTATAATCATTAAACCATTAGTGGCCGTGCCTTCTGTTGCCTCGGCCCTAAGCTTTGGAACACCCTGCATCTCTGCCTCTCTAGCCCTCTTTCCTCCTTCAAGATGCTCCTTAAAACATACATTTTTGACCAAGGTTTTGGTCATCTTCACTAATTTTTACTTATGTGGCTCGGTGTCAAATTTATCATAACATTCCTGTGAAGCGCCTTGGGACATTACACTACATTAAAGGCACTATATAAATCCAAGTTGTTGTTGTTGTTGTTGAAAGAGAGGTAGAGTAAGAAAGTGGAGTTGATGTGGATGATCAGCCATGATCTTATTAATAAGTATGTAAGAACATAAGAATTAGGAACAGCAGTGGGCCATCTAGCCCCTCAAGCCTGCTCCGCCATTCAAAAAGATCATGGCTGATCTGGCCGTGGACTCAGCTCCACTTACCCGCCCTCTCCCCGTAACCCTTAATTCCCTTATTGGTTAAAAATCTATCTATAGAAACATAGAAACATAGAAAATAGGTGCAGGAGTAGGCCATTTGGCCCTTCTAGCCTGCACTGCCATTCAATGAGTTCATGGCTGAACATGCAACTTCAGTACCCCATTCCTGCTTTCTCACCATACCCCTTGATCCCCCTCGTAGTAAGGACTTCATCTAACTCCTTTTTGAATATATTTAGTGAATTGGCTTCAACAACTTTCTGTGGTAGAGAATTCCACAGGTTCACCACTCTCTGGGTGAAGAAATTCCTCCTCATCTCGGTCCTAAATGGCTTACCCCTTATCCTTAGACTGTTCTGGACTTCCCCAACATTGGGAACATTCTTCCTGCATCTAACCTGTCTAATCCCATGTCTATCTGTGATTTGAATACATTCAATGAGCTCGCCTCAACTGCTTCCTTGGGCAGAGAATTCCACAGATTCACAACCCTCTGGGAGAAGAAATTCCTTCTCAACTCGGTTTTAAATTGGCTCCCCCATATTTTGAGGCTGTGCCCCCTAGTTCTAGTCTCCCCGACCAGTGGAAACAACCTCTCTGCCTCTATCTTGTCTATCCCTTTCATTATTTTAAATGTTTCAATAAGATCACCCCTCATCCTTCTGAATTCCAATGAGCAAAGACCCAGTCTACTCAATCTATCATCATAAGGTAACCCCCTCATCTCCAGAATCAGCCTAGTGAATCGTCTCTGTACCCCCTCCAAAGCTAGTATATCCTTCCTTAAGTAAGGTGACCAAAACTGCAGGCAGTACTCCAGGCGCGGCCTCACCAATAGCCGATACAGTTGCAGCAGGACCTCCCTGCTTTTGTACTCCATCCATCTCGCAATGAAGGCCAACATTCCATTCGCCTTCCTGATTACCTGCTGCACCTGCAAACAAACTTTTTGGGATTCATGCACAAGGACCCCCAGGTCCCTCTGCACCGCAGCATGTTGTAGTTTGTCCCCATTCAAATAATATTCCCTTTTACTGTTTTTTATTCCAAGGTGGATGACATCACACTTTCCGACATTGTATTCATCTGCCAAACCTTCGCCCATTCGCTTAAGCTATCTAAATCTCTTTGCAGCCTCTCTGTGTCCTCTACACAACCCGCTTTCCCACTAATCTTTGTTTCATCTGCAAATTTTGTTCCACTACACTCTGTCCCCTCTTCCAGGTCATCTATGTATATTGTAAACAGTTGTGGTCCCAGCACCGATCCCTGTGGCACACCACTGACCACCGATTTCCAACCCAAAAAGGATCCATTTATCCCGACTCTCTGCTTTCTGTTAGCTAGCCAATTCTCTATCCATGCTAATACATTTTCTCTGACTCCGCGTACCTTTATCTTCTGCAGTAACCTTTTGTGTGGCACCTTATCGAATGCCTTTTGGAAATCTAAACACGCCACATCCATTGGTACACCTCTGTCCACCATGCTCGTTATATCCTCAAAGAATTCCAGTAAATTAGTTAAACATGATTTCCCCTTCATGACTCCATGTTGCGTCTGCTTGATTGCACTATTCCTATCTAGATGTCCCGCTATTTCTTCCTTTCTGATAGCTTCAAGCATTTTCCCCACTACAGATGTTAAACTAACCGGCCTATAGTTACCTGCCCTTTTTTAAACAGAGGCGTTACATTAGCTGCTTTCCAATCCATTGGTACCTCGCCAGAGTCCAGAAAATTTTGGTAGATTATAACGAATGCATCTGCTATAACTTCCGCCATCTCTTTTAATACCCTGGTATGCATTTCATCAGGACCAGGGGACTTGTCTACCTTGAGTCCCATTAGCCTGTCCTGCACTACCCCACTAGTGATAGTGATTATCTCAAGGTCCTCCCTTCCCACATTCCTGTGACCAGCAATTTTTGGCATGGTTTTTGTGTCTTCCACTGTGAAGACCGAAGCAAAATAATTGTTTAAGGTCTCAGCCATTTCCACATTTCCCATTATTAAATCCCCCTTCTCATCTTCTAAGGGACCAACATTTACATTAGTCACTCTTTTCCGTTTTATATATCGGTAAAAGCTTTTGCTATCTGTTTTTATGTTTTGCGCAAGTTTACTTTCGGAATCTATCTTTCCTTTCTTTATTGCTTTCTTAGTCATTCTTTGCTGTCTTTTAAAATTTTCCCAATCTTCTAGTTGCCCATTAACCTTGGTCACCTTATACGCATTAGTTTTTAATTTGATACTCTCCTTTATTTCCTTGGTTATCCATGGCTGGTTATCCCTTTTCTTACCGCCCTTCTTTTTCACTGGAATATATTTTTGTTGAGCACGATGAAAGAGCTCCTTAAAAGTCCTCCACTGTTCCTCAATTGTGCCACCGTTTAGTCTGTGTTTCCAGTCTACTTTATCCAACTCTGCCCTCATCCCACTGTAGTCCCCTTTGTTTAAGCATAGTACGCTTGTTTGAGACACTACTTTCTCAGCCTCAATCTGTATTACAAATTCAACCATACTGTGATCACTCATACCGAGAGGATCTTTTACTAGGAGATCGTTTACTATTCCTGTCTCATTAAACAGGACCAGATCTAAGATAGCTTGCTCCCTTGTAGGTTCTGTAACATACTTACATAGAAACATAGAAACATAGAAAATAGGTGCAGGAGTAGGCCATTCAGCCCTTATAGCCTGCACCGCCATTCAATGAGTTCATGGCTGAACATGTAACTTCAGTACCCACTTCCTGCTTTCTCGCCATACCCCTTGATCCCCCTAGTAGAAAGGACTTCATCTAACTCCCTGTTGAATATATTTAGTGAATTGGCCTCAACTACTTTCTGTGGTAGAGAATTCCACAGGTTCACCACTCTCTGGGTGAAGAAGTTTCTCCTCATCTCGGTCCTAAATGGCTTACCCCTTATCCTTAGACTGTGACCCTTGGTTCTGGACTTCCCCAACATTGGGAACATTCTTCCTGCATCTAACCTGTCGAAACCCGTCAGAATTTTAAACGTTTCTATGAGGTTCCCTCTCATTCTTCTGAACTCCAGTGAATACAAGCCCAGTTGATCCAGTCTTTCTTGATAGGTCAGTCCTGCCATCCCAGGAATCAGTCTGGTGAATCTTCGCTGCACTCCCTCAATAGCAAGAATGTCCTTCCTCAAGTTAGGAGACCAAAACTGTACACAATATTCCAAGTGTGGCGTCACCAAGGCCCTGTACAACTGAAGCAACACCTCCCTGCCCCTGTACTCAAAGCCCCTCGCTATGAAGCCCAACATGCCATTTGCTTTCTTAATGACCTGCTGTACCTGCATGCCAACCTTCAATGACTGATGTACCATGACACCCAGGTCTCGTTGCACCTCCCCTTTTCCTAATCTGTCACCATTCAGATAATAGTCTGTCTCTCTGTTTTTACCACCAAAGTGGATAACCTCACATTTATCCACATTATACTTCATCTGCCATGCATTTGCCCACTCACCTAACCTATCCAAGTCACTCTGCAGCCTCATAGCATCCTCCTTGCAGCTCATACTGCCACCCAACTTAGTGTCATCTGCAAATTTGGAGATACTACATTTAATCCCCTCATCTAAATCATTAATGTACAATGTAAACAGCTGGGGCCCCAGCACAGAACCTTGCGGTACCCCACTAGTCACTGCCTGCCATTCTGAAAAGTACCCATTTACTCCTACTCTTTGCTTCCTGTCTGACAACCAGTTCTCAATCCATGTCAGCACACTACCCCCAATCCCATGTGCTTTAACTTTGCACATTAATCTCTTGTGTGGGACCTTGTCGAAAGCCTTCTGAAAGTCCAAATATACCACATCAACTGGTTCTCCCTTGTCCACTTTACTGGAAACATCCTCAAAAAATTCCAGAAGATTTGTCAAGCATGATTTCCCTTTCACAAATCCATGCTGACTTGGACCTATCATGTCACCTTTTTCCAAATGCGCTGCTATGACATCCTTAATAATTAATTCCATCATTTTGCCCACTACTGAGGTCAGGCTGACCGGTCTATAATTCCCTGTTTTCTCTCTCCCTCCTTTTTTAAAAAGTGGGGTTACATTGGCTACCCTCCACTCGATAGGAACTGATCCAGAGTCAATGGAATGTTGGAAAATGACTGTCAATGCATCCGCTATTTCCAAGGCCACCTCCTTGATTACTCTGGGATGCAGTCCATCAGGCCCTGGGGATTTATCGGCCTTCAATCCCATCAATTTCCCCAACACTGTTCTAAGAAACAATCCCGTATGCATTCTATGAATTCCTCCTCCAGGCTACCCCGTGCGATTTGATTTGACCAATCGATATGTCGATTAAAACCCCCCATGATTACTGCCATTCCTTTTTCACATGCCTCCATTATTCCCTTGATTATTGCCCGCCCCACCGTGAAGTTATTATTTGGGGGCCGATAAACTACGCCCACCAGTGACTTTTTCCCCTTACTATCTCTAATCTCCACCCACAATGATTCAACATTTTGTTCATTAGAGACAATATCTTCTCTCACAACTGCCCTGATATCATCCTTTATTAACAGAGCTACCCCACCTCCTTTCCCTTCTTGTCTATCTTTCCGAATTGTCAGATACCCCTGAATGTTTAAGTCCCAGTCTTGGCCCCCCTGCAACCACGTTTCTGTAATGGCCACCAAATCATACCCATTTGTAATGACTTGTGCCGTCAACTCATTTACTTTATTTCGAATGCTGCGTGCGTTTAGGTAGAGTATTTTAATACTAGTTTTTAAACCATGATTTTTAGTTTTGACCCCTCCTGCAGCTCCTTTATATTCATACATACTGTCCCTTCCTATCACCTTGTGGTTTACACTTACCCCAGTAAGTGCTCTGTTGCCTCTTGCCTGTTGCATTCATTCTTGGGGTCCTGTTCATCTGAGCTCTCACCCACTCTAACTCAGAGCCCTCTCCTGGGTTCCGAATATTCCTTGCATTAAGGCACCGAGCTTTCATGCTTGCCTTTTTATTACACTTTGACTCTTTAGAATTTTGCTGTAGAGTGGCCCTTTTAGTTTTTTGCCTTGGGTTTCTCTGCCCTCCACTTTTACTCATCTCCTTTCTGTCTTTTGCTTTTGTCTCCATTTTGTTTCCCTCTATCTCCCTGCATTGGTTCCTATCCCCCTGCCATATTAGTTTAACTCCTCCCCAACAGCACTAGCAAACACTCCCCCTAGGACATTGGTTCCGGTCCTGCCCAGGTGCAGACCGTCCGGTTTGTACTGGTCGCACCTCCCCCAGAACCGGTTCCAATGCCCCAGAAATTTGAATCCCTCCCTGCTGCACCACTGCTCAAGCCATGTATTCATCTAAGCTATCCTGCGATTCCTACTCTGACTAGCTCGTGGCACTGGTAGCAATCCCGAGATTACTACTTTTGAGGTCCTACTTTTTAATTTAGCTCCTAGCTTCTTAAATTCGTCTCGTAGGACCTGATCCCTTTTTTTACCGATATCGTTGGTACCAATGTGCACCACGACAACTGGCTGTTCACCCTCCCTTTTCAGAATGTCCTGCAGCCGCTCCGAGACATCCTTGACCCTTGCAACAGGGAGGCTACATACCATCCTGGAGTCTCGGTTGTGGCCGCAGAAACGCCTATCTATTCCCCTTACCATTGAATCCCCTATCACTATCGCTCTCCCACTCTTTTTCCTGCCCTCCTGTGCAGCAGAGCCAGCCACTGTGCCATGAACTTGGTTGCTGCTGCCCTCTCCTGGTGAGTCATCCCCCTCAACAGTTCTCAAAGCGGTGTATCTGTTTTGCAGGGAGATGACCGCAGGGGACCCCTGCACTACCTTCCTTGCACTGCTCTTCCTGCTGGTCTTCCATTCCCTATCTGGCTGTGGACCCTTCACATGCGGTAAGACCAACTCGCTACATGTGCTACTCACTTCATTCTCAGCATCGTGGATGCTTCAGAGTAAATCCACCCTCAGCTCCAATTCCGCAACGCGGACCGTCAGGAGCTGGAGGCGGATACACTTCCCGCACACGTAGCCGTCAGGGACACCAGAAGTGTCCCTGAGTTCCCACATGGTACAGGAGGAGCATATCACGTGACCGAGCTCTCCTGCCATGACTTAATCCTCAGATACACTTAAATTGGCAACAACAATGCTAAAGTTTACTCACTGTTATAGAAGAGAAAAAAGAAAAACTACTCACCAATCACCAGCCAATCACTTACCCCCTTGGCTGTGACGTCACCTTTCTGTTTCTTTCTACTTCTTTTTTGCCTTCTCCCTGTAGCTGCACAAGCCTCTCGCCGAACTCGCTCTGCTCCTGGTCTCACTGGCCTTTTGTAGGCCTCTCCAATCCCCAGAACTCCCGCCTCTCGCCGAACTCGCGCTGCTCCTGGTCTCACTGGCCTTTTGTAGGCCTCTCCAATCCCCAGAACTCCCGCCTCTCGCCGAACTCGCGCTGTTCCAGCTCTCACTGGCCTTTATAGTCCTTTGCCGATCCCCGGAACTCCCGCCTCTCGCCGAACTCACGCTGCTCCTGGTCTCACTGGCCTTTTGTAGGCCTCTCCGATCCCCGGAACTCCCGCCTTTCGCCGAACTCACGCTGCTCCCGGTCTCACTGGCCTTTTGTAGGCCTCTCCAATCCCCGGAACTCCCACCTCTCACCGAACTCGCGCTGCTCCCGGTCTCACTGGCCTTTTGTAGGCCTCTCCAATCCCCAGAACTCCCGCCTCCCGCCTCTTGCCACCCTTCGGTGGTGTTTTCTTGATTATTTTCTTGGCGCCTTTCTTGGCGGTAACTGTTTACTTTCCGTCAGCCATCATCTCGGTCAGTTCGGCGCAGATTGAATGGCGGAGCAGGCTCGAAGGGTTGTATGGCCTGCTCCACTTCTTATGTTCTTATGTTCTTAGGGCCCGAAATTTATGAAAGCCTCCGCCCACCCAAGTGCCGCCCAAAGGACCGCCGATGGCCGCCGAGGTACCTGACGGTACTTTCGATGGGATTTTCATCGGAGAGGTCCTTTGAAGGTCATCGGGCGGCAAATGAGCGACTTTCGCCACCAATCTGGGCAGCAAATGCACTTGCCGCCCAAGTGCCGCCGAGGATGGAGTCGGGCCCACGGAAGGTTGAAGAGCTGAAAAGCAAAAACATTTAAAAAAATTAAAAAACATCTGAAGACTTTCAGGGGACCCCATCCAGGTAAGCACCCGTAAAGAAAAAAATTACAATAAGTGTACTAACCTTGTTTTCACCACCTTCTTACCTATCGTCGGGGACATACCAGCCTCCAGCCAGCAGTCCACCCGCGTTCTGCCGCTGACTGCTGCCCACATCAATATCGCAGCTTGGCAGGCCAGAGGTCAGTTGCATGACTCGGCCGTCTGCTGACGTCAGCGGGCGCTTCCCGGCGGCTCTCTCCTCCCGCCCACTCCAGGCCACTTCGAAAGTGTTGCAGAGGAATGTCGGCAGCAGTGGACGGCAGTCGGTGGCAGTGGGCAGTAAGTTCTTCAATTTCATGTCCTTTCTAGATTTAGATGAGGAAAGGCAGGAGAATGCTCGAGTGGAGCATAAATGCCAGCATGGACTGGTTGACTGAATGGCCTGTTTTTGTGCCTTATATGCTATGTAATCCTATGTCTGGATTGACCTGTTAGCTGACTGATTTTAAACTGCAACATTTAATATCACAGAACTATTTCAATGTAAAAGCTTTTACTGCAACATTAATTTTTAATTCTTTAAATTTGTCTCCCTTCCCTTTGTTTTGTCAACTTATCCATCTCTTTTTTAAAAAATCCCCATAAATCAAAAGCACATGGCATCTTGTATGCTCGAGCATGACATAACCCTACTTCAATTATGACTTATTAAGCACCATCACTAGCTCTTGAGATGTTTAATCATTAATGAGCTTATTTTAATTAGTTTTATCACTTCACAATCAATTTAATTAGTGATTTTCTGCACTCTCTGGTTCACAACATTGAATGTGATTTAGTGACGGTAACAGTAAAAGAAATGGCAAGATAACATCTGCAACAAAATGAGGCCATATTTTGTTTTCTTCTTCTTCATCTGATCAATTCCCTTCTCTGCGTCACATCCTTCACCATCCCCCACACATGGGCACACTATACCAACTCTCATTCTTGGTCCAAATACACACGCTTGTTGCCTTTACAGCAGCCACAAACAGTATTCTCTATTCACATGGCAATAAAGAATTCAGAAGAAACTTCTTTACTCAAAGAGAGGTGAAAATGTGGAACTCGCTATCACAGGGAGTGGTTGAAGCAAATGGTATAGATGCATTTAAGGGGAGGCTAGACAAACATATGAGGGAGAAGGGAATAGAGGGTTATACTGATAGAGTTACATGAGGAAAGACAGGAGGGGGCTCAAGTGGAGCATAAACGCCGGCATGAACTGGTTGAGCCAAATGGCTTCTTTCTGTGCTGTATATCCTATATAATCCTATAATATTACTGTGGAAAAGCCTAAGATTTTGTCACTTTTACTGTTTTCACTGATTACACTGACAGCCAGCTCTGTGGGGGTGGATGCACAGCTCATCCAGTGTTGCAGCAGTGAATGACCCGACCGCAACTTCAGGATTTCTCAGTAACAACACTAATCAAAATGCTTATGTTCTCCCTGTGATGTTCAAAACCTTTGTGGGTAAGCATATACTATGGAAATGCATCACCTTCCTGTACTGTGCTACTACATAAATTGTATTTAAGGGGAAGCTAAATACGTATATGAGGGAGAAAGGAATAGAAGGTTATGCTGGTAGGGTTAGATGAAGTAGCGTGGGAGGAGACTTGTGTGCAACATATACACTGTCACAATCTAGTTGGGTCAAATGTCCTGTTTCTGTGCTGTAATTTCTATGTAATTCTACATAATACTCGTTGATTTCTAATACCTAATATAGTTCTACACCTGTAGCCTCCACTGCCCTTGACAAATCCTCAGATAACTTTACATTATCTTGTGGTGATGGAGCTAATATCAATTCAAAGATGCACAATGTTGATTGTGCTGCTTTCCCCACCTACACCCCACCCCACAGAGTCCAAGAAAAATAACTCTTCTTCCAACATGGAAGCTTAAAGAAATAACCTTCAAAGATTATGTTCTCGCTGCACTGGCCATTAGACACAATGGGGAAGATTTTCAATTGCAACCTGCTCTATTTACATTGGAAATTGAGGTGTTCAGCATTTGAAAATGAATACAAAAATCACCCCTTGACCACCTAAAGCCTGCCGAATGTGATTCTGGACGAGCCTACAAATGGACATTTCCTCCTGAAGCAGGTGAAAGCCAACTTCAATATGCAAATCGGTGTCCTATGCCAGTTGTAGGACACCATATGTAATTTTCAGTACATTGGCGGAGCATTTTCCGCACATTCCACCCATTGGTAATAGGTCTTGAGTGGCTTAACTAGCGGTCATTAACAAACCAGCCAAAATTTGTCTGGGAATTTTTGCGAGGCCAGGATGAGTCCCAATATTATTTTAAATTGCTGCTGTGTTTATGCTTTTCTAAAGTATACAGACCAAGCTCTTTATCTTTGTGTCTATCTGGATAATTAAGGTGCTTTAAACTGGGAATCAATTAATTGTGTGGACCTTCTCTGCACTCTTTCCAAAGTCTTAATATCCCCTACCATGTAAGGAGACCAAAACTGGACACAGTCTAACTGAGGCCTAACCAAGCTTTTGTATAAGGACAAAACAGTATGATTTGTCTTATAGTGAATTGTCCTGTAATACAACCTATAACTCTAATTGCTTTAACTATAGATTCACAGCATTGGTCATGAACCTTTAGAGAATGATGCACTAAAACATCCAGATCTCTTTCTGGCATCAATTCTGTTTTCTACAGAGTGAATGCATATTTAGCAGTAGACCTGCCCACGTGCATAACACGACACTTTGCTAAGTTAAACATAATTTGTCAACCATGTTCTCATTCCCCAAAACATTGAGATCTGCTTGCAGTGATTGAATATCCTCTACACTTCTAACACCCGCACATATCGTGGTATCGTCGGTAAACTTGCAGATCATTCCCCCTTCCCCTACGTTTAGATTATTAATGAAAATAGTAAAGGTCTCTGCCCTTCATAAATGGCAATCTGTATTATGTCCTTCTCCCCATCACTCCTGTCTTCGCCAAACTTCGTAGGCTTCCTATCTGCTAATGCATTAATGTCAAAATTATTGTCATCATCAAAAATACTCCATGTGCTCGCCTCTCCCTATCTCTACAACCTCCTTGTTCCAGCAAGTGCCCTCCACTCTTCGAGCTCTGGCTTCCCTTGTGTCACCCATCTGCTCCGCTTTGGCAGTAGAGCTTTTAGGCATCTTGACCCAACACTCTGGAATGTTTTCTCTAAACTCAACCAATTGCTACCTATCTCACCTCTTTCAAAAGTCTATGTAAAGATCTTGTCTTCAGTCTAACATCCCAAAATTGTCTGGCATCACTACTCATTGTCTGGTCAGCTTTATCTCTGTGATGCACATTGCGATGTGTCAGGATTGTAATTTTTTTTTGCCATTTTTCTACAGAAAGGATTTGGAAAAAAATTAGATTGAAATGTTGGGTTTCTATATCAGAAGGTATTCTCATGAATTTGAAAAATGCGCTATGACAAAATGTGGTTAAAATAGTAATGAGTTAGGCATTGAAATTGTTTTCCAAAGACTGAGACCAATATAAGCAATTTATTAGCATGTCTCAGTTAACAATAAACACCTGTCAACTTGTGCATTTGGAAGTCTTTAGTCACAGGCACTCAGGGAATTGTAAGGGGCAGGCTCTCCCTTCTAGTTGTGAACAACGGGAGATAAAATGAGGAGAGCAATAAATGCTGGGGTCCAGACATTTACCCCGAGGCGTGAGTTTGGAATGCGGGTGGTGGAGTACGGGAACGCCCTGCAGTGCTGGTTGCCTGTTGGACGGGAAAGCCTGCAGCAGAAGGACGCAGCACAGGAGCAAGACGGTCTAGTGGCTGGGTTGTGGGGTGGGCGCAGAGGTTGCATGGTGGGGGGAAAGAAATTGAGAAATCACCGTGGGGATGAGGTGGTGGTCGCACGGGGTGGGGTGGGGTGGGGTAAGAGCATGGTCAGGGTGCGCGATGGTGGTTGTGGATCAGTAGAGCATGGTCGGGGTGGAAGTCGGTGATCGCAGGGGATCGGGAGGTGAACATTTACTCATGCGTGCTAGTTTACAGCATAAAGCTGCCTATAAATAAGTCTATAGCTGACACAAATGTAGCAATGTCATTCAGAAATGCTGTCAGGGGTCTGTTGTAAGGAATGGAAATATTATAAAGTCACTCTGGAGGATGTTCTTATGAAGTTTGAGTTAAAGTAGAGTAGTGGGACCATTACTTTGCATCTTACCTGCCATACCACACCCAAGCATGATTGATACTAACACTGGCTGCTTAAAATGAAAATGTATTCTATTTTCTATATTGAGGTCCTCTATCATCTTGGGGAACCCATGCACAAAATAAATTGCAGCAATACATTAAAAAATAAATAAAATTAACTATTAGTGGTTCAGCACGTTTCTTTGGTGAATAATTGAGCTGTGCAGACCAGGGAAATCCTGGTCTGTCGTGAGTTAACTGAGTTCAGCCAGGGTGCTGACCGAGCCTACAACTGTTCTCTGCACTGCTGGGTTAGCAGAGGTAAATTGAGCAGGTTACCCATTCATGGTTGCTATCAGTAACTCCTGGAGGAAGTGCACATGATTGGAGGTCAGGTGAGGGCAGCAATGGGCTCGGCTGTGTTGCCTCCCTTGCTACACCCATTGCTGCACTTGACTGGAAACAGCTTTAAGGCTGGGTACATGAATAATGACCACTTTGTGAAGTACCAGATTGTAACTGGTGCCTATTGAACTGGTTCCCCCAGCTAGCAGTCAACACACTGAGGAAAGAAATAGAAGAGAAAACGTTCCTAATCTGTTAAAAAATCATCTCACCATTTCAATATGATGAATTGCATTTACGGTAGCAATACACAAATGCAATCTTCCAATGTTTGACATGGGAAAATGCTTGAAGCTCAGAGAATACCATCTATTTTCTGAAATTCTTTTCATGTACATGCATTTTTTTGTTGTTTATATCTATTGTAAATGAAATTGATGGCATGCAAAGGTAAAATATATCTTAATTTAATCTGTGAAAAATACCAACATCAACTGATGCACTGCTAAGTCTATGTGGTGCTTGGATTTCCCTGGTATTGATGCTCCATGTCATGGTTTAATTGATTGCTTTGTCTTTAATTGTTCAGCATTCACATGGCTGTGTATAAAGGGAGACAAAAAAGACACAAAGGGGAGAATGTGATAAACAGCCACATTCATTTAGATTAAAAAAGTACAACTGAGGTTAATTCATCACTAACCAGATGTGGAAGCAGAAAGCTATTTATTTACTCCAGAACGGGGCTGTTTATCAACTACATTTTAGCCTCTCTAGCTTTTTTTGACCAACAAATCCAGATCCCAGAAGGATGAGCTGGAGCAGTAATAAAAGAACCCTCTGGGAATAATTTTTCTTCCGCTGTGTGTCATTTCATTGCCCAGTCTTTTTCATTCTTTGTGTCAAGTGCTATTTTTTTTGCTGCTCAGCCTTTCTCCCAAAGCATTTGAATCTTGAGGTCTTTCATTACAAAAATCATTTTGGCATTTTGAGATTTTGTAGTTTTGTCTGTGTGCTTTGAGATGCAAAGGAAATGCTTTTATAACGACAGTGTATCCTGAAGCCACAGTGGAGTGTGCCCTTGGGATCACGAAAAGTGCCATTTTGATGTCAGTTTGCTCCAAATAGACAAGTAGCTATTTCCTATTCATTTTCAAAAATATACTTACAGTTAAATGCGATGTCCTTTTAGCTTTACAAAGCAAACTCCAGAACATCTAAAGAGCAAGTAAAGTTATTGATAGCCTAAGCCACCGGAGTCCTAATAAGAGCACTGGCACCCATTAAAAAAACACAAGAAAGATGGCAAAGCCTTTTGAATTGAAGCATGCTGGTGCCTTAATGGCATTGCTATTACATTGCAAGCGCAGAAGTCACAGCCTGTTATCACGGCAATCTTATATTGTGCTCTGTTAATATCAAAAATAAGTCTTATGTGGAAAAATGTTTGAGTTTCATTTAAGAGTGGACTTCAATTTCACTATGGATTCTGCTTATTAAAATGGAGATTTCCAATTAAGGCGCAGTTACTTATTCCACAGCACTAGACATTGTGAATACAATGCTGCAAACAATGTAAAAATAATGTGTAGATTGTGACAATGCTTTCGCCAAAAAAACTGTTTGACCTATGTAAATGTTTACTTGTGTATAAATTGTAAGGACATTTGAAATTAGTACAATTTAATTTACATCTAGAACTCTTGAAGGAATTACGTTTCAACTTCACTTTTCTGGCTGTGTTTTCTGACTCCAAAGTCACTCACGGCTCATCTGATTCCTTCTTCATTTTCTTTTCTCTCATATTCTCACACAAACACATGACTACCTTCATATATCCTTTACCTTCATTATCCTTCATTCTGTGAAAACACTATTACATCAATTATCATCTGCATAATTTTGTTTTTAAGCTGATAATGGATTTTACTAATATTCCCTGTAGATATAAAAAGGCTTTCCAAATAGATAAAATATTGACTGGCATAAAACAGATTTCCATAATTTCATTTGTCATATTTGTCACAGTAATTTGCTCTACACAAGCACTTTAGTCATTGTGTTTAATGAATTAATAAATTATTGCTTAAAAATGTTGCCATCTATTCTTTATAATTTAGGGCATTTGATAACAGTTAGTATTCATCAAACACAAGAATTACATTTATATATTTGCATTAATTTTTCTTCTTCATCTCCCCTTTTTCTCCATTTCAAATAAGTCATATAACAGAGATAACACTTGTGTTTATATAGCACCTTTAATGTATTATTCAGGTCACAGAGTGATATGTTTTCCTCTCAAAGAGCTCAAGTTGCTCCTATTTTTTTTGAGCAACTAGTTTACTATGGAATATCATAGAAATTGCAATTCTCGGCATTTAGTTTGCTCCAATTCTAGTTCGTTAGAATAGTTTCGTTTTAGAACAGTTTTTTTTTCAAAAGGGGGTGTTACCAACTACCTACACCTGTTTTGCAAGTTTAGGCAGCGAAAACTTACTCCAAACTAACTTAGAATGGAGTAAGTGTAGATTTTTGTATGCTCAGAAAAACCTTGCCTGCATTTTAACAATTAGGCGCAGGGAGCGAGAGATGGGTGGGGGGGGGGGAAGGGAAGTTAGAGAGAAGTTGGGGGATTTTACAATCATTAAACACTTCACTTTTACCAATAAAGAGCTATCATCAATAATAAATGATAAATCAATAAATCAACCAATAAATCAATCAAAAACAAAATTTAAAAAAAAATAATAAATCAATCAATAAATAAAAAAATAAAACTTTCTACTCACCTACTGCAGCACCGGGAGCCCTCCAACAGCCTGCTGAAGAGCTGCTCGGGCGGAGCCCGCCCTCGAGGA
Organism: Pristiophorus japonicus; assembly: GCF_044704955.1. NCBI lineage: Eukaryota > Metazoa > Chordata > Chondrichthyes > Pristiophoridae > Pristiophorus > Pristiophorus japonicus. The sequence continues at coordinate 181,981,532 of NC_091978.1, read as the reverse complement.
GATGCCGGTCGGGCGGGCCCACTGCCGACGAGGAGTAAGAGCAGGGCCCGCCCCCAGGAGATGCCGGGCGGGCCCACTGCGGAAGAGGTAAGGGCAGACAGGCCACTCGGCCTGGGATAGGGGCGACTTCCCTTTGGACAGGGATAGGGTCGTCGCCCGGAGACAGGACGCGCTAGGAGGGCCCGGAGCCACTGTGCACACGCGCAGCTGCTGGCACTCTTTTTGGCGCAGGGCTGTAGCTCCGCCCCCAGCAGCTCCTGCTGCGCCGCGGCGAGCTGGAAACGGGCCGACACATATCTGAGAATCGCGAGGTAAGTATTCGGCGCAATTTCTGTTCCACAAATTAGGCAGGCCTCTCCGATGTGTGGCGTTCCAGCGGGGGTCTGAAACTTGAGCCCTAAGTTAGCAGATTTGGTAGAAAGCAGCAATCCTATTTCAACAGTATTGGTCATGCTTCATATAAAAGATCCCACCCTAAATATGAATCCATCTTTTCTCTTTTAGATATTGACTGACCTGTTGTGTATTTTCAGCATTTTTGTTTTTTTATTGTAGTTTCCAGTAGTCACTGATTTTTATCTTACAGATACTTTTTTAAAGGTCCAAGTTCAAAACCCAGGCTATAATGTTTTTGGTCTTTTCTACACTATATTTTGCAAAAGCAGTGCCAATTTATATAATTAAAATTTTTCCACTTAGTGCGCATACATTTTTCAAAGGCATCATGCCTCAAAAGCTATCACAAGGCAAAAAATTGGGATTGGCTCAAATAGCCATTTTATATTGCTTCAGTAGAGTTGCTGTATTAGAGTGAGAGGGAAGTGCTGTCACAGGATCAATAAAGAAACTACACCACTCCCAGCTTTTGACTACACCTAAGCATCACTACAGGGATTTGAATCAAACATAAAAAATGCTGGAAACACTCGGTTGGTCAGTCAGCATCTGTGGAGAGAGTAGCAAAATTTATGGTCCAGAAATCGCGGCCTCTATGGGCGTGTACGAAGTGTACATATGCCCGTAGAGGCCCTGCAAGTTCCGAGTTTAGGCGCGCAATGCGCATGTGCCTAAACCCGGCACTTGCGATCTGTCAAACAAGCTCTTGACAGATCCACCGGATGCACTGGAAAAGTGGCAGCACTGATGCAGATTTGGGCTGTTTGCCCAACTACTGGCCAGCACCTACGTGCAAAAGTTATATGGCTGATAGAAGCAGGCATACAGCCTAATGCTTCAGGTGTAGACCCTCCATTAAATCCAAAGGGGATCTATTCAATTGTATGATGAACTGAACATACACTTATAATAAATTTACCATTAATGTAAATTCCAAGATAAAATGGATTGAAGATTCAAGCCGAGGAATTATTATTCATGTCAAGTTTCTCTATTATTTAACAAAGGTATTTGTCTGTTTAAAGTTGTTTTCATCCTTATACATCTGATTTGCTAATAAACTGATTAGACTTAAGATAACTGTATACATATGGATAAATTGTTAAGCTATGTACTACGCCATTTAATTTTTGGCACTCACCCTGCCTATCTACATAATCAGAGAATACCACACATGCACATGTTCATTGACACATTGCAGATTAAAAGGACACACTCTATTTTATGTATGTAATGTATGTGCATTTCTGTTAAGTGATTTAATTTAATAATCACATCAAGCAACTCAATATTAGCATGCTATTACTGACGCGTGTCTCCAATTCCCAGTAATTATTTCTAAATACTGGAGTGTATCAGTAGTGAATGGATTCTTTCCCAATTCAATTAATTTGAATTCCACTTCACTAATTGATCCCATCAATACAGAAACGCTGTTAAATGGATTACTTTGCATTTAAAAGTATTGTATGCTTTAAAGTCCATATCAGGCACAAATAATTTGATTTTGTGCTATATAAGGAAAGAGAAGCTTGATGTTCTGCACAAAGTCCAAATAACATGTCAAATGTCAATAAATTAAAGACAAAAGGATTTAAAAAATATATAAATATGTTGCTATCATTCATGATAGAAGAATGAAAAGGGATTGCTTTCCATAATTATGGCTATCTTTTTATGAGGTGGCTTTTACAAGTGGCTGATTTAAGTCCCTGTAAATGTTATCACTGTTTCACAGCAGTGCTCAGTAAATGTGACAGGAAAAAGCATGCACTGTAAGGAATCAAAAGAGTGGCACAAAAAAATAAATGGCTGCTGGCTGTAAACTAGGGATACCAGAAATACAAAGGTTCAAAAGTTATCAATTATTGTAATTGAAAACTAGATTGTCAGACGGTTATTTATAGTCTGATATTTGTTAATTAGAAAATTTTTTAAGTAGTCAAGCCCATTTTGGGCTCTTAAATATCGCTCTCATCAGCTATCACACTGGGCTCTATCAATGTATGTGATAGTGCTCTGCAAATATTACACAAACATAAAAATGTCACTTAAAACTATAGAGTCATAAAAGCACTGCAGCATTTGACTAAAAAAAGATGTGTTCGTAAAATAATTGTGCTGATAAACCAACTTGTAAAGGTGAAGCCAGTTTTCAGTCACATCTATCTGCATATCGCTGCAGCATTATATGCCACCGGATTTCTATAAAGATTTAAGATACTGTTGTATAATTTTAGACAAGCAAGGGACACCAACCAAAGCACTGGAAAGTGCTTTGTGCAGAGCTTCTTACTTTTCTGTCAACTATAATCCACAGGCTTTTAAAACCCAAGCTTAGCATCACTCAATGTTATTGATTTACCTTGCTGCTCTTTTCAAACATGGTGCTGTGTGTTCTGCACCACAGGCCTTTCTTTGGTCCTTCGCTTTGTGTTCTCAATATTAAAAATAAGGAAGGTCCTGTTGTTGACAACAGGGAATCTTTATCTATGTCTGCACAGGTGAAGTATACACTGGGGCTGAAATTCAGGGTCTCAGAAAGACCTGTTACTGCCCATTTGTGGCAGCCATGCCGCAGGATCCCGTGGCCATGCTTTGTGGTTAACTGGCTGCCCGACCCAAATTCAGGTCAGGGATTTTTTGGCTTGGATCCAATTCGGCCCCGATGTTGATGACCGCCGCAAGCACGTCATCAGAATGCACACCGCCCTTCCTCACCTGAAAAATACACTAACCGAAATTCAGGTTAAAAAAAATCGATGCCCACCACGCGGTGCCCCCGATAGATTTTTCTATCAATGTAATGTTCCTCCTCTCTCTCAGCCTTGGTGTTGTGGCAGAAATTGAAGGGGAGGGCCGAATGCCGCCAAATAATTTTTTTTGCCGGCCATACTATGTGCCTCTGGGTTGAGCTGGGCTGCCAACAGGGTGACAGGCTGCTGGCCCAGCTGAAATCCTCCCTGGTGGCTTAGTCTGCCGAAGTTTAAGAATACCTGATTCTCTCCCCTTTAATGGAGGGGAGAGAGTGTGGTGACGCACACACACTGTGACGTCACCACCGCTCCACCGCTGATTGACAGCGAGAGTCCTGACCCACCCCAAATTCAGCCCCTCTGCCTCACTTGCTGCCGCACTTCAGCTCCCTTCATGACCAGTTTCCGGTCAAACAAAAAAAACTACAATCACCTGTAAATTGATTGGATGGCTGCCTCCCCACTCTCCCGGCAGTAAAAACAGGTAGGAAATCATAGGTGCGCCAGCTTTCTTGTGCACCTGAATTTCTGCCCCACTGTCTTCAAAAAATAATATTGTCTTTGATACCAGCAGATAAATGAAAAAAAAACTTTAATAGCAAGTTAACTTCTTGGTCACCTATACAGTGAACTCTAAAGGGATAATTTCATAAAATAAAATTAACACCGGAGAGATTCCCCCCCTCTGCAGGATGCGCATAATGGAAATGCACACATGCGCTCCGCATGATTTTCTGTCCATTAGCAGATGGAAAAATGCATGGGAGCACATACCAAAACTCACCACATTGCTGCTAAATTCAGCTCCATAATGCACCGCTGATTTGAATCCAGCGCTGCCATTTTTAACCTCAACGCTCCAGCTAATGCCCTCTCTTAAATTAGCACAGCTGATCATCATCATAGGCAGTCCCTCGGAGTTGAGGATGACTTGCTTCCACTCTAAAAGTGAGTTCTGAGGTGACTGAGGAGTCCGATGCGGGACCCACAGTCTGCCACAGGTGGGGCGGTCGTGGGCCAGGGATTCCCAGAACTCGGTGAGGATGTTGCATTTTCTCAAAGAGGCTTTGAAGGTGTCCTTCAAGCATTTCACCTGCCCACTTGCGGCTCACTTGCCGTGTCAAAGCTCCGCATACAGCGCTTACTTTGGGAGTCTCATATCGGGCATGTGGATGATGTGGCAAGCCCAATGGAGCTGATCGAGCATGGTGAATGATTCGATGCTGGGACCTGAGCGAAAACATTGGCGTTGGTGCATCTATCCTGGCAATGAATTTGCAGGATCTTGTGGAGGCAGCGCTAGTGGTACATCTCCAGTGTTTTGAGGTGTCTGCTGTATATTGTCCACATCTCTGAGCCGCGCTGGCACACTGAAGGCGGAATCTGTTCATCAATGTCTGCTCTTGATGACAGTAGACCCCCAAGGTATGGAAAATGGTTCATGTTGTCCACGCCCTCAGCGTGGATTTTGATAATCGGGTGGCAGTGCTTTGTGGCGGGATCTTTGTCTTCTGGATGTTTAGCGTAAGGCCCATGCTCTCGTACGCCTCGGTGAAGGTGTTGACGATGGCCTGGCGTCTGGCCTCCGTGTGTGCACAGTCATAAGCATTGACTGCATAGTGTAGTTCAATGACAAAGGATGGGACAACATTGGATCTGGCCTGGAGGCAGTGGAGGTTGAACAGACTCCCATCTGTTCTATAATTCAGCTCCATTCCAGCGGGGAGCTTGCTAAGGGTGAGATGAAGCATTGCAGCAAGGAAGATCGAAAAGAGAGTTGGTGCGATGACGCAGCCCTGCTTGACTCTGGTCCGGACATGGATTGGCTATGTGGTGGATCCATAGTTCAGGATCATGGCTTGCATGTCGTCATGGAGCAGACGGAGGATGGTGCCAAACTTTTGAGGGCAGCTGAAATGGAGCAGTACGTTCCATAGTCCCCCACCATTGACCATATCAAAGGCTCAGAGTATCAGAGGTCAAAGAAGGCTATGTAAAAGGGTCGGTGCTGTTCCCTGCAGTTCTCTTGTAGTTGTCGCACAGTGAAGATCATATCCGTTGTACCCTTTAGTGGATGAAATCCGTATTGCGAGTCTGGGAGGAGCTCTTCAGCCACAGGGAGAAGACGATTGAGGAGGATTCTTGCAATGATTTTTCCTGTGGCCAAAAGCAGGGAGTTTCCTCTGTAGTTGCCACAGTCTGACTTGTCCCCTTTTTTGAAGATGGTCATGATTACGGCGTCCCTGAAATCTCCTGGCATGCTCCCCTTCTTCCAGATAAGAGAGATGAGATCATGTATCCATGCCAATAATCCTTCTCCACCATGCTTTAGTGCTTCAGCGGCAATTCCATGTGCTTCTTATTATTCTTCAGCTGACGGATGGCCTTTTCTACCTCGTGCTGGCTAGAGTTGTGCCGAGATGGTGACGGTTAGCTTGCTGCATGATGGAGTCGAGGACACTCACATCGAAGACAGAGTCTCGGTTAAGGAGATTTTTGAAATGCTCCTTCCAACGGGCAGTGACTGCCTCGCTGTTCTTGATGAACACCTTACCATTCTTGGCCAGCTGTGGGGTAGGGCTTGGGTGCTTGGGCCGTAGATAGTCTTGACTGTGCTGAAGAATCGACACACGTCGTGGTTGTTGGCCAGCTGCTGGATCTCCTGTGTTTTCTCCATCCACCATCTGTTTTTTAGGTCATGGGTTTTTTGTTGGACTTCGACCTTCAGCCATCCGTAGAGCTGCTTTCTTGCTCTCATATTGGGTTGCAGATTTAAGTTCAGAAATGCTTTGCGCTTGCGACTAATTAGCTCTTGGATCTCCTGGTCATTCTCGTCAAACCAATCTGGGTATTTTCTGGTTGAGTGACCAAGTGTCTCTTCACAGGCACTGGTTATGGTGGCCTGGAGGGCAGACCAAGCACTGTGGACACTCTGCGTCTCGGGGTCATCAAGGGTCGTCAGGTTAGCAGAGAGGCACTGGCTGCATAGGGCTCTCTTAGCTGGGTCTTTTGAGTGCCCCGGTGTTGATTTTTCTGAGGCACTGCTTCTGTTGCCACCGTCGCTTTAGGGTTATATTGATAGTGATGATGGAGCGAATTAGGCTCTGGTCCATGCAGCAGTCATTGGCTCCTGTCATGGCACGGGTCATGTGCACATTCTTGCGGTCTCTCGCTCGGGGCAACGTTGCTTCCATTACGCCTTGTACTTGTCTCTTTGATGGAACAAGGTGTTGGTAATGATAAGGCCATGTTCTAGGCATTTTGTCAGGAGCAGGGTACTGCTGGAGTTGGTTTTCCCTACCCTCTCTCTGCCAATCGCACCTCCCCCGAGATCTGTGTCCTTTCTGACTCTGGCGTTGAAATCGCCAATGTAAAGTCCTTACACAATACCACAAATCCACACGAGGCACATTCTATGGACAAGGTCACTCCATGACCTGAACCTTTATTCACAGGACCAAGAAGTGATGAACCTGCATGGGACCTCCCTTTATACACCTGGATGACCAGCTGAGGAGTGTCTCCCACAAGTTCACGCCCTGTGGTCAAGATGTGTATTTCTTACATATATACAGTATTGCAGTGTTGTTACATACAGGTTACATACATGACATCACCTCCCCCTCAACATCTTTCACTACCCCTCAACATCTTATTGGGATCACAGGTTAAGTCTCTCGGGTGGTCTGCGCTCTCTCGTGGAGCGCCGCAGTTGGGGCTCTGGTTGTTGAGCCTTGGTATGCGTATCTGTCTCCTGTGGTGATTCTAGCCTGTCCAGGCTGACCACAGGGACTGTGCATGCTGCTGAATGTTCTTGTTGCTCGTTCCTTGGAGGTGGTGTGAATACCATCTCATGATCTTCCTCAGGTTCCTCAGTGTCCATGCTGAACCTTTTTTTACTTGGTCCAGATGCTTGTGGCATCTCTGCCCATTGTTAAGTTTAGCCACTATGACCCTATTCCCCTCTTTGTCTATTACAGCCCAATCCCCAGTCAGGACACATTTCTTAATTAAGGATAGGAGGGGATCTACGTTGGTCCAGATTTTGATCTGGCGGGCTGTGATGGGGGAGCCTGCGCTGTCAAAGGCATCGATAGCCATGACAATCTCAGCGCTTTGCTCCGCTGCCCCCTCCGTGGTGGCCAGTGGAAGCCTGCTGAGCGCGTCGGCGCAGTTTTCGGTGCCAGGCCGTGTAGTCATGATGTAGTCATACGCAGCGAGCGTGAGAGCCCATCGCTGTATGCGAGCTGACGCATTGGCATTGACAGCATTGCTGTCTGACAGCAGGGATGTTAACGGCTTGTGGTCAGTTTCTAATTCGAACCTCCTGCCAAAAAGGTACTGATGCATCTTTTTCACCCCATAGACACATGCGAATGCCTCCTTCTCGACCATCCCATGTCCCCGTTCAGCTTGAGAGAGCGACCTGGAGGCATAAGCCACAGGTTGTAGTTGACCTTCAGCGTTACCCTGCTGCAACACGCACCCAACCCCATAGGACGATGCATCACATGTCTGAACCAATTTCTTACGGGGTCGTACAGAGTCAACAACTTATTAGAACAAAGTAGGTTCCGTGCCTGATTGAAAGCCCGTTCCTGACAGTCCCCCCAAAACCAATCGCAACACTTACGCAGGAGCACGTGTAGCGGCTCCAACAATGTGCTTAAGTTCAGCAGAAAGTTCCCGAAATAGTTCAACAGTCCCAGAAATGAACGCAACTCTGATGTGTTGCAGGGCCTGGGTGCTCGTCGAATTGCCTCCGTTTAGGAATTGGTAGGCCGAATCCCATCTGCAGCAACCCTCCTGCCCAGAAACTCAACCTCGGGAGCCAAAAACACACACTTAGACTTGAGTCGCAGGCTTACCCGGTACAGTCGGCGTAGCACCTCCTCCAGGTTGTGGAGGTGTTCCTCGGTATCACGACCAGTGATAAGGATGTCGTCCTGAAATACGATTATTCCCGGAATGGATTTGAGGAGGCTTTCCATCTTTCTTTGAAAAATCGTGGCCACTGACCGAGCACCAAACGGCCACCTGTTGTAAACAAACAGTCCCTTGTGCGTGGTGATGGTGGTCAGTAGTTTAGATTCGTCGGCCAGTTCTTGGGTCATGTAGGCTGAAGTGAGGTCCAACTTGGTGAACAGCTTGCCGCCTGCCAGCGTGGCGAAGTGATCCTCCGCTCTCGGGAGTGGGTATTGGTCTTGTAGGGACACCCGGTTGATAGTGGCCTTGTAGTCGCCACAGATCCTGACCGAGCCATCCGCTTTTAGGACGGGGACGATGGGGCTCGCCCAGTCACTGAATTCAATGGGCAAGATGATGCCCTCTCTCAGCAACCGGTCCAACTCGCTCTCGATTTTCTTCCGCATCACATACGGCACAGCTCTGGCTTTGTGGTGCACATGGTGTGCACATCCCCCCATTTCCAGTTCATCTCAGCTAACCAGCTCCTCCCCAACAGTGCGGGACCATTGCCCGGGATAATCCAGAGCGGCAGCCGGTTCACCGATCCATTATGTGTGACCAACAACATTGCACTGCCTAGTACTGGAATGATTTATTTGGTGTATGTCCGTAATTGCATCTCAATGCATTCTAGTTTGGGTCTGCTGGTTTTGAGTGGCCACAGCTTTTCGAATTGTTGAACACTCATGAGTGACTGACTGGCCCCCGTGTCCAGCTCCATACATACAGGGATGCCGTTTAATAGGACTTTCATCATCATAGGTGGCATTTTGGTATATGAGCTGTGAATATTTGCCACATGAACCTGCTGAACTTCAGCGTCCATTGATTTGCCCCAAGCGTCATCCTGCCTCGAAGACCTCTCATCTGGTTCATCTGCCTTGTATATTAGCCTGGTTACAGGCTTTCTGCACATTCTGGCTAAATGGCCACTGAGGTTACAATTTCTGCAGACGAACTGTTGAAACCTGCAAGTCCTGGCAGCATGTCTGCCCCCACACCTCCTGCATGAACTGAGATTCCCATTGTTGTGAACAAAAGAGCTGTCACAAGGCATTCCTCGCCGCATTGTCCGCTGCGGGGGCGTAAATGTCCGTTCAGCTTGTCATTGTCTCTGTTGGAGACTTACTCTTGGGTCTATTGCTGCCTGGGGTGTGTCGAACTGCCCTTGCCTGCCTGCGGGGCTCTGTGTCGCGTTTATGATATTGACTCCCTGATCCATCGCCACGTTGGAGGCAGAATTGCACGCATATATTATCTTGGTTTCCTCCTCCCCCGCCATAAAAGTCTGAGCCATCAACGCCGCCGCTTCCAAGGTCAAGTCCTTGGTCTCAATTAGCTTTCTGAAAATCCCAGCAAGACCGATGCCCTCAATAAAAAAATCCCTTAGCATCTCCCCCCTGCAGGCGTCTGTGAAATTACAGAGGCTGGCCAAGCGCCGGAGGTCCGCAACGAAATCCGGTACGCTCTGTCCTTCCCGACATCGGTGGATATAGAATCTGTGTCAGGCCATGTCTATACTGTTCGCCGGTTTGAGGTGCTCACCGATTAGTTTGCTGAGCTCTTCAAAGGTTTTGTCCGCCAGCTTCTCGAGTGCAAGCAGGTCTTTCATCAGCGCGTAAGTCTTAGGTCCACAGCTGGTCAGCAGATGAGCCCTTCGCTTGTCGGCCGCTGCGTCTCCCAGCTAGTCCTTCGTGACAAAACTCTGCTGGAGCCTCTCAATAAAATCGTCCCAGTCCTCACCAACACAGTACCGTTCATCTGTGCTGCCGGTGGCCATTCTCGTGGGTCGTTGATTCCCGTTTCTCGTCGCCAATGTAAAGTCCTTACACAATACCACAAATCCACACGAGGCACATTCTATGGACAAGGTCACTCCATGACCTGAACCTTTATTCACAGGACCAAGAAGTGATGACCCTGTGTGGGACCTCCCTTTATATACCTGGATGACCAGGTGAGGAGTGTCTCCCATAAGTTCACCCCCTGTGGTCAAGGTGTGCATTTCTTACGTTTATAGAGTATTGCAGTGTTGTTACATACAGGCTACATACATGACAGCCAAGAAGGATCAGCTTGTCATCCATTGGGACTCGGAACAGGGATTGTTCGAGGCTGGAGTAGAATTCCTCTTTGGTCTCATCTGTAGCATCCAGTATTGGGGCGTTTGCACTGATGACTATAGCGCACTGGTTCCGTGCTAGAGTGAGCTGAAGAGTCATGAGACGTTCGCTTATCCCATAAGGGAGTCTCTGAGACGGCGCACTAGCTCATTCTTGATGGCGAAGCCCACTCCATGGAGGCGGCATTCTTCTGGTTTTCCTTTCCAAAAGAATGTGTAACCATCCCCTTGTTCTTTGAGCTGGCCTTCCCCTGCCTGCCAGGTCTCACTTAGGGTGGCAATATCAATCTTGAAGCATCTGAGTTCCTGGGCAACGTTAGCAGCACGACGTTCTGGTCTGTTGCTGTTGGGGTTGTCCGTGAGGGTCCTGATGTTCCAGATCCCGAACTTCATTTTGAAGGGTGGAAGATGCCTGTGCGTGAGTTCTTTTAACGTGGGGTGGCCGATGCACACCAGCTACCCCACGGGCTTAGCAGAGCAAGGTCTTGGCCCAGTGGCAAGGGGATCCAAGGTGTCTGGAGACCAAGCTCTCCTGTATGGACCTAATTGCCTACAGTGGAATATGAGCCATAAGCTTGGCGCTAAGCAGTGCCTTTTGGAGAGATGGTGAGAGATCCGAGGTGTGGAGAGTGGGAGTGAGAGACATGAGGCAATGCTTCACTCTCACAGGTATTCACTCCCAGCTGAGGGCAGACTTGGATAAAGTTTCAACTGCTGTTGGATAAAGTATCTGAGTGCTGTTGATGTTTGTGGGACCATGCCCAGTTATGAGCCTGCTAGTACTGTTAGTTTGGCACTTGTTGTTATTTCCCCAATACTATTCATTGCTGTGCATTCATAAATTGCTTCATCTCGTGGTGCCCTTAGCGGTTCAATTTGAAGCAATGATCCAGTGCCATCATCAAGTTCTATAACTTCAAATCCCTGAGAGTTGACTTTTTTCCCTTTCTTCATCCAGGTGATACAAGGTTTAGGTTCTGCTACTGCTTGGCACACACATGAAGCCACTCCTCCAGAAATTCCAATCTGATCCACAGGGATTCGGGTAAAACTTGGCACAGTGTCTGCCCGGATGTATTGTGCCAGATAGCTCAGGATCACCGTGACTGGTAGCACTGTCCAACACTGAGGTATCATATTCCAGGGTGGGGCAGTCCTTTTACTCAAGGCCAGATACCAAACCTTCCAGTGTTGATCTTCAGATGCTGATACACACACTAAAAAAAATTGAAAGCTAGAGGAAGAGTTTTATCTTTGGGTGTGGTCCCATTGAGTGAGCGAGAGGTGAGAGGGAGCCAGTTGTGGGTGACCGTGTGCCCTGGGCTTTGAGTTACGGGCAGTGAGAGCCAGGCAGTTGGACATTATGCATGGAGCTGAGGCAGACTTGAGGCGGCCGTGTGCGGTGTGAGCATCTGAAGATTTGCACAGCTGACCATGCATTCAGCAGCAGAAAGGACACCGCACCGGTGTTTTTTAAAGCAATGATCAACTGTTTTCAGGTTAGTTACTGATTGATTTCTACTGGCTCTTGGTGAGTTTGTAGAGGTGTCCAGGGAGTGATGTGGCAGGTTCTTTCAATGCTTCTGCTCAGACCAATTGCTCCCAGACATGGTCCTGTAGTTTGTATCATCTTTGGCCTGGAGCATGACACAGCGGAGGACAAGCTGCTCAAAGAGAGGAGAATGAGGGGGGAGAAGTGTTCTCAGCAGGAGGCCATATCCACCTCAATCAGGAACAATATGTGCAACGGCTCTGCTTCACTAAGAAGCTGCGCACTGAAATCTGCCACATGTTACAAGCAGAAATAAAGCCTCAGAGCCGGTCGAGGACAGCATTGTCAAGGGGAGTGTGGCCGTGAACTTTTATCTGTCGGGCTCCTTCCAGGCTGATAAGGGCAATATTTCCAACATCACCTAGTTCACCATGCACTGTTGCATAAGGAAGGTCACTGAAGCTCTGTAAGCAAGGAAAGCACGCGGCTTTGCCAGGAAGCAAGTTCCCCATGGTTCAGGGCGCCATTAACTGCACACACACTGCACGTGAATTTGGAGATGCAGATCAATGCTCAGTAGCCTGGCAGCAGTCATGATGCCTTCATTTGGCGGCAGTTCACCGCACCACATCAAAACAGAGGGTGGCTACTGGGCAACAAGGGCTATCCGCTGACCACATATAACGAAAGCCACGCTGCCACACGGAATCAGATAGAGCAGGCCATTGGCGTGCTTAAGCAATGCGCCTGCTGCCTGGACTGCTCTGCAGTACTCGCCAGAGCACCTCTCAAGATCTGTCATGGTCTGCTGCATGCTCCATTATGGTGGCACAAGCCTTGCCACCAAGTATGCATCGAAGGGCTGAGGAGGAGGAGCAAGAGGAGGAAGAGGAAGAGGAGGAGGATAAAGGGAAGGAGGAAGAAGAGAATGAAGGGAGGAGGCAACCAACATAGCCACTTTCTGGCCAGATGTCTGTGATCAACTCATTCGGCTGCAGTATCAGTGAATGCAACCCAATCCACCAACAGTCCCGCATCTCAGCTCCCTCTGTTACCGACCACCACATCATCCTCTTGGCCACAGTGCTACAATAAAAGCCAACAATAAGCAAATATTCGAAACCAAATTTAAAAATCAAACTATTCAATAGTACATTACAAAGTCAATGAATCACGATTGTGCATTCCCTTAGTGCCTGTGTGCTGTGTGCCTTTACCTGTCCTAGTGCTCCTACACCGTACTATCCCAGTGGCTACAGCATGGCTAGTGGAAGGCTACTAACTTTCAGTGAAGGATACTGCAGATGGCCTTGGAGTTCAACCAGCTCTGGGTCTAGAAGGGAGGGCTATAGGCTACACCACTCCACATGGGTGGCAGCAGTCTGGGAATGACTGGCTGAAAGGCAAAAGCAAGTCCACTGGTGGAGTGGCAGTGGTGGGAGGATGAATGCTGTCATCCTGAGAGAGGACAGTAGGTTTGTGTCCCATGGGGCAGTGGCTCAGCAATCCTAGTAATCTGTTGGAGAACACATTGCTGGACTACTGTGACACCATGCAGAGCCTTTCAACACTGGTAACCGTAGCCATGATGGCAGAGGTCTGAGCTTCCAATGCAGCATCCAGATGTTGGGTGGCTTCGGCTTGTGCTGCAATGGAAGCTGAAACATTGGCCATCAGAAACTGCTTGATGGCTGGGTCCACAAGTGCACTAATGGATCTTCCCATCACTTCCACTCTGGAAAGGATGGGCTCTATGCTCTGTGCAGATCCCAGTGCAAGATTATTGCTCGACTCCTCCATGTTCCTTGACATTGCATTCAGGCTTTCTGGCAGACTTCCCAATGCACCAAGCAACTCATGTGCATACCCATCAGCCTTCTTCTGCAGGCAGCCCCATCAAAGTCCTCACCTGCGTCCTGTGCAGCAGAACCCGTGTGCGACCTTGCTATCCGGTGAGCTGGCATCTGCGCTACCCTTCCTCCCGGCCCTTACTGCAGTCCCGGTGACTCACCACATGCAGATCCAGCCTTCTTGCTACCCTCTGAACTAAGTGCAGTGTCAGTAGCTGAGCTGGTGGCTGCGAATGTGAAATTGATTGGCAGTGTTCTGTCTTCAGCATCACTGCCGCCTTCCTGTTGCAGTTCCTACTTCTTCACCACTGTCTGGTTAGGTTGAAGTTTTTTGTTCTGAAATAAGAAAGGCTCAAGGGTAGGTTTGTGTTGAAGGGAGGGGGGAAAAGCAAAATGTGCATGCTTACACCATCTGCAGCTTGCAAATTATAAGAGATTGTGGGATGAGGGGAAGTGGGATGAAAGAAGAAGGATTAGGTATGAGGATACTGTCACCTTGGATTGTTTCAGTTGTGCGGCTCACCATGGGTTCAGCAATGGCCATTCCAATGTGCTCCAACACCGTCTCCTCCATTAGGGTGAGGTTATGCAGGCCTGTCTGTCTCCTTGCCTGTAGCCCCTGCTGCCTGCTATTATGAGCCACCATGTCCTGTAAGAGAGAGGGAAGTGTGCCAGTAAATGTGATGCAATTTGTTTGGGTGAAGTGCTTGTCATGGTTGAATATCTGGCAGTGTGTGCAAGCTGTGAGATGTGGGTGTGAGGCTTGTAGCACTGGTAAGTGTGTGAGGGCAAGGTGAAGCTATGAATGTGAGCTATGAGTCATGATTAATAGAGATTGTTGTTAGGTAAGTGAAGAGGGTATGGTGAATTGAACAGTTTCTGAAGCTAGTGGTTCAGAAAGTATATGGAATTTGAAGCTGAATTCACTGACCTTAACCACTCATGCGAGGTTATCGCACTAATTGCAGTACTGCATCCAGGTCCTTGGGGCTTCACTGCTAACATTGACCATGGCGGCTATCTGCACACATTGCCTGGAGGGCTTCCTGGCCCCCTGTGGAAAGAAGACTTCTCTCCTGTCCACCTCTTGCACCTCTTGCTTCAAGGCCACCAGTGCTGCATCCAAGAAATTTGGAGCACACTCTCTCCCCTGTTGTGCCATTGCACTTCTTCCTGCTCATACTCTGTTCCCTAGCCAAAGGAATCACCTGCTGTAGCCAAAATGCACCTCCCCTTTAAAAGGTGCAGGCAGACTTTCAAAAGTGCAGGCATGCTTTAATTGGTGCTCACCTCATACAAACGTTGATGCCATGCTGAGCGTGCAGTCATTCAGCAGTGCGTTCAGCTGCATGGCAGAATTATTCTAATTAGTAGGCAGCACAAAATTTTGCATGCTGCCTGCATTACTTTAAACGGGCGCACGTTGATCCCGCATTGCGATCCCTGTGCCTGTTTTCAGGGGTGAGCAAACTTTTAGCCCTTTGTTCTCCCAGCAGGTGAGGCTCCCCACTGGATGAATAATTTCACAAGTTTACTCCAAGTTAAGCTTCAGCTGATCCCTCAAAATCCTTTCATGTAATTCTAGTTTATTCTTCAACCAGGTTTTCTCAAATGCAATAACAGTTGTTCCAAACATTTTAGGTTTAAAATGTGTGGAAATGCCAGAATCTGCTGCAAAATTAAGTGGTACTGATGGTTGAAAAAGACCAAATAATCTGTTAATCAAAAACTTGCTGATGATAAGTTAAAAGTTACTCGACATTTGTTTCCACATTTGAAAATTATAACTAGGATGTAGTAGTAAATGGATCTCGGATTGTCTACAGGAGAATGATTCCTGCCAGCAGAGTCACTTCTGACTGCCCACTGTGATGAGCAATAATGCCACTGTAATTTCTGGAGTCCACCTCTGTTGCATTATGCGGACCAGTGGTTGGATTTTTGCCGACTTTGCGACCGGGATTTTGCCGCGATTTGACCCTCTGCGGCGAGAACCCGGTCGGCGAGATCCTCGGGCATCCCTTTGCCGTGCTACTTCCAAGTACCGCCGGGGAAAGGTGAGCTGACGTGTAACGATGCTGATTGCGTTGGAATTGTACTTTCGGTACTCTCCCGACCCTTATGCCACACTCAGAATAACAACAGGGTCAAACCTTGCCAGCAGTAGCAAGGACGAAGACCTGTACAAAGGTAAGTTAAAGTTTTTATTTTTAAATTACTTTTCAGTGATTTAGTAGGTAAGGGTTTTTTGAATGTTTTGTGAATATATTTTGAATGTTTTTTGCAATTTTTTTTTGTTTGTATTTTCCCCCCTCCCAAGACGACTGGCCCTGGACGAATGTTGCCGAAACTTGCGGTTTGCGTCGCGAATCCTCACGCAACACCAACTTTACCGATGCACCCATGGTGCAGACATAAAGGCTGAAAGTTAGGCCTAAAAATGGCAGCGCAGCGAAAACTAGCCCCAGGAGTGTGAAATGTCACTCATTGGGGATCTCACTTGTTTAAGAGCAGAAAATAATGCGCTGCAACAAGTTTCAATTGCCTGCAGAAGCCTCAAGGGACAAACATCATTAGAAGTCCTTGTGCGAGTGAGAACACCAACTATCTGCTTCATACAGTGCCTGAAACATCTGCTGCAGATTCTCTCAATATACGGATGCAAATGTGGAAGCACTACAGTAGGAAATTACAGACAGTAAGTGGGCCAATTGTTGGAATGGATAGATGGAAGCAGCTCAGGGCCAAGGCAAGCAGCTCAGGGCCACGGGAGCATAATGGGCAGAGAATTGATGCACATTCCACAGCCCTGTGAGCTGTCACTCACTCAGGAAGAAGTTTCCTGACTTACTAGGTCAGACAAAGTAAGAGAGGTCGATTACATCTTCCAAGAATGCACTTTACTACTTATGTCAGCCACTTACACTGTGTTAAAGTACTTTAATTACTTGCATCAATGCCTAGGAGGGAGCAAAGTGCCGCTTACAACCTTAGCTCCAACCTGCAAGTGTTCTTTCACTGGGTTCCTTGCATGCATTCACCTCATAAGCAGCCTCACACATGATAGAAGGAAGATTATCCACTGCATCCAATAATTTTAAAGGATGGAACATTACATGCTGGGGATGTATACTTCCTCAGCATGTACTGGGAGTGGAAAAGCAGAAATTCTCCATTTTAATTGCCTGTTGCATGCACCCATTCTCATACATATTATGGGTTACATTCAATATCTGAGTGTGAGTTTGTATCATGGTAACTTAAGGTAATTTGCTCTTACTGTTATTTTTTCTCTCCAGTACAAGGCAGCCCATAGAAGCAGGGAGCGATAGTTATAGTCGGCAGGTCCCTTTTAAACTCAGACTGCTTATCCCCAATGAGGGGCGAAGTCCTGTGCATCTTGGGAAGAGAAGCCTTTGAGTGTGTTGGAGGTGAGGAAGTAAAATGGTATGTGCCAGGTGGGGGCTTGACAGGACATTCAGCTTCTCCTTAATTGTCAGGGAATCATAGAAACATGGAAACATAGAAAATAGATGCAGGAGCAGGCCATTCAGCCCTTCTAGCCTGCACCGCCATTCAATGAGTTCATGGCTGAACATGAAACTTCAGTACCCCCTTCCTGCTTTTTCGCCATACCCCTTGATCCCCCGAGTAGTAAGGACTTCATCTAATTCCCTTTTGAATATATTTAGTGAATTGGCCTCAACTACTTTCTGTGGTAGAGAATTCCACAGGTTCACCACTCTCTGGGTGAAGAAGTTTCTCCTCATCTCGGTCCTAAATGGCTTACCCCTTATCCTTAGACTGTGACCCCTGGTTCTGGACTTCCCCAACATTGGGAACATTCTTCCTGCATCCAACCTGTCCAAACCCGTCAGAATTTTAAACGTTTCTATGAGGTCCCCTCTCACTCTTCTGAACTCCATTGAATACAAGCCCAGTTGATCCAGTCTTTCTTGATAGGTCAGTCCCACCATCCCGGGAATCAGTCTGGTGAATCTTCGCTGCACTCCCTCAATAGCAAGAACGTCCTTCCTCAAGTTAGAAAACCAAAACTGTACACAATACTCCAGGTGTGGCCTCACCAAGGCCCTATACAACTGTAGCAACACCTCCCTGCCCCTGTACTCAAATCCCCTCGCTATGAAGGCCAACATGCCATTTGCTTTCTTAACCGCCTGCTGTACCTGCATGCCAACCTTCAATGACTGATGTACCATGACACCCAGGTCTCGCTGCACCTTCCCCCTTCCTAATCTGTCACCATTCAGATAATAGTCTGTCTCTCTGTTTTTACCACCAAAGTGGATAACCTCACATTTATCCACATTATACTTCATCTGCCACGCATTTGCCCACTCACCTAACCTATCCAAGTCACTCTGCAGCCTCATAGCATCCTCCTCGCAGCTCACACTGCCACCCAACTTAGTGTCATCTGCTAATTTGGAGATAGTACATTTAATCCCCTCGTCTAAATCATTAATGTACAATGTAAACAGCTGGGACCCCAGCACAGAACCTTGCGGTACCCCACTAGTCACTGCCTGCCATTCTGAAAAGTACCCATTTACTCCTACTCTTTGCTTCCTGTCTGACAACTGGTTCTCAATCCACATCAGCACACTACCCCCAATCCCATGTGCTTTAACTTTGCACATTAATCTCTTGTGTGGGACCTTGTCGAAAGCCTTCTGAAAGTCCAAATATACCACATCAACTGGTTCTCCTTTGTCCACTTTACTGGAAACATCCTCAAAAAATTCCAGAAGATTTGTCAAGCATGATCTCCCTTTCACAAATCCATGCTGACTTGGACCTATCATGTCACCTCTTTCCAAATGCACTGCTATGACATCCATAATAATTGATTCCATCATTTTACCCACTACTGAGGTCAGGCTGACCGGTCTATAATTCCCTGCTTTCTCTCTCCCTCCTTTTTTAAAAAGTGGGGTTACATTGGCTACCCTCCACTCGATAGGAACTGATCCAGAGTCAATGGAGTGTTGGAAAATGACTGTCAATGCATCCGCTATTTCCAAGGCCACCTCCTTAAGTATTCCTTAAGTAATCATATCATGAACACCTCCCGTGACTCCTTCAACTGACACTGACATGTGAGCTTTGCTCCACAGGAAGCCTTTTTAATCATAGAATCATAGAAAGTTACAGCATGAAAGGAGGCCATTTCGGCCCATCGTGTCCGCACCGGCCGACCAAGAGCTATCCAGCCCAATCCCACTTTCCAGCTCTTGCTCCATAGCCTTGTAGGTTACAGCACTTTAAGTGCACATCCAAGTATTTCATAAATGTGGTGAGGGTTTCTGCCTCTATCACCCTTTCAGGCAGTGAGTTGCAGATCCCCCACTACCATCTGGGTGAAGAAACTTCCCCTCATATCTCCTCTAAACGTACCCCCAATTACTTTAAATCTACATCTCCTGGTTGTTGACCCCTCTGCCAAGGGAAACAGGTTCTTCCTATCCACTCTATCCAGGCCCCTAATAATTTTATACACCTCAATCAGGTCTCCCCTCAGCCTCCTCTGTTCCAAAGAAAACAACCCCAGCCTATCCAATCTTTCCTCATAACCAAAATTCTCCAGTCCAGTCAACATTCTTGTAAATCTCCTCTGCCCTCTTTCTAGTGCAATCACATCTTTCCCGTAATGTGGTGACCAAAACTGCACACAATATTCCAGCTGTGGCCTAGCCAGTGTTCTATACAATACAGGCATAACCTCCTTGCTGTTGTATTCCATGCCTTGAATAATAAAGGCAAGTATTCCATATGCCTTCTTAACCACCTTATCTACCTGGCCTGCTACCTTTAGGGATCTGTGGACCTGCACTCCAAGGTCCCTTTGTTCCTCTACACTTTTCAATGCCGTACCATTTAATGTGTATTCCTTTGTCTTGTTAGACCTCACACTTATCCAGATTGAATTCCATTTGCCACTGTTCTACCCAACTGACCAGTACATTGATATCTTCCTGCAGTCCACAGCTTTCTTCTTCATTATCAACCACACAGCCTATTTTATTGTCATCTGCAAACTTCTTAATCATACCCCCAATATTTCAGTCTAAATCACTGATATGTACCACAAAAAGCAAGGGACCCAGCACTGAGCCTTGCAGAACCCCACTGGATACAGCCCATTCAAAAAAACACCCATCAACCATTATCCTTTGCTTCCTGCCTCTGAGCCAATATTGGATCCAACTTGTCACTTTGCCCTGGATCCCATGGGCTTTTACTTTCGTGACCAGTCTGCCATGTAGGACCTTATCAAAAGCTTTGCTAAAATCCATATACACGACATCATAGGCACTGCCCTCATCGACTCTCCTGGTTACCTCCTTGAAAAATTCAATCAAATTAGTCAAACATGACCTTCCCTTAACAAATCCATGCTGACTGTCCTTGATTAATCTATGTCTTTCCAAATGAAGATTTATCCTGTCCCTCAGGAATTTTTTCAATAATTTTCCCACCACTGACGTTAGGCAGACTGGCTGTAATTACTTGGTCTATCCCTTTCTCCCTTTAAAAAAAAATCTCTTTCTTTTCTCCATATACATGTACTGCAGCGGAAGGAATATATACCTTCTTGCCATCTGATGATGCCTGCACTTCACTATTACACCCTCACTCACTCTATCTCTCCCAAGCATCAGCCAAGAGACATCCATTTCAGGACAATTAGATAGTGAGGAAGAAACATAGAAACATAGAAAATAGGTGCAGGAGTAGGCCATTCGGCCCTTCGAGCCTGCACCGCCATTCAATGAGTTCATGGCTGAACATGCAACTTCAGTACCCCATTCCTGCTTTCTCGCCATACCCTTGATCCCCCTAGTAGTAAGGACTACATCCAACTCCTTTTTGAATATATTTAGTGAATTGGCCTCAACAGGGGAATGCCTCTGGGGATATACATGCATTGATGAGCAGGAGCAGCTCATGGTAGAAGAGAAGAAGGATGATGTTGCTAACTGAATGGTCAGGATATATTGACCCCTGGCTGAAGAACCTCTGGATCCAAATCTTAACAGATCCTGTTTTTAACAAGAAGGATGTTCTACATGAATTTCATTTGCAGGCACTGGGAACCAAATCAGACAGTGTGCTGCAGATGGCAGATGGAGTGAAGGAGTCCACGCTGGATGGTTTCACAGGATTGAATTTGGCAACTCCAGAGAGATATGCAGTGGAACGTATCAGATTCTGAGGGGGCTTGATAGGGTAGATGTAGAGAGGATGCGTCCCCTCATGTGGGAATGCAGAACTCGGGGAATGCAGAATAAGGGGTTGCCCATTTAAAACAGAAATGAGGTGGAATTTCTTCTCTCAGAGGGTCATGAATCTTTGGAATTCTCTCCCCCAAAGACTGGGTCATTGAATAGATTTAAGGTGGAGATAGACATATTTTTGAACGGTAAGCGAGTCAAGGGTTACGGGGAGTGAGCAGGGAAGTGGAGTTGAGGCCAGGATCAGATCAGCCATGATCTTATGAAATGGCGCAGAAGGTTTGAGAGGCCAAATGCACCTATTTCTTATGTTCTTATGGAGGTTCCCACAAGAAGCCCTAAGGGCAGTATGTGTTTCTGCCATGGAAGCTCAACCTGCCAACATCGAGGCGAGACTGGAGAGTGCTGTCTCTTCCAGACTTGAAAGGATTGAAATTGAGCTGTAGACAAGCATCTCATGGGGTTTTGCTGACCTCACTGGGATAATGAGGTTTGTTTTCTTGCAAATCAATGGCTATGCTGACTCAGTATCCAGTATGACAGGAATGCGCTCAGATGATATTCTGTCACTCAGAATAGCAACGTGCGCTTGTCCTTCTGACTTGCCCTCTCCAATGCCTGTACCTATGGCCAAAAGGACTCGGGATCAATCTACCGATGCTTCCACACAATGGTGCAGCCTGCAGTAACATGGGGCTCAATTTTCCCCAGTGATGTGTGCAATTTGTTTGCCGCACACCGCCTCTTTTGGCCTAAATTAAAATTCAAAGTTTCCCCAATCTTTGTGCATCAGCATAATTCAGTTCGTTATGATTTTTTTAGGTTAGATCTTTTGGGCCCAAGTTTCCACACGATAAAAAACGGGCGCCCCTCTGAGCTGGGCGCCCGTTTTTCGCGCCACAAAGTGCGCCTAAAAAAACCCTCTGTATTCTCCACCTCCCTGCAGGTCCTCTGGCCCTCGGCGCGGCGCAGCAGGAGCTGTAGGGGGCGGAGCTAGGACCCTGCGCTGAAAACAGTGCCGGGAGCTCTGCACATGTGCGCTACAGTGGGCACACAAGTGCAGTAGCTCCAGGCGCCCGAAACTGTGTGGGAGGGGCCCGAAGCACGCAGCCCCTAGCCCTGGCCGAATGGCCTCACTGGGGTTGCGTGAATAAGGCTCCTCCCACGGCCAGCTCCTGCTTTCTGCCGACTCCCGCTCCTGCTTTGCCCCCCCGCCCCCCCGGACCGGACCTGACCCGACCCGACCTAGAACTCTGTACTGTTTCTTTTTAAGTTGCCACTTCAGTCACATAGACCTCGTCAAAATGGGGGCTGATGGTTTTAGTAACCTCTACGTCTCCAGCTCCGAGATCAAGCACCCTGCCCGTCCTCCAGTGCGTCCCCACCCTGAGCAGCTGAAGGAACTGCTCCTCAGTGAAGACGAGCTGCCGCTCCTGCTTCCCCGCCGCCCCCCCCAACCGAACCCGACTCGACCCGCCTGTTGCTGCCGCTCCTGCTTCCCCGCCGCTCCTGCTTCCGTGCCCCCCCCCCCGACTGGACCCGACTCGACCCGCCTGTCGCTGCCGCTCCTGCTTCCCCGCCGCTCCTGCTTCCGTGCCCCCCCCCCCGACTGGACCCGACTCGACCCGCCTGTCGCTGCTGCTCCTGCTTCCCCGCCACTCATGCTTCCGTGCCCCCCCCCGACTGGACCCGACTCGACCCGCCTGTCGCTGCCGCTCCTGCTTCCCCGCCACTCATGCTTCCGTGCCCCCCCCCGACTGGACCCGACTCGACCCGCCTGTCGCTGCCGCTCCTGCTTCCCCGCCACTCATGCTTCCGTGCCCCCCCCCGACTGGACCCGACTCGACCCGCCTGTCGCTGCTGCTCCTGCTTCCCCGCCGCTCATGCTTCCGCCACCCCCCCCTCCCCGCCCCCCCGACCGGACCGGACCCGACTCGACCCGTCTGCATCTGCCACTCCCCTCCCACCCGACTCGACCCGACTCAGCTCTCGCCTCCGGACTGGATCCGACCTGACCTCCCCCTCCCCGACCTGACGTCCCTCTCCCCGACCTGACCTCCCTCCCCGACCTGACCTCCCCCTCCCCGACCTGACATCCCTCTCCCCGACCTGACCTCCCTCCCCGACCTGACCTCCCTCTCTCCCTCCCTCCCCCGCTCTCCCTCCCACCCCCGCCGACCCGAACCGAACCTCTCTCCCCGACCCGACCCAATGCCACCTACCTCTGGTGCTGGGGACGGGCCCTGCCGGAATCTCGTGACCGGCCCGTTCAGCCTTCGGTCCCGACGGCAAACCGCTTCCTAAAGGCCTGCCTGAAGAACTTTCACATAGGTAGGAAGATGGTTTATTTAATCTTTTCTTTGCTTATTAATGTTTATTCAGGTTGGATTTATTTGTATAATATTTGTATAAGTATAACTAAGGATTTATTGTAGAATTTAATGACTTCCCTTCCCCCCCCCCCTCGTTCCCTACCCCTAATTTGTAACCTGCGCCTGATTTTTTAATGTGTAGAACAAGTTTTTTCAGTTCTACAAAAATCTGCACTTGCTCCATTCTAAGTTAGTTTGGAGTACGTTTTCACTGTGGAAACTTTGAAATCAGGCGTCAGTGGCCGGACACGCCCCCTTTTGAAGAAAACATTCTGTTCCAAAGTAGAACTGTTCTACCTGACTAGAAATGCAGAAAAAAAAATGTGGAGAATTGCGATTTCTAAGATAGTCCGTTCTCCACCAGTTGCTCCTAAAAATCAGGCGCAAATCATGTGGAAACTTGGGCCCTTTGAGTCTACGCCAGTTTTTCACAATTATGCAAGTTTGGCCAATTTACATTTCTCCTAGGGCAGCGAATGTGGCCAATCCCGAAAAACTTTCCGGGCACTTAAAAGAAAACCAGCCCACATTAAAAAATCGGTGCAGAACGACGCCATTGTTTTTAGGCGAAGTTTTGGAGGGAGTCAAGAACACATAAATACGCATAACCAAGCTTAAATTTTTAAAACTTAAAATGCAGGAAATGGAAGTTTAATGGAATTCTTTAAGTTTTGATTTTTAAAAAACTGACATGCCACCACGATGCGAGCGTGTATTACATCTGTGAACGCAGGACTCCAAGTCCGCATCAATACCGGGCCACCACACATGGGATCTGGCTATCGCTTTCATCACCACGATGCCTGGGTGCGTACTGTGGAGGTCATTGATGAAGGTGTCTCTGCCCTTCTTGGGGATCACTACTCGATTGCCCCACAGAAGGCAGTCTGCTTGTATAGACATTTCATCTTTGTGCCACTGGAACGGCTTTATCTCTTCCTGCATTTCCACTGGGACACTGGATCAGCTCCCATGAAGCACGCAGCTTTTGACTAGAGATAATAAGGGGTCCTAGCTTGTCCAGGTTTTGATCTGCCGGGCAGTGATGGGTGATTGCTCACTCTCAAATGCTTCCATAACCATGGCTAGATCTGCAGGTTGTGTCACTTTCACCCTCGTAGTGGGCAATGGCAACCTACTGAGAGCATCGGTGCAGTTTTCTGTGCCTGGCCTGTGGCGGATGGCGTAGTTGTATGCGGACAACATGAGCACCCATCTCTGGATGTGGGCCGATGCATTGGTATTTATCCCTTTATTCTCGGAAAACAGGGATATAAGTGGCTTATGGTCAGTTTCCAATTTGTATTTTAGCCCAAACAGGTATTGATGCATTTTCTTTACCCCATAGACACACGCTAACGCTTCTTTCTCAATCATGTTGTAGGCTCTCTCAGTCTTAGGCAGACTCCTGGATGCATAAGCAACCAGTTGCAGTTTCCCGAAATCATTAACCTGTTGCAATACACACCCGACGCCATATGACGATGCATCACATGCTAGTACCAAACGCTTACATGGATCATACAACACAAGCAACTTGTTTGAGCATAACAATTTTCTTGCTTTTACAAAGACATTTTCTTGGCTTTTGCCCCAAACCCATTCATCCCCTTTCCGTAGTAGGACATGCAGTGGTTCTAACAGTGTGCTAAGACCCGGTAAGAAGTTACCAAAGTAGTTCAGGAGTCCCCGAAACGACCGCAGCTCTGTCACGTTCTGTAGCCTCGGTACGTTCTCTATTGCCTCCGTCTTCGCGTTGGTGGGCCTGAACCCATCCGCCGCAATCCTCCTTCCCAAGAACTCCACTTCAGACGCCAGGAAAACACACTTCGAGCATTTTAACCTTAGCCCCACACGGTTGAGTCAACTAAGAACCTCCTCCAGGTTCTGCAGATGCTCGACTGTGTTCCGACCTGTGACCAAGGTATCGTCCTGGAAGACCACGGTGTGTGGGACCGACTTCAGTAAACTTTCCATGTTTCTCTGGAATATCGCCGCCGCTGATCGGATTCCAAATGGGCATCTGTTATAAACAAAAAGACCTTTGTGCGTGTTGATGCAGGTGAGGGCCTTCGATGATTCCTCCAATTCCTGCCTCATGTAGGCTGAGGTCAGATCCACTTTCGTGAACGTCTTTCCTCCCACCAGTGTTGCAAAGTGGTCGTCGGCCTTTGGTAGTGGGTATTGGTCCTGCAGGGAGAAACGATTGATAGTTACTTTGTAATCGCCACAGATTCTGACGATGCCGTCTCCTTTTGGACTGGGACAATGGGACTAGCCCACTTGTTGAATGCGATCGGTGAAATGATGCCCTCTCTTTGAAGTCGGTCTAGCTCGATCGCTACCCTTTCTCTCATCATGTATGGTACTGCTCTCGCCTTGTGATGGATGGGTCGCGCCCCCAGAATTAGGTGGATCTGCACTTTTGCTCCTTGTAATTTCCCGATGCCTGGTTCGAACAGCGAAGGAAATTTGTTTATGACCTGGGCATATGAAGTATCGTCGTCCCAGTTCCAGCGTATCTTTCCCAGCCAGCTCCTGCCGAGCAGCGTGGGGCCATCGCCCGGTACCACCCAGAGTGGGATCTTGTGCACCGCTCCATCATAGGAGACCTTTACCGGTAGCACTGCCGATTACAGGAATCAGTTCTTTTGTGTAAATTCTTAGTTTCATGCGAACTGGAGTTAAGACTGGTCTTTCAAAAGTTTTTTTGCCCATGATGGACTGGCTCGCGCCCGTGTCCAGCTCCATTGACACCGGGAGTCCATTTACTTCAACATTCAACATTATCGAGGGACAATTTATGGTGAATATGTGCACCCCATGTACCTCTGCCTCCTCGGTCTGAGGCTCTTGTTCGTCGTGATTCTCTGTGGATCTGTCCTCCTCTGCAACATGGTGGTTTGCAGGTTTAGCAAGATTTGCAGCTTGCCTGCACACTCGTTGGAGGTGTGCCATTGTTCCACAGCCCTTGCAAATGTACCCTTTGAATCGGCATGAATGGAAACAATGATCACCCCCGCAGCGTCAACAAGGTGTTATTGGCCTTGCATTCATCACCCTTGATGGTGGACTCTAAAACATTTGCTTACCTGCAGCTACAGTTATGTTACGATTCAAAAACAACATCACTTTGTTCACAGTACTTGTAGCAGCACTTATGTGCTGAGAGATTTGCTTCGTATTGTCACTGGTGGCAATGAACGGCTGGGCTATCGCTATGGCCTTACTCAAGGTTGGGGTCTCTGCAATCAAAAGTTTGCAAAGTATAGTTTTATGGCCAATGCCAAGTACGACAAAGTCTCTGAGCATGTGTTCCAAATGTCCTTCAAATTTGCAATGTCCAGCAAGGCGTCTTAGCTCAGCGACATAACTTGCCACTTCCTGGCCTTCAGACCTTTTTTAGATGTAGAACCGGTACCTTGCCATCAGAACGCTTTCCTTCGGGTTCAAATGCTCTCAGACCAGTGTGCACAAATCGTTTTCTCCGTGGGTTTCGCTGGAGTGAGCAGATTCTTCACGAGGCCATACATTGGTGCCCCACAGACGGTGAGGAGGATCGCCCTTTGTTTAGCAGCATTCTCTTCACCATCTCGCTCATTGGCTACAAAGTATTGGTCGAGCCGCTCCACAAAAGTTTCCCAATCATCTCCCTCCGAGAATTTCTCCAGGATGCCCACTGTTCTCTGCATCTTTGGGTTCGCTATCTGTAAAACATCGCCAGTTGTTATGTATGGAGAAAGAGTCAGATTGAACTTTGTGAGCTCAAAGTAAAGTGTGACCTTAGTTTTTTGTTGCAGGTCTTCAGAGTGCCTCTCCAACCTGTGAGGCCTCCTTAAATAACTGTGCTCCAGGGGATGAGCCCTCTGGTGGCTGTATAGAACAAATACAGGTTTACATATATAACATGGACGATTTGCTTTTGTTCTCCGATGAGGGGGAGGAGCATGATCTGCTGCTGGCTGAGCTGCTGGAGCTGCTGAGAGAGTCAGGGTTCAAGGTCAATCCTAATTAGCTCAGATCGGTCAGAGGGAAGTAAAATTCCTTGGGCTGACCGTGAGGGCTGGGGAAAGGGCTATAGACGAGGCCAAACAGAAGGCGGTACAGGATTACCAGCCCCCACGACCATGATGAGGGTGATATTGTTCCTGGGACTCAAGGGGTACTGCAGGGATTTTATTGAAGATTACACTACCATGGCAGCCTCTCTGCTTTGGCTCCTCCTTGAGGGAGTCGGATGGGAGTGGGATGAGGACTGGACGGCAGCATTTAATTGTCTCAAGGGAGACCTGCAGACGGCACCCGCATTAGGGGCGATTAATGATGGGGAAGACTTTTTTTTGGCAGTAGCCACCAGCGGGGACAGTTTGAGCATGATGCTGCTCCAGGAGAGGCACGGCAAACTGAGACCCATGGTGTACTCATCAAGAGTCCTCACGGATGTAGAATGGGGATATTCCAATTGCAAGAGGCATCTCCTAGTCATGCATTGGTCCATAAACCACTCACAGCTCTTTAGGGGATTGTCCCTGATCTGTCTATTAATCCACCATACCACTTCTCAGATGTTATTAGATGGGAGGATAAAGGACGGCATGGTGAGTAGTGCTCGCATTGCCCACTAGACTTTATTGCTCTCACAAATGCATCTAAGAGTGCAAGGCCTGAGTGAGCCCAAGTTGGTCGCCAACTTGATTTACCCAGGGATGGCCCACAAGTGTATGATGGAAGGGGTATGGGACGTGGACGTAGGATTCCGGGCCAAGTTTCACACAACGGGCTGTGAGATCTACGTCGACGGGTCTAGTTCTGTGATGAACGGAGAGCGTTTCACCAGGTGCGGGATTTATGAACCTACGGCTGGGATAGTAAGGGCCATTAAACTCCTGAGAATCCTGAGTGCCCAGCATGCTGAACTGTCAGCAGTGGTGTACGTCGTTACCCACGCTGATGAGTTCCCGGCCCCATACAACATCTGCTCGGATTCCATGTTTCCGTGCAATTTGTGTACCAAATACTTGGCTATCTGGGCTCGTCGCGGTTTCACATCTGCAGATGGGAAGCCCTTAGCAACAGCACCGTTGCCGAGAAAGGTCTTCAAGTTCATGGGGACGCCGGGAAGTCATTGCATCCATAAAGTAAAGGCTCACTCTAAGACAGAGCCCAGAGGGGAAGGCAACCAAAGGGCAGACGAGTTAGCATAGGAGGGAGTCAGGGAAGGAGTTTTTTGGGATCCATATGGGTACAGCCTAGTAGCAGCGATCCGGGACAAATGAGGGACACCAGGGAGTGAAGGGGTAGCATTGGTCCCGGATTTTGAGGCAAGTCCAGGCACAGCACCCCGTCCTCAAGGTCATCCTGGAGCAGCTGGCTAAGAGCGAGAAGGTAGAAGGTCCGTTCAGGATAGCGGGCATCACCGTAAAGGAGGGGATGCTCTTTAAGGGGATTGGTAGAGAGTTCCCAGATGCACCAAAGGGAATTCCTCCAGTTGGCCGATGAGGGCCCAGGAGCAGGGCACCCAAGACCGGAGACAACCTGGAAAAGGGGAGAACAGGCAGGGTGGTGGCCACAACTGAGGGAGGATGTCCGTGATTTTTGCACGGACTGTCTGGTTTGCGCAGCGAGCAACCCTGATCCGCAACATAGGAAGGTTCCGATGGGGCACACGAGAAGGGTAGAGGAACCATGGAAGTCGATACAGGTCGATTATATCGGGCCATTGCCCACCACAAAGGGGGGGTTACAAGTACTATTTGGTCTTAGAAGACGTGTTCTCAAAGTGGGTGGAAGTCTTCACTTGCCGATCAGCCACGGTGTTGGCGACGGCAGAGATTTTGGTAAGGGAAATGTTCTCCAGGTGGGGACTGCCACAGATCGTGGAGTCCGACCAAGGGAGCCACTTCACGGGGCAAGTCATGCAGGCCACCTTGAAGGTTCTGGGGATAGAGGGTAAATGACATGTGGCTCACAACCCACAGTCATCGGGGGTTGTGGAGCGACTTAATCGGACCATCAAAGAAAGGCTGCGGAAGGAAACAGGGCCGTCCCCAAAAAAGTAGGATAAGGTCCTGCCGTTAGTTTTGATGGGGGTCTGACCCAGGCTCTCCAGTAACATAGGGTACTCCCCATGAGCTCATGACCGGGAGGGTCATGCGTATGCCCACCCATGCTCTGGCACTGGTTCTCACCGAAGGTCAAGTGAGAGAAGTAAACCGGGATAAGTTTGTCAAGAATTTGTACGAGAGGTTGAAGCAGATTCATTGGCAGGCAGCCAATAACATGGGGAAGCAGCATCGGAGTAGAAACACAGAAACATAGAAAATAGGTGCAGGAGTAGGTCATTCGGCCCTTCGAGCCTGCACCGTCATTCAATAAGATCATGGCTGGTCATTCCCTCGGTACCCCTTTCCTGCTTTCTCTCCATACCGCTTGATCCCCTTAGCCATAAGGGCCATATCTAACTCCCTCTTGAATATATCCAATGAACTGGCATCAACAACTCTCTGCGGCAGGGAATTCCATAGGTTAACAACTCTCTGAGTGAAGAAGTTTCTCCTCATCTCAGTCCTAAATGGCCTACCCTTATCCTAAGACTATGTCCCCTGGTTCTGGACTTCCCCAAAATCGGGAACATTCTTCCCGCATCTAACCTGTCCAGTCCCGTCAGAATCTTATACATTTCTATGAGATACCCTCTCGTCCTTCTAAACTCCAGTGAATAAAGGCCCAGTTGATCCAGTCTCTCCTCATATGACAGTCCAGCCGTCCCGGGAATCAGTCTGGTGAACCTTCGCTGCACTCCCTCAATAGCAAGAACATCCTTCCTCAGATTAGGAGACCAAAACTGAACACAATATTCCAGGTGAGGCCTCACTAAGGTCCTATACAACTGCAGTAAGACCTCCCTGCTCCTATACTCAAATCCCCTAGCTATGAAGGCCAACATACCATTTGCCTTCTTCACCGCCTGCTGTACCTGTATGCCAACTTTCAATGACTGATGAACCATGACATCCTGGTCTCGTTGTACCTCCCCTTTTCCTAATCTGCCGCCATTCAGATAATATTCTGCCTTCGTGTTTTTGCCGTCAAAATGGATAACCTCACATTTATCCATATTATACTGCATCTGCCATGCATTTTCCCACTCACCTAACCTGTCTACGTAATTGGTTGCTGCTCGAACCCCAGAGAATGCACGAGTGGAAGGTAGGGGACCAGGTGATGGTCTGAAACGACGCTCATGTAGGGACGTTTGAGCCACTGCATATGGAACCTTACAGTATAGTGGATAAGGCAAGCCCCATGGTTTGCGCCGTTAAACTTCCAAGGCACACAAAGTGGTTCCACGTGAACCAGTGTAAGTTGTTTAACCCAGGAGAAAGGGTAAGGAAAGGAAAGAAACACCAAGGCGCTGTTAACAGCATGGTGGACACAAGTCTTCCTCCCATAGTTTGGGACAGCGATGTCCCCGTGCTGGGGGCTGTAAGAAGGAGCAGCAGGATCCCATGGCCAAGGGTGCTGTGGACGCCTCCTGCACACCAACCAGGAGCCATAAAAGGCCCAGGCGAGAGGCGCCCTAGTGGGGCCACCCGGCGGCACGGGTGGTATTGTACATAGTTTTCTTCGAAAGAGTTTTGGTTCATTGTAATGAAGCCAGACCTGTGGAGGAAGACCCTCTCACAGCAAAGTGCTTGTTAGTTTTGTTTTGCAGGAAGCCAAGGATGGAATGGAGATAGCCCTGAGACTGAGCCTGATCTGGATGTTGGCCAGAACGGGACACAGCAGGAGAGGAGATACCGAGTTGTCCCACCATGACACAGGGGGGTAGGATAGGGGACACGGATGGGCTGGCAGCCTACTTCCACGAGGGAAGGTGCCCAGGGTGGCTGGGGTCGAATTCGACAAAATATTTCAGCCACGCCAGGTTCACATATGGGGAAGCTTCCAGACCGTGTCCCAGACTGAAGGTCACAGCCAATCGGGTTGGGATGACAGAGGGAAAGCGTGTATGCTTGAAGTGCAAGGGACACATTCCCCTGGAATGGTGGTGGTGGCTCAGGAAATGGAGTCAGGACACGGGAAACCAGACAGCGGACTGGGAACGACTGGGGAACAATACGTACCGACAGATTATGGGGACACAGGGGGGAGTGGAAGTGTGCTGGGACAAGTGGTGAAAGGAGGAACAGGGAATTTATGTGTGTATGTGGGGGTCGGAACGGATCTGCCCTGCGGGTGTGTCGATTGCTTTTTCGAGGCAATGGCAGGATGCCGGGGCTGGGATCAGATGGGATTGGAGTATAGACTCCTACGTGATACCAGACCCTCCCGACACAATAAATTCCACGGAGCTTGTTGCACACAAGAAGAAGCCCCTTACCCACAGTACCATGATGTTCCACCACCACACCAAGCCCAGGGAATGGTTTAGTTTTAGTCCCGTCTGGGAAGTTTTTATTCTCGGGGACGCATTACGCAGTCGCATCAGTCATTTTAAAATTAACCGGGGTACATCTACCCGAGTGGTGTCCAAAAGAAACTGAGCAGCTGTATGAGGAACATTAAAGAAATGTTCCGCCCGTTCTTTAAACTCAGTTACGGGGATGTGAGTCAGGAAAAGTTGTACGACATGGGAGCGTACGATAACATTAGTCTGGGGAGGCAGAGGCGAGGGGTGTTCAATGAAGTCGCTACAGCGTTTAGCGCGGATACATCTCTCAACAATAGTATGGACGACGTGCAGCTGCAGATGCAGGTTAGCGGTTTAAAGGACCAGCTGCGGAAGATTCTGGGGGAAGGGAACAAAGTGGTAGGGTCGGAGCTAAAGGAGGACCAGGCGATGACTATTCACTTAAAAGAGGCCATCGCGGAGCTGGATACACATGCTAAAACAGTTAATGAATTAATACGGGAGGACAGGAATGCCTCCGGCACAGGCAGCCATGAATGAAGAGTGTGTGTTGTACGGTGCCTGGTTGCTTGGCGAGGGACGCTGTAGTTTGGCGGACCTCCAGCAAGATCATGTCTCATCGTGGATCAGCAACCGGCACCTCGCAGCGCTCAGCCCGTATCATAATTCAATGAGTCCATGTCAGCTCCGTTTAGCTTCCAAAGCCTACCCAGTCCCAGTGGATTGCGGTCGGTCCAACCACTCGGTTATGGGGATTGTGGGTGGGACACCACAGCCAGCGCTGGTATACAGAGTGGAAAACATTGGCGTCTTACGGGAGGGCGTGCACGTGCGGTACCATGGGGCCCCACTGTTTGTAATAAAGTGGGAGCACGTCATGACCGGCACTGACCTAGTTGATCCAATCTTTCATCATATGTCAGTCCTGCCATATGAAGGATCCTTGAAATATCAAAGGGGGGAATGTAAGCATCGGCAGAAACATCGACAGATTTCAAAACATTTTGGACTTTAAGCTTTGGACTTTGCTTTTCCATATTTTCTGTTACTGTCGAAGAGCAGACAGCATGACTTGGGACAGGTCCAAACATGTTCCGCAGGAATACATATCAGGTGGGCGGGGATGGGTCAATGGCTGAAATCGTAGGAAGATGGTTGATGGGGGGCCCTTTGTCATGTAATGGGAACCCATCAGCGAGAGTGCAAGTAAATTGGTCAGTGCTCAAGCCATCAAAATGACTGAGAACCCCGGAGCGTGAGAACCTCAGGACAAAGGAAGCCATTTATCCCCAGAACAGCTCAGTAACAAATGCACAGGATTCATTACTTTTAGTTCGACTGCCTCAGACAAAGGATTGGTTTTTGGCGCAAAGAATTCAGAAGTATTTTCAGATAAAAGAGAAACGGCAGTTGCAGCCATCTTGATCTCTCTCTCCTCTTCTACGCTTGCTTGCTTCATTCAACACACACAAGGACCGAGCACTCCACCTGGGATGGAGAGAAGGAACCACCATCTATGAGCAAAGTAAGCCTCACTATCGGGAGAAGCGGGGAGTAAGCCTGGGGGGTAACTGGTGAGCATTATCCCAGCCCACACATCATTAATGCCACCGCATAGTGTGAAGAGGTGTTGTGTGTCCCAACCAAACCTTAGGGGTTTAGTGGTGAGATTTCTGCACGGATCATAGGTGTACGCACAGTCTGTTGGACAGATTCGGTGGTGCCCTATTGACCCAAGCAGGGGTGTTTTAGTCATGGGTGCTTTGTGATTGGGGCCTGTTCAGAATGGACCAGTGTTGTGTGTGGTACTGTGTTTGTTTGTTTTACACCAGCAGGGTGTATTTTACTGGGTGCAGGTGTGTGCTTTAACTTGAATAAAAACATTTGACGGTTGAGGCCGAAAGATTTGTCTATAGCTGTGTATTTTTTTCACCAGTATAATTCTGGGCCTAGAATTGTTATAAGAGGGGTGATTCGAAACCACCAAGGGCAAAACCACTTACACTACCGACAACATTCCCTCCCTCATGTTCACCGACAGTGTATGAACTATCTGCAACATTCCCTCCTTCATTTGCTCCGACATTGTTTCAGCAGACTGAGACATTCCCTCCCTCATGTTCCCGGACAGTGTTCCCATTTCTCGTGAGAGTGTTGTTACTTCTCCCGACAGTCCTGATACCTAATCACCCACCCCACTGATGGTATCCAGGAGTGTTCATGTAAGGTCAATGCTCTTCACACTCATTGCCATCATCTGAACCACATCTGTTAGATCCTATACCTCAGGAGAATGCTGTCGAGCTCTCCTTCCCCTCCTCACCCTGGGTGTGCCTCGCTGCACCCCACTGGAATCCCCAGCCTCAGACGGTGGGAAACCCTGGAATGTCCCACCTACACTCATACCACTCAGGGAAGGGGCTGGCACCTCAATGGGTTGCACCTGAGCCTCCTCCAGAGTGAATACAACAGTCTGGGCTTCATCCATCACCTCCCCCTCACCCCCATGCCCTTGGTCTGGACGGTGGGATTGGAAGATGTTCTCCTCTTCATGCTCGTCCATGTCTGAATCTTTTTCTGCATCATCAAGGTTGTCCTCAATTTCTGCAAAATATAACAGAACAGACAAATGGTTAGAAGCTGAGGAGGGGGAAAGGTGGGCGGCATGATTAGGCTCACACAGTGCAGGCAGCAGCATGATTTGAATGATAGTACATGGACTATGATGAATGATAGCACATTGCATCAACCGATTCAGACATCCCCATGAACCGAAGCATGGATAGACCGCGCAGTACTTAACATTTAGCAAAGCCAGACTGTAGAATTTGAAGGACTTACCCTCTCCCTCGAGTGTGTGCCCAGCTTGTGCAGTGGTGGTTGCTTTTCTTCAGGTAGGACCCATCAAAGCAGTGACCCTGTCTTCCAAGGGTGTCAGTGGCTGCAGATTTGCCGGGTTTCCTCCTGTTCGAGTTCTTTCCCGTTTGTTGTGTGCCACCTTCCTCTGCAAAGATGAAAACATTACTTTTTAGGGAAGGTATCTTTCTGCTAGTTGGGATATATACAACTGGTCACATTTACAATTGCAATTCCATTGAATAAATAAAAATATTACTTACACTAAGTACTTGACCAAGATCCTGCCACTTCTTTTTGCACTGGCCTCCAGACCTCGGGATGGTCACCATTGCACAGTAATCTTCTGCAAGTTGGTTCCAGCATTCCTTCATTTCTTTTGGTGGAACTTTTATGTGACCTCTGCTGGTGTCCAGCTCGTGCCATCTGCCTTCAATCACAGTAACCAGTGCCTCCACTTCATCCTGTATGAAATTCTTGGTTCTTGCGCCATGTTGCAGCTCCGATTTTTCCAATGAGAATTAAAGTTCTCACACACAATTGTCTCTTTAAAAATGGCCAAATGCAGACCAAGAGCTGTACTGGGCATGCACACCCATAGGAATCACGTCAAAAACGTCTTTTTGTTTTCGCGCACTTTTTATCGGCACAGGCATTAGGCTCCACCCCCCTGAGGCTACAGGACAGGCTGCATGGTGCCAATTTCATAAAATAGAACGGGGAAACGTGCTACTTTTATTTTGGGGTAGTTGGGGCCAAGAAAAACAGGTGTAACTCTTGCAATACACCAAAATACGGTATTGGGGAAATTAAGCCCATGGTCATGGGACTGGGCTCCATGGGACAAGGAGCATCTCATTCCCAAGAGGCACTTCTCTTACTGCAGTTGGCATTCACCTCTTGCATTTCTCAAGTAGCACTGAGGAGAAGTACAAGATTACAAATATGGGAAACCATGGTGGAAAGATAGTCATACAAAAAAGTGATGACAGAAGAGTTTTGGTGGCACTAAAATTGTTTGCGTGCAGACAGTGTTGGGGTAGAAGCTTGAAGCGGGAATTAAAGAATTAAACATGTTTTAGATTAGGAAGGCAAAAAACTCAATTTGCTGATGTGGTGAAATTAACAGGTGCAACTGTAGGACAATGGTGCAATTTCTGTTGTTATTCAGAGCTAAGAAATAGATTCCTGTTAATGACAGAAGGCAGGACACAGGATACATATGTTCATACCCAAGGAGGATGTGAAACAATTAGCAAAGTTGAAATTGAACAATCTGTAACAAAGCAAAAAAAATCGTCAGGCGGTAGAAAGACTGACCAATGATAATGTAAATGATGACTTTGCAAAGAATTCTGTATAAAAGAAGCAGCTTCTGAAGTGTTAGACGAGAACAGTTGGGAAGGCATCCAGTTAAGGAACTGGTGTAGACCGTGTCTCCCTTGATCAAACAATTAAACAATTCTTTTCTCCACAACAGGCCTGTGTTGAGTGTCTTTGTCATACTCGACATCAAAGCTCTACGTGAGTTCATCCAATCTCCTGACATAACATCAGTGAAATTGCGCTTCTCTGGACTTTCCACCTTTCTTCCACTGAAGTCACAGTGTAAGAAAGTCTCCCACTTTTTCTGCAATGCTTGGCCATTACTTTTAATTGTTGGAAGTTTGCAGCACTCAGGTAGGTTCTGTGGATTACAACATATTAGTGGGAATGATGAAGATGTACACAGGACTGGTCATGGAGTGGTCAGAAATGGTGCTGAAGAGATCTCTTGCATCAGTGTGTTATGAATGTGCCTTAGAGCCAACAAAGGGTTGACCTTCACATGCTCTTCAAGCTAATGCTTCTGCTTTTCTGACAAATGAAGATACAAGCTCCTCTAATTGTGTCCTCTGGTGTGGAGATACTGTCAGGTGGTTGCCATGCCTTTTGCTCTTTAAATTTTACTTCTGCCATTTTCCTAGCATCGTTACATAGAAATTACAACTCAGAAATGAGCCATTTGGCCCAACCAGTCTATGTTAGTATTTATCTTACATGAAAGCAGTAGTCCTAACCTCATCCTTTCTATAATGTGGAACTCAAAATTGCACTCAGTACTTCAACCGTTGTCTTGTGGAAGCAAGTCATCCTCGTTCGAGGGACCACCTATGATTTGATTGATATTAAGGTATTGTATAAATTCATCATTACATCTTGACTTTTATGCTTCTTATCATAGTATTCCCAGTATTCCATTACCTTTGTTTAAGGCCTTATCTGAGCAACTTGGATATTCGTTTTATACAGATATAAATACCACTATGCAAATTAAACAGAAATGATGAAAAATGGGATGGTGATTATCACCATGTCATTACTGCCTCTATTGTTAGCTTCTGCTCAAAGATAGGAGTGCTATCTACAATGTTAGCAATGTCAGTGGAGAACTGGCTCGAAACTGCATGTGGATTGTCATAGTGGATCCTTGCTCCAATTTTCACTCCTGCCTGCTCCAGTAGCCTCTGAATACCATTCGAAAATCAGATGATAACTACATGATAATCCAACCTATTGTGTCTTTGTACCAATCAACCTTGTAATATTTTGGTTTGAAGTTGTTGGAGGATTAACAGATAAATGATTACAATATCTGTATATTAACATGTTAACTGCCGCGGTTTTCAGCATGAACAGAGCAGTCGGCAGATATAGATATTTTTTTAAACGCTACCGCTCACTTGCATCCTGAGCTCTGCCCAACTCGATGTTGAGCAGGCCTCAAAATAGACAGCCAGGGCTGGAATAGGGAGCAAACTCATTACAGTATTTAAATTGGGGTCCTACACAGCATTTAAGACCTTGGTGCAATTTTGGTCTTCCATTGGGCGGAGTATATGGTCAGCACATTCTGCCCAGTGGAACTCATCATCATCTTAGTCGGTCCCTCGAATGAGGATGGCTTGCTTCCACGAGCTCACAAGTGTTTCAATGAAGGACCGATGTTCCAGTCCTGAACTCCAATTGAGGGGGTGGAAGATGCCTGTGCGTGAATTTTTTTAACGTGTGGTGACCGTTGCACACCAGCCACCACACGGGCTTGACAGAGCTAGGTCTTGGTCCACTGGCAAGAATTAGCTATGACGACTGGAAACCTGCTCTGTTGCATGGACCTAGCATGCACACATATTGCAGTGTGGGCTGGCCCGTGCTGCCCTTGGGCCCTGGGCTTTTCTGGGCCCCGTGCCCTCATCTGTCGCACCTCCGCCACAAACACTCGCCACTCATCCGCCCCGACTTTCCCACTCCTCTGTACCTGGGCTCTGCCGATGTTCCTGCCCACACTCCAAAACGGCGACCAGGGTTTTGATGACGTCACCCAGTCACGCAGCTCAAAATCCTTGGAACAGCTCACCCTGGAGGTTGAAGTGGTATGCCGCTCCAGTCCTTTTATAGCCCGACCTGCGGAGCTGTTCTCTCGCAGGTCAGGGAGCCACGATGGCCACTCATCATTACACAGCTGAGCCAACGTTCCTTAAAAGGGACTGCAGCAGACTGCCTAGAAAAATGTTGCTAACTAGTTTTGACAATTTTTGGAGGACCAGGAGGAGATCAGCGGAGCAGCTGGCTGATTTCTGCCTCCCCACGATCAGCACTGACAGCTTGCCGATATCATTATAATGAGGCTCAAGCACTGAAAAGGACCTGGCCTCCAGAAGACTTCATCAGGCCGGAGTTGTGATTGCTAAAAATAAAAAATCTACTCCAAGGATAATAGCTAACAATGTTCAATGGGAATGAGTAATCATTTGAATGGCCAGCAATAGGACAAGTCACTGCAATGAAATATTAAATGATTCTTTTCTATTCCATTGCCATGATAAGTCCAGCACTTGAAAATGTATCAATCATGAAGTATATGGATCATCACACCCACTGACAGTGTGCTATTAATAATCTTCACTTGTACAAAAATAGTATTGCAACTCTCTCATAACTGTGGCAATATGTGACTTTTTTGCTGCATTGTCAACAGTTTGATATGGCTGGTGGCACAGATCTCTTATCTGCTGAATATCAGTGAAGTGTTAGAAGATGACATGAGCATTCTGCAAGTGGAACTTATGTATTTTTGATGAGATTCAAAGCTACATATATTGTACTTTTTCCCAAATTTCTCAACTCTTTCCTGAAAGTGTGATTCAAGTTGGACTCAATTCTCAAAGTAATGGCATCCTTCTCATACCTCTCCACATGCCCAAATTCATGTGCAAGCTTAGTTTGCTTTGCTATTTGATTGGGAGGACATTATAGCTGAGCCTGATTTTGTCCACATGTTATCAACACATGTGCATTTTCCTCCCAGGAATGTCTAGATAGCAATCAAGAGGAGGTCCAAGAACAGACTTTTCTCCATCCTACTTAGGGTAGACTCTAACCAATGGTATCATCATGTTTACTGCCTCATCACAGATTCAGGATCGAACCTGGAAGTGTCTTAGTCGGAATGGATTAATACTGTATAAGTGCTATTGCTTACAAGGCTGTCGGGGAAGCTTATTGTTATATTTTAGAACCTAAGACCACCTCAACCACAATTTTGAGTAAATATGACAATGTGTGTCATGCCCAAA
Organism: Pristiophorus japonicus; assembly: GCF_044704955.1. Classification (NCBI taxonomy): domain Eukaryota; kingdom Metazoa; phylum Chordata; class Chondrichthyes; family Pristiophoridae; genus Pristiophorus; species Pristiophorus japonicus. The sequence goes on along the minus strand of NC_091978.1, from coordinate 181,942,435 downwards.
AGACAAAATGCTAACTACAATTCACCAGTTAAAGGAAGCTCACTTTGTGAAGTAAATGGCCTTCAATTGGAATACATATACCAAGTACATCATTCCATTATTTTGTCATGGCCAATATTCTTAAAGATGCATTATTGTATTGATAGACAGGTAAATATATTACCACACGCAATGATGAAAAAAACCATTCAAATATTTTCATTCAGTTTATGCTTTTTGATAGTGATCATGAATATTGTTAAGTATGTAAGAACTCCACAAGACTGAGTACTGTGAGCTAAAACTGATGTGACCTTAGTCTCTTGCTTACAACTCCAGAGTGCCTAAGCAGCATGGCAGACAACCTTTTATACTCTTTTGCACGAGGTGTGCAGGTGACCCTTGGGCCTCCAACAGTTGCGCCCTCTGGTAGAAAGTCTTACACAGTTACAATGTTTACATACATAACATTACTCCCCCCAAAGTTTTGGATACAAATTATTTACAAGTTGAGATGATCCGGGGCCCTACGCTCCCTGGTTGATCGTCTGAGTTCAAACTCTGGCATGGGTAAGTTGGTCGGACCATTACAGCACTGCGGCGCGGCTGGTCTGACAGGACTGCTGGGAATGGTGGGTTCATCCTCTTGATTGACAGTGAGGTCTATTGCTGGTTGGGTGTGTGTTGGTGGATCGATGATGGTGATATACTCTTCAGGTTGTTCCTGGTTGTCGGTGAACCACAATTTGGTCTGATCCAAATGCTTTCTGCATATTTGTCCATTCAATAGTTTGTCTATAAACATTCCCCTCCTTGGCCAAGACAATGCTAGTGACCCATTTAGGACCATGACTGTAATTAAGGACAAACACAGGGTCGTTAACGTCAATACAGCCGTGCAATCGTGGTACATGTTTTGCCGGTGGTGCCGGGTTTCCACATGATCATTTAAGTCTGGGTGGACCAGGGAGAGCATGGTTTTGAGTGCTCTCTTCATTAACAATTCTGCAAGGGGAACCCCAGTGTGCGAGTGGGGTCGTGTCCGGTAGCTGAGCAGAACCCGAGATAAGCGAGTATTCTGTCACACGTTTCAAGCTCTACTTGATAGTTTGGATTGCCCGTTCCTCTTGACCGTTGGATGCGGGCTGAAACGGGGCAGATCTGACATGCTTGATGCCATTGTGGGTCATAAACTCATTGAATTCCGAGCTGGTGAAACACGGTCCATTGTCACTGTTGAGGATGTCGGGCAAGCCATGGGTGGCGAATATAGCTCGGAGGCTTTTAATGGTGGCAGTGGATGTGCTGGGTGACATGATTACGCATTCAATCCTTTTAGAGTAAGCATCCATTGCAACTAAAAACATCTTTCTGAGAAAGGGGCCAGCAAATTCTACATGGATCCTGGACCAAGGTTTGGAGGGTCATGACCACAGACTCAATGGAGCCTCCCTTGGTGCATTGCTCAATTGTGAGAATGTGTTGCACTGGTGTACACATGAATCTAAGTCCGAGTCAATGCCGGGCCACCAAACATGCGACCTGGCTATAGCCTTCATCATGACTATGCCTGGGTAGGTATTGTGTAGGTTGCGTATAAACGTTTCCCTGCCTTTTTTTGGAAAAACCACATGATTACCCCAAATGAGATAATCCGACTGGATGGACATTTCATCTTTGCGTCGGTGAAATGGCTTAATTTCATCTTACATCATCCCGGGAATGGCCGACCAGCTCCCATTGAAGACGCAACTTTTTACAAGTGATAGCACAGGACCCTGGCTGGTCCAGGTCCTGATCTGGCGAGCAGCGACGGGTGACCCTTCGCTCTCAAAAGCATCCATGACCAGAAGCAAGGTTGCGGGCTGTGCCATTTCCACCCCAGTAGTGAGCAATGGTAGCTGACTGAGGGCATCAGCACAGTTCTCCATGCCTGGTCTGTGGCGAATAACATAGTCATAGGCGGACAATGTTAGTGCCCATCTTTGGATGTGGGATGAAGCATTGGTGTTATACCTTTGCTTTCTGAAAACAGTGAAATGAACGGTTTGTGGTCGGTTTCAAGCTCAAACTGAAGTCCAAATAGGTATTGGTGCATTTTCTTAACCCCATATACACATGCTAATGCCTCTTTCTCAACCATACTGTAGGGTCTTTCAGCTTCAGACAGGCTTCTAGACGCTTATGCAACTGGTTGAAGTTTGCCCAATACATTGGTTTGCTGCAACACACAGCCGACACCGTACGAAGATGCATCACAAGCTAGCACTAATTGTTTACACGGGTCATACAGTACAAGTAACTTATTGGAACAAAGTAGGTTTCTGGCCTTCTCAAAGGCTGCCTCTTGAGATTTACCCCAAACCCAGTTACATAGAAACATAGAAACGTAGAAAATAGGTGCAGGAGTAGGCAATTTGGCCCTTCAAGCCTGCACTGCCATTCAATGGGTTCATGGCTGATAAGGTAACTTCAGTACCCCATTCCTGCTTTCTCACCATATCCTTTGATCCCCCAAGTAGTAAGGACTACATCTAATTCCTTTTTGAATATATTTAGTGAATTGGCTTCAACAACTTTCTGTGGTAGAGAATTCCGCAGGTTCACCACTCTCTGGGTGAAGAAGTTTCTCCTCATCTCGGTCCTAAATGGCTTACCCCTTATCCTTAGACTGTGACCCCTGGTTCTGGACTTCCCCAACATTAGGAACATTCTTCCTGCATCTAACCTGTCTAAACCCATCAGAATTTTAAACGTTTCTATGAGATCCCCTCTCATTCTTCTGAACTCCAGTGAATACAACCCCAGTTGATCCAGTCTTTCTTGATATGTCAGTCCCGTCATCCCGGGAATCAGTCTGGTGAACCTTTGCTGCACTTCCTCAAGAGCAAGAACGTCCTTCCTCAAGTTAGGAGACCAAAACTGAACACAATACTCCAGATGTGGCCTCACCAAGGCCCTGTACAACTGTAGTAACACCTCCCTGCCCCTGTACTCAAATCCCCTCGCTATGAAGGCCAACATGCCATTTGCTTTCTCAACCGCCTGCTGCACCTGCATGCCAACCTTCAATGACTGATGTACCATGACACCCAGGTCTCATTGCACCTCCCCTTTTCCTAATCTGTCACCATTAAGATAATAGTCTGTCTCTCTGTTTTTGCCACCAAAGTGGATAACCTCACATTTATCCACATTATACTTCATCTGCCATGCATTTGCCCACTCACCTAACCTATCCAAGTCGCTCTGCAGCCTCATAGCATCCTCTTCGCAGCTCACACTGCCACCCAACTTAGTGTCATCAGCAAATTTGGAGATACTACATTTAATCCCCTCGTCTAAATCATTAATGTACAGTGTAAACAGCTGGGGCCCCAGCACAGAAAATTGTAGTACCCCACTAGTCACTGCCTGCCATTCTGAAAAGTACCCATTTACTCCTACTCTTTACTTCCTGTCTGACAACCAGTTCTCAATCTACATCAGCACACTAGCCCCCAATCCTATGTGCTTTAACTTTGCACACTAATCTCTTGTGTGGGACCTTGTCGAAAGCCTTCTGAAAGTCCAAATACATAACATCAACTGGTTCTCCCTTGTCCACTCTACCGGAAACATCCTCAAAAAATTCCAGAAGATTTGTCAAGCATGATTTCCCTTTCACAAATCCAGGCTGACTTGGACCTATCATGTCGTCTCTTTCCAAATGCGCTGCTATGACATCCTTAATAATTGATTCCATCATTTTACCCACTACCGATGTCAGGCTGACCGGTCTATAATTCCCTGTTTTCTCTCTCCCTCCTTTTTTAAAAAGTGGGGTTACATTGGCTACCCTCCACTCCATAGGAACTGATCCAGAGTCTATGGAATGTTGGAAAATGACTGTCAATGCATCCGTTATTTCCAAGGCCACCTCATTAAGTACTCTGGATGCAGACCATCAGGCCCTGGGGATTTATCGGCCTTCAATCCCATCAATTTCCCCAACAGAATTTCCTGACTAATAAGGATTTCCCTCAGTTCCTCCTTTTTACTAGACTCTCTGACCCCTTTTATATCCGGAAAGTTGTTTGTGCCCTCCTTAGTGAATACCAAACCAAAGAACTTGTTCAATTGGTCTGACATTTCTTTGTTCCCAGTTATGACTTCCCCTAATTCTGACTGCAGGGGACCTACGTTTGTCTTTACTAACCTTTTTCTCTTTACATATCTATAGAAGCTTTTGCAGTCCATTTTAATGTTTCCTGCAAGCTTCCTCTCGTACTCTATTTTCCCTGCCCTAATCAAACCCTTTGTCCTCCTTTGCTGAGTTCTAAATTTCTCCCAGTCCCTGGGTTCGCCGCTATTTCTGGCCAATTTGTATGCCACTTCCTTGGTTTTAATACTATCCCTGATTTCCCTTGATAGCCACGGTTGAGCCACCTTCCCTTTTTTATTTTTACGCCAGACAGGGATGTACAATTATTGTAGTTCATCCATGCGGTCTCTAAATGTCTGCCATTGCCCATCCACTGTCAACCCCTTAAGTATCATTCGCCAATCTATCCTAGCCAATTCATGCCTCATACCTTCAAAGTCACCCTTCTTTAAGTTCTGGACCATGGTCTCTGAATTAACTGTTTCATTCTCCATCCTAATGTAGAATTCCACCATATTATGGTCACTCTTCCCCAAGGGTCCTCGCACAATGAGATTGTTAATTAATCCTCTCTCATTACACAACACCCAGTCTAAGATGGCCTCCCCCCTAGTTGGTTCCTCAACATATTGGTCGAGAAAACCATCCCTTATGCAATCCAGGAAATCCTCCTCCACCGTATTGTTTCCGGTTTGGTTAGCCCAATCTATATGCATATTAAAGTCACCCATGATAACTGCTGCACCTTTATTGCATGCACCCCTAATTACTGGTTTGATGTCCTTCCCAACATCACTACTACTGTTTGGAGGTCTATACACAACTTCCGCTAGCGTTTTCTGTCGCTTGGTATTTCATAGCTCCACCCATACCAATTCCACATCATCCAAGCTGATGTCTTTCCTTACAATTGCATTAATTTCCTCTTTAACCAGCAACGCCACCCTGCCTCCTTTTCCTTTCTGTCTATCTTTCCTAAATGTTGAATACCCTTGGATGTTGAGTTCCCAGCCTTGGTCACCCTGGAGCCATGTCTCCGTGATGCCAACCACATCGTATCCATTAACTGCTATCTGCACAGTTAATTCGTCCACCTTATTCCGAATATTCCTCGCATTGAGACACAGAGCCTTCAGGCTTGCCTTTTTAACACACTTAGACCCTTTAGAATTTTGCTGCAAAGTGGCCCTTTTTGTTTTTTGCCTTGGGTTTCTCTGCCCTCCACTTTTACTCATCTCTTTTCTGTCTTTTGCTTCGTAAGGTTGTCACCCTTCCGAAGCAACATTTGCAATGGTTCCAGGAAAGTGCTTAACCCAGTTAGAAAGTTATCAAAATAGTTGAGGAGTCCCAGGAACGAACGCAGCTCTGTCACATTCTGTGGTCTGGGTGCATTCTTGATGGCCCCTGTTTTCGAGTCCATGGGTCTGATGTCATCTGCCACAATCTTTCTCCCCAAAAATTCAACCTCTAGCGCCAGAAAAACAAACAGAGCGTTTCAGGCTGAGTCCCACCCTGTCTAGTCGACTTAGAACCTCTTCCAGTTTGTGCAAGTGTTCAGTGGTGTCACGACCGGTGATCAGGATGTTGTCTTGAAAAACAACGGTGCGCAGAACTGATTTCAGCAGACTCTCCATGTTCCTCTGGAAGATGGCAGCAGTCGAACGAATCCCAAAAGGGCACCTGTGGTATATAAACAGTCCTTTGTGCATGTTGATGCACGTCAATCTTTTCGAAGATTCAGCCAGCTCCTGTATCACGTAGGCGGAGATTAGGTCCAACTTGGTGAACAACATACCCCCCCTGCTAACATTGCGAACAGGTCATCCGCCTTGAGTCGTGGGTACTAGGCTTGTAACGAGACTCGGTTGATCGTTACCTTGTAGTCTCCGCAGATTCTGACCGTGCCATTGCTTTTCAACACCAGAACAATCGGACTGGCCCACTCGTTGAACTCGACTGGCGATATGATTCCCTCTCATTGAAATCTGTCCAGTTCAATCTCGACTTTCTCCCTCATCATACATGGAACCGCTCGAGCCTTGTGATAAACGGGCCTTGCATTGGGGACTAGATGGATCTACACCTTGGCGCCTGTGAAGTTGCTGATGCCTCCTTCAAATAGCGAGAGAAACTTGCTCAGCACTTGGGTGCACGAGGCATCATCCACTGAAGATAGTGCTTTGATGTTGTCCCAGTTTCATTGAATCTTTCCCAGCCAGCTTCTGCCGAATAGCATTGGGCCATCGCCTGGTACAATCCACAGTGATAAATCATGCACAGCTCCAACGTACAATAACTTAACTGCCATACTGCCAATGACTGGTATGAGCTCTTTGGTGTAGGTGCACAGCTTTGTCTGAATTTGGCTCAGTTTGGGCCTTTGTGCCTTGTTGCCCCACAGTTTCTCAAAAGCCTTCTGGCTCATAGTCGCCTCCGTGTCCAACTCCATTGATACCGGAATACCGTTCAATTTGACTTTCAGCATGATAGGAGGGCTCTTGGTGGTGAAGGTGTGTACCCCATACACTTCTTCCTCGGGTTGAGTTGCCTCTCTTGTTTGTTCTGCGTGATCCACACCGGATCGATCATCCTCTGCCGACTCTGCCACGTGGTGAGTCGCAGCACTCTTGCACATTCGCTGGAGGTGTCCCATTGTTTTGCAGCCTTTGCACACATAGTGCTTGAATCGACATTGATGGGCTTGATGATTACCCCCGCAGCGCCAACATGGTGCTAATGGATTTGCATTCACGCCCGATGGCGGATTTTGAGTCATCCTAGGTCTTGCAGCTGCAGATGTGTAGGCCCTTCCATATGCAGTTCTGCCTGCTAGCAACGTTATTTTATGCACAATACTTGCCGGTGAGCTTCGATGCTGGGAAGATATCTGTCAGGTATTATCGCTCGTGGACGTGAATGCTTGGGCTATTATGATGGCCTTGCTCAGGTCTAGGGATTTGGTGGACAGCAGCTTGTGAAGAATGACCTCGTGGTCGATGCCAAGCACAAAAAAGTCCCGCAGCATTTCCCCCAAGAATCCAGCAAATTTGCAAGTTCCCACAAGGCATCTCAGGTCGGTGACATAACTCGCCACGTCCTGGCCCTCAGAGCAGTGGTGCATGTAGAAGCGATACCTGGCTAAATAATGCGCTCTCCTTCGGCATGAGATGGTTCTGAACCAGCGTACACAACTCTGTATATGTCTGCTCTGCTGGTTTCTCCGGTGCTAGCAGATTCTTGATGAGGCCGTATATTGTGAACCCACACACGATGAGGAGAATCGCCCTGCGCTTGTTCCCTTTATCATCTCCATCCAGCTCGTTGGCCACGAAGTACTGGTCGAGATGCTCAACAAAGGCTTCCCAATCATCACCCTTTATAAATCTCTCTAAAATACCAATGGCAGCCATGACCGCGTGAAAGTTCGTAATCTGTTACTCTTCACCAATTGTTAAGTATGGAAGTACTGCGAACTAAAACTGACATGACCTTAGTCTCTTAATACAACTCCAGAGTACCTAAGCAGCATGGCAGACAACCTTTTATACTCCCTTGCACGAGGTGTGCAGTTGACCCTTGGGCCTCCAACAGTTCCGCCCTCTGGTGGCAAATCTTACACAGTTACAATGTTTACATACATAGCACCACTCCCCTCCAAAGTCTATGATACAAATTATTTACAAGTTGAGACAATCCGGGGCCCTACGCTCCCTGGTTGATCGTCTGAGTTCAAACTCTGGCATGGGTGAGTTGGTCGGACCATTGCTGCACTGCGGCGCGGTTGGTCTGACAGGACTGTTGGCAATGGTGGGTTCATCCTCTTGATTGACAGTGAGGTTGATTGCTGGTTGGATGTGTGTTGGTGGATCGATGATGGTGATGTCCTCTTCAGGTTGTTCCTGGTTGTCGGTGAACCGCAATTTGGTGTGATCCAAATGCTTTCTGCATGTTTGTCCATTCAATAGTTTGACTATAAACACGCTATTCCCCTCCTTGGCCAAGACAGTGCCAGTGACCCATTTAGGACCATGACTGTAATTAAGGACAAACACAAGGTCATTAACATCAATACAGCCATGCAATCGTGGTACATGTTTTGCCGGTGACGTCGGGTTTCCACATGATCATTTAGATCCGGGTGGACTCGGGAGAGCTTGGTTTTGAGTGCTCTCTTCATTAACATTTCTGCAAGGGGAACCCTAGTGAGCGAGTGGGGTGATGTCCGGTAGCTGAGCAGAACCAGAGATAAGCGGGTCTGCATGGAGCCTTCCATCACACGTTTCAAGCTCTACTTGATAGTTTGGACTGCCCGTTCCGCTTGACCATTGGATGCGGGCTTAAATGTGGCAGACCTGACATGCTTGATGCCATTGTGGGTCATAAACTCATTGAATTCCGAGCTGGTGAAACACGGTCCATTGTCACTGACAAGGATGTCGGGCAAGCCATGGGTGGCGAATATAGCTCGGAGACTTTCAATAGTGGCAGTGGATGTGCTGGGTGACATGATTACGCATTCAATCCAGTTAGAGTAAGCATCCATTGCAACTAAAATCATCTTTCTGAGAAAGGGGCCAGCAAAATCTACGTGGATCCTGGACCACGGTTTGGAGGGCCATGACCACAGACTCAATGGAGCCTCCCTTGGTGCATTGCTCAATTGTGAGAACGTGTTGCACTGGTGTACACATGACTCTAAGTCCGAGTCAATGCCGGGCCACCAAACATGCGACCTAGCTATAGCCTTCATCATAACTATGCCTGGGTGGGTATTGTGTAGTTTGCCTATAAACGTTTCCCTGCCTTTTTTTGGAAAAACCACATGATTACCCAATATGAGACAATTCGACTGGATGGACATTTCATGTTTGATTCGGTGAAGCGGCTTAATTTCATCTTGCATTTCCCCGGGAATGGCCGACCAGCTTCCATTGATACACAACTTTTTACAAGTGATAGCACAGGATCCTGGCTGGCCCAGGTCCTGCTCTGGCGAGCAGCGATGGGTGACCCTTCGCTCTCAAAAGCATCCATGACCAGAAGCAAGTCTGCGGGCTGTGCCATTTCCACCCCAGTAGTGGGCAATGGTCGCTGACTGAGGGCATCAGCACAGTTCTCCATGCCTGGTCTGTGGCGGATAACATAGTCATCGGCGGACAATGTTAGTGCCCATCTTTGGATGTGGTACGAAGCATTGGTCTTTGTACCTTTGCTTTATGAAAACTGCGAAATGAACGGTTTGTGGTCGGTTTCAAGCTCAAACCGAAGTCCAAATAGGTATTGGTGCATTTTCTTAACCCCATATACACATGCTAATGCCTCTTTCTCAACCATACTGTAGGCTCTTTCAGCCTTTGACCGACTTCTAGACGCTTATGCAACTGGTTGAAGTTTGCCCAATACATTGGTTTGCTGTAACACACAGCTGACACCGTAGAAAGATGCATCACAAGCTAGCACTCATCGTTTACACAGGTCATACAGTACAAGTAACTTATTAGAACAAAGTAGGTTTCTGGTCTTCTCAAAAACTGTCTCTTGAGATTTACCCCAAACCCAGTTGTCACCCTTAAGTAGCAACATGTGCAACGCTTCCAGCAAAGTGCTTAACCTGGTAGAAAGTTGTCAAAATAGTTGAGGAATCCCAGGAACGAACGCAGCTCCGTCACATTCTGTGGTCTGGGTACGTTCTTGATGGCCTCTGTCTTCGAGTCCGTGGGTCTGATGCCGTCTGCCACAATCTTTCTCCCCAGAACTTCAACCTCTGGCGCCAGGAAAACACACAGAGCGTTTTAGCCTGAGTCCCACTCTGTCTAGATGATTTAGAATCTCTTCAGGTTATGCAGATGTTCGGTGATGTCACGACCAGTGATCAAGATATCGTCTTGAAACACAACAGTGCACGGAACTGATTTCAGCAGACTCTCCATGCTCCTCTGGAAGATTGCAGCAGCTGAGCGAATCCCAAAAGGGCACCTGTGGTATATAAACAGTCCTTTGTGCGTGTTGATGCACATCAATCTTTGCGAAGATTCAGCCAGCTCCTGTGTCACCTGGCGGAGATTAGGCCCAACTTGGTGAACGATTTCCGCCTGCTAACATTGCGAACAGGTCATCCACTTTGGGTAGCGGGTATTGGTCTTGTAACAAGACTCGGTTGATCGTTACCCTGTAGTCTCCGCAGATTCTGACCGTGCCATTGCTTTTCAACACCGGAACAATCGGACTGGCCCACTCACTGAACTCGACTGGTGATATGATTCCCTCTCATTGAAGTCTGTCCAGTTCAATCTCGACTTTCTTCCTCATCATATATGGAACCGCTCGAGCCTTGTGATGAACGGACCTTGCATCGGGGACTAGATGGATCTGCACCTTGGCGCCTGTGAAGTTGCTGATGCCTCCTTCAAATAGCGACAGAAACTTGCTCAGCACTTTGGTGCACGAGGCATCATCCACTGAAGATAGTGCTTTGACGTCGTCCCAGTTCCATTGAATCTTTCCCAGCCAGCTTCCGCCGAATAGCATTGGGCCATCACCTGGTACAATCCACAGTGATAAATCATGCACAGCTCCATCGTACGATAACTTAACTGCCATACTGCCAATGACTGGTATGAGCTCTTTGGTGTAGGTGCGCAGCTTTGTCTGAATCGGGCTCAGTTTGGGCCTTTGTGCCTTGTTGCCCCACAGTTTCTCAAAAGCCTTCTGGCTCATAGTTGACTGACTCGCCTCCGTGTCCAACTCCATTGATACCGGAATACCGTTCAATTTGACTTTCAGCATAATAGGAGGGCTCTTGGTGGTGAAGGTGTGTACCCGATACACTTCTTCCTCGGGTTGAGTTGCCTCTCTTGTTTGTTCTGCGTGATCCACGCCGGATCGATCATCCTCTGCTGACTCTGCCACGTGGTGAGTCGCAGCACTCTTGCACATTCGCTGGAGGTGCCCCATTGTTTCGCAGCATTTGCTTGCATAGTGCTTGAATCTCCATTGATGTGCTCAATGATTATCCATGCTGCACCAACATGGTGCTAATGGATTTGCATTCACGCCCAATGGCAGACTCGGAGTCATCCTAGGTCTTGCAGCTGCAGATGTGTAGGCCCTTCCATATGCAGTTCTGCCTGCTAGCAACGTTATTTTATGCACAGTACTTGCCGGCGAGCTTCGAGGCTGGGAAGATATCTGTCAGGTATTATCGCTCGTGGATATGAATGCCTGGGATATCGTGATGGCTTTGCTCAGGTCTAGGGATTTGGTGGACAGCAGCTTATGAAGAATGACCTCGTGGTCGATGCCAAGCACAAAAAGGTCCCGCAGCATTTTCCCCAAGAATCCAGCAAATTCGCAAGTTCCCGCAAGGCATCTCAGGTCGACGACATAACTCGCCACATCCTGGCCCTCAGAACGGTGGTGCATGTAGAAGCGATACCTTGCCAAATAATGCTCTCTTTCGGCTTGAGGTGGTTCTGAACCAGCGTACACAACTCTGTATATGTCTGCTCTGCTGGTTTCTCCGGTGCTAGCAGATTCTTGATGAGGCCGTATATTGTGCACCCACACACGGTGAGGAGAATCGTCCTGCGCTTGATTGCTTTAATGTCCCCATCCAGATCGTTGGCCATGAAGTACTGGTTGAGACGCTCAACGAAGGCTTCCCATTCATCACCCTCTACAAATCTCTCTAAAATACCAACGGCAGCCATGACCGCGTGAAAGTTCATAATCTGTTACTCGTCGCCAATTGTTAAGTATGGAAGTACTGTGAGCTAAAACTGACATGACATTCATCTCTTAATACAACTCCAGAGTACCTAAGCAGCATGGCAGACAATCTTTTATACTCCCTTGCATGAGGTGTGCAGTTGACCCTTGGGCCTCCAACTGTTGTGCCCTCTGGTGGCAAATCTTACACAGTTACAATGTTTACATACATAACAAATATATTATAGAGTCTGGAGCTGTATTGCAGTGCAATTTCACTCTTAACATGAGTAGTTAGAGGGTATAATTTCTCTGATTTAAATTTTCACAGAAACTTGATTCTGATCAAGTGGGCTTCAATCTTACCTCCATACACTTTTTTTTACAAAGGAAGGAAAGTAAGGGACGGCTGCATCAGTGTACCACAAACAAACTGCTCCCTTCTGAAATAATTCATGGTTAATTCAATAATAGAAATTTAAAATCCTGAGCAACAGCCTGATGGAAGAAGAAGCATTGTGAATCTGAGAGAAACAGTGAGTAGTTCAGCAGATTTGAAGTATAGAGTTAGTGGGACTGAGGAAATAGAGCAAGTCAACAGCTTCTCGAAGGAAAAATACCACCCTATAAGGAACTGCAAACATGGCTTACCCAACCTCAATGCTCATATAAACATGGCTGGTGTGCAACGGCCACCACACATTAAAAAATCCATGCACAGGCATCTTCCACTCTTCAGGATGTACTTCATTGAAACACCTGTGAACTCATCCTTTTTTGGCGTGGACGCATCTTCCTTGTTTCGAGGGACTGCCTATGATGATGATAAACATATTGGAAAAGGTTAGGGAATGGCTGTAAAGTTCAATAGAACATCATTCGATGAACAGCCAAGGAAGAGCATGAAGCAGGGTACAATCCCAAAGGAGACTCTGTCATCAGCTCTATTGGCTCTAATGAACAAAATGTTGAATCATTGTGGGTGGAGATTAGAGATAGTAAGGGGAAAAAGTTACTGGTGGGCGTAGTTTACAGGCCCCCAAATAATAACTTCACGGTGGGGCGGGCAATAATCAAGGGAATAATGGAGGCATGTGAAAAAGTAACGGCAGTAATCATGGTGGACTTTAACCTACATATCGATTGGTCAAATCAAATCACACGGGGTAGCCTGGGGGAGGAATTCATAGAATGCATACGGGATTGTTTCTTAGAACAGTATGTTACAGAACCTACAAGGGAGCAAGCTATCTTAGATCTGGTCCTGTGTAATGAGACAGGAATAATAAACGATCTCCTAGTAAAAGATCCTCTCGGAATGAGTGATCACAGTATGGTTGAATTTGTAATACAGATTGAGGGTGAGGAAGTAGTGTCTCAAACGAGCATACTATGCTTAAACAAAGGGGACTACAGTGGGAGGAGGGCAGAGTTGGCTAAAGTAGACTGGAAACACAGACTAAACGGTGGCACAATTGAGGAACAGTGGAGGACTTTTAAGGAGCTCTTTCATAGTGCTCAACTAAAATATATTCCAGTGAAAAAGAAGGGCGGGAAGAGAAGGGATAACCAGCCGTGGATAACCAAGGAAATAAAGGAGAGTATTAAATTAAAAACCAATGCGTATAAGGTGGCCAAGGTTAGTGGGAAGATAGAAGATTGGGAAAATGTTAAATGACAGCAAAGAATGACTAAGAAAGCAATAAAGAAAGGAAAGATAGATTATGAAGGTAAACTTGCGCAAAACATAAAAGCTTTTACAGATACATAAAACGGAAAAGAGTGACTAAAGTAAATGTTGGTCCCTTAGAAGATGAGAAGGGGGATTTAATAATGGGAAATGTGGAAATGGCTTTGGTCTTCACAGTGGAAGACACAAAAGCCATGCCAAAAATTGCTGGTCACAGGAATGTGGGAAGGGAGGACCTTGAGAGAATCACTATCACTAGGGGGTTAGTGCTGGACAGGCTAATGGGACTCAAGGTAGACAAGTCCCCTGGTCCTGATGAAATGTATCCCAGGGTATTAAAAGAGATGGCAGAAGTTATTGCAGATGCATTCGTTATAATCTACCAAAATTCTCCGGACTCTGGGGAGGTACCAGCGGATTGGAAAGCAGCTAATGTAACGCCTCTGTTTAAAAAAGGGGGCAGACAAAAGGCAGGTAACTATAGGCCGTGGATCTTGATGACTGGTGGGCAGTGTTTTGCGGCGAGGACAGGCTGGTGGAGGACCTTTGTCTTACGGATGTTTAGCGTGATAAATGATTTCGGTGAAAGAATTGAATGTAATATCTCCAAGTTTGCAGATGACACTAAGTTAGGTGGCGGTGTGAGCTGTGAGGAGGAAGCTAAGAGGCTACAGGGTGACTTGGACAGGTTAGGTGAGTGGGCAAATGCATGGCAGATGCAGTATAATGTGGATAAATCTGAGGTAATCCACTTTGGTGGCAAAAACAGGAAGACAGAATATTATCTGAATGGTGACAGATTAGGAAAAGGGGAGGTGCAACGAGACCTGGGTGTCATGGTACATCAGTCATTGAAGGTTGGCATGCAGATACAGCAGGCAGTGAAGAAGGCAATTGGCATGTTGGCCTTCATAGCTAGAGGATTCGAGTATAGGAGCAGGGAGGTCTTACTGCAGTTGTACAGAGTGTTGGTGAGGTCACACCTGGAATATTGTGTTCAGTTTTGGTCTCCAATCTGAGGAAGGACATTCTTGCTATTGAGGGAGTACAGCGAAGGTTCACCAGATTGATTCCCAGGATGGTAGGACTGACATATGAAGAGTGACTGGATCAACTGGGCTTGTATCCACGGGAGCTTAGAAGAATGAGAGGGGATCTCATAGAAACATATAAAGTTCTGATGGGATTGGACAGGTTAGAGGCAGGAAGAATGTTCCTGTTGCTGGGGAGTTCCAGAACCAGAGGTCGCAGTCTAAGAATAAGAGGTAAGCCGAGATGAGGAGAAACTTCTTCACTCAGAGAGTGGTTAATCTGTGGAATTCTCTACCGCAGAAAGTTGTTGAGGCCAGTTCGTTAGATATATTCAGAAGGGAGTTAGATATGGCCCTTTTGGCCAAAGGGATCAAGGGGTATGGAGAGAAAGCAGGAAAGGGGTACTGAGGTTGAATGATCAGCCATGATCTTATTGAATGGTGGTGCAGGCTCGAAGGGCCGAATGGCCTGCTCCTGCACCTAATTTCTATGTTTCTATGTTTCTATGTAAGGCCTATGCTTTCGTATGCCGCAGTAAATATGTTGACTATATCCTGGAGTTCAGCTTCAGAATGTGCGCAGACGCAGGCGTGGTCCATGCTCAATGACAGAATTTGGGGTGATCTTGAACCTGGCCTGGAGGCAGCGAAGGCTAAACAGCTTCCCACTGGTTCTGTAGTTTAGTTCCACTCCAGCAGGGAGCTTGTTGACTGTGAGGTGGAGCATGGCAGCGAGGATGATTGAAAAGAGGGTTGGAGTGATGACGCAATCCTGTTTGACCCCGATCCGGACGTGGATTGGGTCTGTAATGGATCCTGTTATGCTCATAATAAAGTGATGCAAATGAGTACTATAGACAATGAGTAAGTGTGACCTTAGCTCCTTTATTTAAACTCCAGAGTGCTGGTAGAGCATGGGAGGCCTGTTTATATATCATGCTCCCAAGGAATGTTGAAATCCCTTGGGACTCCTACAGGTAGGCCCTCTGGGGGCAGTATGATACAGGTTGCCTCGGGTTACATACATAACATCACTCCCTCCCAAAGTCAATAGTACACTTATTTACAGGATGAGACGATCTGGGGCTTTTCGCACCCTTGTCGATCGTCTTGGTACAAATGCAGGTGTGGGTAAGTTGGTTGGTTCTTCACTGGGCTTCTGGGCAGCTGGCCTTGCCGGGCTGCTGGGGATGATGAGTTCAGCTTCGTGGTCAACCGTGATGTCGGTTGCCACTTGTGTGTGTGTCGGGGGGGTCGAAGTTGGTGGTGTCCTCTTCAGGTTGCTCGTCGCTGTTTCTGAATTGCAGTTTGGTTTGGTCCAAATGCTTTCTGCACATTAGTCCATTGGAAGTTTGACCTGAAACACCCTAATCCCCTCTTTGGCTATGACAGTGCTAGCAGGCCTTTTGAGACCATGTCCATAGTTGAGTACAAATACAGAAATACAGGGTCATTGACTTCAATATCACGTGACATGTTTGCACGATCATGGTACATGCTTTGTTGATGCCACCTGCCCTCGACGTGATCATGGAGATCAGGGTGGACAAGAGAGAGCCTTGTTTTGATTGTCCTATTCATGAGCAGCTTGGCTGGGGGAAACCCGGCGAGCGAGTGGGGTCTGGTGTGGTAGCTGAGCAGGACTCAGGACAGGCGGGTCTGCAGGGAGGCTTCCAACCCATGTTTCAAGCTTTGCTTGATGGTTTGGACTGCCCATTCTGCCTGGCCGTTGGATGCGGGCTTGAACGGGGCAGATGTGACTTGCTTGATCCCATTGCGGGTCATGAATTCTTTGAATTCAGCACTGGTGATGCACGGCCCATTGTCGCTGAGAAGGACATCCGACAAGTCGTGCATGGCAAACATGGCTCGTAGGCTTTCGATGCTGGTAATGGATGTGCTTACTGAGATTATTACACATTCAATCCATTTTGAATAAGCATCCACAACAACCAAAAACATTTTGCCGAGAAATGGGCCCGCAAAGTCAACTTGGATCCTAGACTACGGTTTGGAGGGCCATGACCACAAACTTAGCGGTGCCTCTCTGGGTGCATTGCTCAGTTAAGAGCAAGTGTTGCATTGCCGCACGCATGATTCTAAGTCTGAGTCGATGCCAGGTCACATGGGATCTGGCTACAGCTTTCATCATTACTATGCCTGGGTGGGTACTGTGTAGGTCTCATATGAACGTTTCCCTGTCTTTCTTGGGCAAAACCATGCGATTACCCCACAAAAGACAGTCTGCTTGTATGGACATTTCATCTTTGCGCCGCTGGAAACATAGAAACATAGAAACATAGAAAATAGGTGCAGGAATAGGCCATTCGGCCCTTCGAGCCTACACCACTATTCAATAAGATCATGGTTGATCATTCCCTCAGTACCCTTTTCCTGCTTTCATGGCTGATCATTCCCTCCATACCCTTGATCCCCTTAGCCATAAGGGCCATATCTAACTCCTTCTTGAATATATCCAATTAACTGGCATCAACAACTCTCTGCGGTCGGGAATTCCATAGGTTAACGGCTTGATCTCTTCATGCATCTCCGCTGGGACGCTGGACCAGCTCCCATGGAGGACACAGTTTTTTACCAGGGACAGTAAAGGATCCTGGCTGGTCCAGGTCCTGATCTGGCAGGCTGTAATGGGTGACTTTTCATTTTCGAATGCATCCAACACCAAGAGCAAGTCTGCAGGCTGTGCCATTTCCACCCCGGTGGTGGGCAATGGTAGCCAACTGACAGCATCAGCACAGTTCGCTGTGCCCAATCTGTGGCGGATTACATAGTTGTATGCCAACAGCGTGAGTGCCCATCTTTGGATGCCGGCAGAGGCATTGGCGTTAATCCCTTTGCTCTCTGAGAATAGCGATATGAGTGGCTTATGTCAGTTTCTAGCTCAAACTTGAAATCAAACAGATACTGGTGCATTTCTTTCACCCCGTAAACGCATGCCACAGCTTCTTTTTCAATCATGCTGTAAGCCCTTTTGGCCTTGCACAAACTCCTGGACGCATAAGCGACCGGTTGTAAATTTCCCGATTCGTTAGCTTGTTGTAACACACACCCGACCCCATATGACGATGCATCGCAAGCTAGCACTAATCGTTTACATGGGTTATATAGAACAAGCAGTTTGTTGGAACATAACAGATTTCTGGCTTTCTCAAAAGCAGCCTCTTGTGATTTCCCCCATACACAGTCATTTCCCTTGCATAGTAGCACATGTAGGGGTTCTAGCAATGTGCTTAACCCGGGTTGGAAATTACCGAAATAGTTCAGGAGTCCCAGAAATGACCGCAGCTCCGCCACGTTCTGTGGTTTTGGCACGTTCTTGATGGCCTCCGTCTTGGCATCAGTGGATTTGATGCCGTCTGCCATGATTCATTGCCTCGAAGAACTCGACTCGGCGCCAGGAAAGCACACTTTGAGCATTTCAACCTGAGTCCCACGCGATCTAGCCGACTTAGAACCTCTTCCAGGTTCTGCAAGTGTTCGATGGTGTCCCGACCTGTGACCAGTATGTCGTCCTGGAAAACCACTGTGCATGGAACCAACTTTAGCAGGTTCTCCATGTTCCTTTGGAAAATAATCGCGGCCAATCGATTACCGAGAACCAAATGGATCTTCACCTTCGCCCGCGAGAAAGTTCCAATCCCTGACTCAAACAACGACGGGAACTTGCTCAGACCCTGGGCACGAGGCGTCGTCGACGGCCGAGAGCGCTCGGATGTCGTCCCAGTTCCAACGGATTTTTCACAACCAGCTTCTGCCGAACAGCGTGGGGCCATCTCCTGGTACAATCCACAGTGGTAGTTCATGCACCGCTCCATCATAGGAGACTTTTACTTCTGCGCTGCCAATAACAGGGATCAGCTCTTTGGTGTAAGTTCTTAGCTTGGTGTGAATGGGACTAAGCTTGGGTCTGTGTGCTTTGTTGCACCACAGCCTGTCGAAGGCCTTTTTGCTCATGATAGACTGACTCGCACCCGTGTCCAGTCCCATGGATACTGGAATTCCATTCAGTTCAACTTTTAACATGATCGGTGGACATTTCGTGGTGAAGGTATGTATCCCGTACACTTCTGCCTCCTCGGTTCGAGTCTCTAGTTCAGCCTGATCCACCATAGTTCGATCTTCCTCTGCAATGTGGTGGTTTGCAGGCTTTGCAGCTCGTCTGCACATTCGCTGGAGGTGTCCCATTGTTCCTCAGCCTTTGCACGCATAGTGTTTGAAGCGGCATTGACGGGCTCGATGATCACCACCGCAGCGCCAACAAGGTGTTAACTGCCTCGCATTAATGTTTGATGGCAGACTTTGGGTCACCTGCGGTCGTGCAGCTGCAGGCGTGTACGTTCTGCCATATGTATTCCTGCCTGAAAACGACATTACTTTGTGTACAGTACTAGCCGAAACCTCTTTATGCTGCGAAATTTGTTTGGTGTTATCGCTGGTGGACATAAATGTCTGGGCTATCGTTACGGCTTTGCTCAGATTCGATGTATCAACAGTCAATAGTTTGCGAAGATTAACCTCATTGCCAATGCCAAACACAAAAAAGTCTCTTAGCATTTGCCCCAGGAATCCATCGAATTTGCAATGTCCTGCCAGGCGCCTCAGTTTGGTGACATAGCTCGCCACTTTTTGGCCTTCAGACCGTTGACACGTGTAAAATTGATACCTTGCCATCAGAACGCTTTCCTTCGGATTTACGTGCTCCTAGACCAGCGTACACAGTTCTTCATAGGATTTGGTTGTTAGTTTCACTGGAGCTAGAAGATTCTTCATGAGGGCACAGGTCATTGCCCCACAGACGGTAAGGAGGATCGCCCTTCGTTTGGCAGCGTTCTCATCCCCTTCCAGCTCATTGGCCACAAATTATTGGTCGCGTTGCTCCACGAAGGCCTCCCAATCATCCCCTTCTGAGAATTTCTCCAGGATACCAAAAGTTCTTTGCATTTTAGCGTGGTTGTTCGTTATCTCGTCGTCAATTGTTATGCTCATAATAAAGTGATGCAACTGAGTACTGTAGACAATGAGTAAGTGTGACCTTAGCTCCTTTATTTAAACTCCAGAGTGCTGGTACAGCATGGGAGGCCTGCTTATATACCGTGCTCCCAAAGGATGCTGGGATCCTTTGAGACTCCAAAAGTTAGGCCCTCTGGTGGCAGTATGATACAGGTTGCTGAGGGTTACATACAAAACAGATCCATTGTTAAGGATCATGGCCTGCATGTCGTTGTGGAGCAGGCGAAGGATGTTGACAAACTTTTGGGGGCATCCGAAACAGAGGAGGACGCTCCATAGACCCTCACGGTTGACAGTGTCAAAGACCTTTGTAAAGTTGAAAAAGGCCATGTCTAAGGGCTGGCGCTGCTGGCTGCATTTCTCCTGCAGCTGTCGCACTGCAAAGATCATGTCCTTTGTGCCCCTTAGGGGACGAAATCCGCACTGTGACTCCGGGAGGAGCAACCCGGCCACAGGGAGAAGACGGTTGAGGAGGACTCTAGCGACAACTTTCCCAGTGGCTGATAGCAGGGAGATTCCCCTGTAACTGCCGCAGTCGGACTTGTCCCCTTTTTTAAAGATGGTCACGATCACTATCGCTGAGATCTCCCGGCATGCTCTCCTCCCTCCAGATGAGAGAGATGAGGTCATGTATCTGCACCAACAGCGCCTCTCCGCCATACGATAGTGACTCATCACGGATTCTATCTGCTCCCGTAGCCTTGTTGTTCTTGAGCTGCCTTATGGCTTTTCCTACCTTGTGCAACATTAGGGTTTCACTGACGTGGTGGCGGGTCGCATACTGCGGGATGGAGTTGAGAACACTCGAGTCAAAGGCAGAGTTTCGGTTGAGGAGATCTTCGAAGTGTTCCTTCCAGCGGGCCCTGACTGCCTCGGTGTCCTTGATGAGTGGGGTCTTGGGAATTTGGACAGTAGGTGGCCTTGACTGCGATGAAGAATCCTCGCACATCATGGCTGTCGACCAGTTATTGTATCTCCTGTATTTCCTCCATTCACCACCTGTTCTTTAGGTCCCGGGTTTTTTGTTGGATCTCAGCCTTGAGCTGCCTGTAATGTTGCTTTGCTGCTCCCGATTTGGGTTATTGCTCGAGGCTCAGAAATGCTCTGCGCTTGCGATCTATTAGTTCTTTGCGATCTATTAGAAATGCAGCGAAGGTTCACCAGACTGATTCCCGGGATGGCAGGACTGAGATATGAGGAGAGACTGGATCGACTGGGCCTGTATTCACTGGAGTTTAGAAGGATGAGAGGGGATCTCATAGAAACATATAAAATTCTAACGGTACTGGACAAATTAGATGCAAGAATAATGTTCCCGATGTTGGGGAAGTCCAGAACCAGGAGACATAGTCTAAGGATAAGGGTAAGCCATTTAGAACTGAGATGAAGAGAAACTTCTTCACTCAGAGAGTTGTTAACCTGTGAAATTCCCTACCATAGAGAGTTGTTGACGCCAGTTCATTGGATATAAACAAGAGGAAGTTAGATATGACCCTTATGGCTAAAGGGATCAAGGGGTATGGAGAGAAAGCAGGAAAGGGGTACTGAGGTGAATGATCAGTCATGATCTTGTTGAATGGTGGTGCAGGCTCGAAGGGCCGAATGGCCAGCTCCTGCACCTATTTTCTATGTTTTCTATGTTCTTGGAACTCCTGATCATTCTCATCAAACCAGTCCTGGTGTTTTCTGATTAAGTGACCAAGTGTCTCTTCTTAGGCACTGGTTATGGAGGCCTGGAGGGCACACCAAGTGCTGTGGGCATTCAGCATCTCAGGGTCATCAAGACATACCAGGTTAGCTGTGAGACGCTGGCTGTATAGGGCTCTCTTAACAGGGTCTTTAAGTGCCCCGGCATTGACTTTTTTGTGGCACTGCTTCTGCTGTCCCCTCCGCTTTGGGGCTATGTTAATGTCGATGATGGATCGAATTCGGCGATGGTCTGTCCAGCAGTCGTCAGCTCCTGTCATGGCACGGATGATGTGCGCATTCTTGCGATCCATGGCTCGGATGATGACATAGTCAAGCAGGTGCCAATGTTTGGAGTGAGGGTGTTGCCACGATGCCTTGTATTTGTCCCTCTGGCGGAACAGGGTGATGAGAAGTTCATGTTCTAGATATTTTGACAGGAGTAGGGTACCGCTGGAGTTGGCTTTCCCTACCCCATCTCTGCCAATCACGCCTCCCCAGAGGGCAACTATGGCGGTGCAGCATTCTGGCCTGACGATGTTGGAGTTGTCCATGAGGGTCCTGACGTTCCAGGTCCCGAACTTCATGTTAAAGGACTGGAAGATGCCTGTGCGTGAGTTCTTTTTACATGGGGTGGTTGTTGCACACCGGTTACCACATGGACTTAGCTGAGCAAGATCTTGGTCCAGTGGCAAGGGGGTCCAAGACGACTGGAGACCAGGCACTGCTATATGAGCCTAATTGCCTACGGCGAGATTTTGGTCGCAAGCTCGGCGCCAAGTAGCGCCCTTGATGGTAGGTGGCCCGAGGCTTGGTTGGGGGCAAGCATTAGGAAGGTCAGTTGTCCGCTGGAGTTCCGAGTGGGAAGTCAGCAAGGAGTGGGAGGGTGGAAGAGTCATGGCCATGATGCTCACCAGTAGAAGAAGCCAGGTCACTAGTGGGGGAGGAGAGGTCCAGCCGTCAATGAGGAGAGGGATGTAGGCCTGCCGCTGGAGGGATGAGAGCCCGCCGCAAGGGGGGGAGGCGGGTGATGTCCCGGTCACCTGGTCGGAGGCACACCTGCTCGCCAGGCGTCGTCGTGAAGCACTCCAATCCCTCCGGTGCCAATCAGTCGTGGAAGGCCTCAAGCTTGCTGGTGGACACTGTTTGCTCCATCTCCAGGGACACCCGGACTTAACATAGGTGCAGGAGAGGCAGGATGTGGGGCCAAACGACCCGCTCAATTGCACACTGCCTGGATCTGTTTATGGCCATCTTGGCGCGTGCCAGGTGCAGTCCAATAAGGAGATCCTCCGACTTGCCTGCTCGACTCTGCACCGGGTGATCAAATATCAGGAGCTTGGGCTGGAGTGCAACTAAAATATTGAGGAGCAGCCCCTGCAAATAGTGGAAAGCAGATTGCAAATGCTTTTAATATAAAATCTCATCTTTGCTTGATGGGTGCTTTTAATTTTCTTGGAATTCATTGGCATGATGGTTTACCATCTATTGTGGTGGAATGTGGAGCTGGAAAATTTGTCAAAAATATTCATGACTGTTTCCTGACTCAACATGATATTGAAGGAACTAGGGATAATCATATATTGGATCTAGAGTTTAGTAGTGAGCCTGACCTCTTATTGGACTTCCAACAACAACAACACTTGCATTTATATAGCACTTTTAACTTCGTGAAACATCCCAAGGCGCTCTAGGCGGAAACCTGATTGGAGAGATTCAAACATGGAGTTGCGGGAAAGCTGGGCATGGATTTGGGAGGTGACAACACGTTCAAAGTTCAAAGACTTGGGGCTCAATTTTGCCCAAATCCATTTTCTGGCGTATTGCCTGAGATACACCCGTTTGGTAGGAGGCAGGAGTTCGGGAGGTGAGCGGCCTACAAAAGGCCCGTCAGTAAGCAGCGGGAGGTCGTGGTCGGAGGCGGGAGTTCGGGAAGTGAGCGGCCTACAAGAGGCCCGTCAGTGAGCAGCGAGAGGTCGTGGTCGGAGGCGGGAGTTCAGGAAGCGAGCGGCCTACAAGAGGCCCGTCAGTGAGCAGCGGGAGTTCATGGTCGGAGGCGGGAGTTCAGGAGGCGAGTGGCCTACAAGAGGCCTGTCATTGAGCAGCGGGAGTTCGTGGTCGGAGGCGGGAGTTCGGGAAGCGAGCGGCCTGCAAGAGGCCCATCAGTGAGCAGCGGGAGTTCGTGGTCGGAGGTGGGAGTTCAGGAGGCGAGTTGCCTACAAGAGGCCCGTCATTGAGCAGCGGGAGTTCGTGGTCGGAGGCGGGAGTTCGGGAAGCGAGCGGCCTACAAGAGGCCCGTCAGTGAGCAGCGGGAGTTCGTGGTCGGAGGCGGGAGTTCAGGAGGCGAGTTGCCTACAAGAGGCCCGTCATTGAGCAGCAGGAGTTCGTGGTCGGAGGCGGGAGTTCGGGAAGCGAGCAGCCTACAAGAGGCCCGTCATTGAGCAGCGGGAGTTCGTGGTCGGAGGCGGGAGTTCGGGAAGCGAGTGGCCTACAAGAGGCCGACCGGTGCAGCTGCAGCAGGGAGGCAAAAAAGAAGTAGAAAGAAATCGAAAGGTGACGTCACAGCCAAGGGGATAAGTGATTGGTAAGTAGTTTTTCTTTTTCTTTTCTTTGTCAGTAAGTAACCTTTAGCAGTGTTGTTGCCAAATGAAGCTAATCTAAGGGTTAAGTCATGGCAGGAGAGCTCGGACATGTGTTATGCTCCTCCTGTACTATATGGGAAGTCAGGGACGCTTCTGGTGTCCCTGACGATGACATGTGCAGGAAGTGCATCCACCTGCAGCTCCTGACGGACCGCACTGTGGCACTGGAGCTGTGGGTGGATGAAAAATGGAGCATCCACGATGCTGAGAATGACGTGAATAGCACATTTAGTGAGTTGGTCTTAACGCAGGTAAAGGGTACACAGCCAGATAGGGGATGGGTGACCAACAGGAAGTGCAGTGCAAGGAAGGTAGTGCAGGGGTCCCCTGCGATCGTCCCCCTGCAAAACAGATGCACCGCTTTGGGTACTGTTGGGGGGGATGATTCGTCAGGGGAGGGTAGCAGCAGCCAAGTCCATGGCATCGTGGATGGCTTTGCTGCACAGGAGGGCGGGAAAAGGAGTGGGAGAGCTATAGTGATAGATGATTCAATTGTAAGGGGAATAGATAGACGTTTCTGCGGCCATAACCGAGACTCCAGGATGGTATGTTGCCTCTCTGGTGAAAGGGTCAAGAATGTCTCAGAGTGGTTGCAGCCAGTTGTCGTGGTGCATATAGGTACCAACGATACAGGTAAAAAAACAGGATGAGGTCCTACAAGACAAATTTAGGAAGCTAGGAGCTAAATTAAAAAGTAGGACCTCAAAAGTAGTAATCTCAGGATTGCTACCAGTGCGACATGCTCGTCCGAGTAGGAATCGCAGGATAGCTCAGAAGAATACGTGGCTTGAGTGGTGCAGAGGGGAGGGATTCAAATTCCTGGGACATTGGAACCGGTTCTGGGGGAGGTGGGACCAGTACAAACCGGACAGTCTGCACCTGGGCAGGACTGGAACCAATGTCCTCGGGGAAGTGTTTGCCAGTGCTGTTGGGAGGAGTTAAACTAATATGGCAGGGGAATGGGAACCTATGCAGGGAGACAGAGGGAAGTAGAATGGGGGCAGAAGCAAAAGATAGAAATAAATAAAAGTAAAAGTGGAGGGCAGAGAAACCTAAGGAAAAAAGCAAAAAGGGCCATATTACTGCAAAATTCTAAAGGGGCAAAGTGTGTGAGAAAGACAGGTCTGAAGGCTGTGTACCTCAGTGCGAGGAGTATTCGGAATAAGGTGAATGAATTAACTGCCCAGATAGCAGTTAATGGGTATGATGTAATTGGCATCACAGGGACATGGCTCCAGGGTGACCAAGGCTGTGAACTCAACATCCAGGGGTATTCAACATTTAAGGAGGATAGACGGAAAGGAAAAGGAGGCGGGGTGGCATTGCTGGTTAAAGAGGAAATTAATGCAATGGTAAGAAAGGACATTCGCTTGGATGATGTGGAACCTGCATGGGTGGAGCTACGTAATACCAAGGGGCAGAAAACGCTAGTGGAAGTTGTGTACAGACCATCAAACAGTAATAGTAAGGTTGGGGACAGCATCAAACAAGAAATTTGGGATGCATGCAATAAAGATACAGCAGTTATCCTGGGTGACTTTAATCTACATATTGATTGGGCAAACCAAACTGGTAGCAATGCGGTGGAGGAGGATTTCCTGGAGTGTATTCGGGATGGTTTTCTTGACCAATATGTCAAGGAACCAACTAGGGAGCTGGCCATCCTAGACTGGGTGATGTGTAATGAGAAAGGACTAATTAGCAATCTTGTTGTGCGAGACCCCTTGGGGAAGAGTGACCATAACATGGTAGAATTCTTTATTAAGATGGAGAGTGACACAGTTAATTCAGAAACTTGGGTCCTGAACTTAAGGAAAGGTAACTTCAATGGGTTGAGGTGTGAATTGGCTAGGATAGACTGGCAAATGATACTTAAAGGGTTGACGGTGGATAGACAATGGCAAACATTGAAAGGTCACATGGATGAACTTCAGCAATTGTTCATCCCTGTCTGGAGTAAAAATAAAATGGGGAAGGTTGCTCATCAACCGTGACTAACAAGGGAAATTAAGGGTAGTGTTAAATCCAAGGAAGAGGCATATCATTTGGCCAGAAAAAGCAGCAAACCTGAGGACTGGGAGAAATTTAGAATTCAGCAGAGGAGGACAAAGGGTTTAATAAGGAGGGGGAAAATAGAGCACGAGAACAAGGTTGCCGGGAACATAAAAACTGACTGCAAAAGCTTCTATAAATATGTGAAGAGAAAAAGATTAGTGAAGACAAACGTAGGTCCCTTGCAGTTGGATTCAGGTGAATTTATAATGGGGAACAAAGAAATGGCAGACCAGTTGAATAAATACTTTGGTTCTGTCTTCACGAAAGAAGACACAAATAACCTTCCGGAAGTACTAGGGGACCAAGGGTCTAGTGAGAAGGAGGAACTGAAGGTTATCCTTATGAGGCGGGAAATTGTGCTACAGAAATTGATGGGATTGAAGACCGATAAATCTCCCGGACCTGATAGTCAGCATCCTAGAGTATTAAAGAAGTGACCCTAGAAATAGTGGATGCATTGGTGATCATTTTCCAACAGTCCATCGACTCTGGATCAGTTCCTATGGACTGGAGGGTAGCTAATGTAACACCACTTTAAAAAAAGGGAGGGAGAGAGAAAGCAGGTAATTATAGATTGGTTAGCCTGACATCAGTAGTGGGGAAAATATTGGAATCAATTATTAAGGATGAAATAACGCATTTGGAAAGCAGTGACAGGATCGGTCCAAGTCAGCATGGATTTATGAAGGGGAAACCATGCTTGACAAATCTTCTGGAATTTTTTGAGGATGTAACTAGTCGAGTGGACAAGGGAGAACCAGTGGATGTGGTGTATTTGGACTTTCAAAAGGCTTTTAACAAGGTCCCACACAAGAGATTGCTGTGCAAAATCAAAGCACATGGTATTGGGGGTAATATACTGACGTGGATAGAGAACTGGTTGGCAGACAGAAAGCAGAGAGTCGTGATAAACGGGTCCTTTTCAGAATGGCAGGCAGTGACTACTGGAGTGCCGCAGGGCTCAGTGCTGGGACCCCAGCTCTGTACAATATACATCAATGATTTAGATGAAGGAATTGAGTGTAATATCTCCAAGTTTGCAGATGACACTAAACTGGGTGGCGGTGTGAGATGTAAGGGGGTCACTAAAAAGCTGCAGGGTGACTTGGACAGGTTAGGTGAGTGTGCAAATGCATGGCAGATACAGGATAATGTGGATAAATGTGAGGTTATCCACTTTGGGTGCAAAAACGCGAAGACAGAATATTATCTGAATGGCGGCAGATTAGGAAAAGGGATGGTGCAACGAGACATGGGGGTCATGGTTCATCAGTCATTGAAAGTTGGCATGCACGTACAGCAGGCGGTGAAGGTGGTAAATGTATGTTGGCCTTCATAGCTCGGGGAGTTGAGTAGAGGAGCAGGGAGGTCTTACTACAATTGTACAGGGCCTTGATGAGGCCTCACCTGGAATATTGTGTTCAGTTTTGGTCTCCTAATCTGAGGAAGGACGTTCTTGCTATAGAGGGAGTGCAGTGAAGGTTCACCAGACTGATTCCCGGGATGGCTGGGCTGAATTATAAGGAGAGACTGGATCAACTGAGTTTTTATACATGGAGTTTAGAAGGATGAGAGGGGATCTCATAGAAACATACAAGATTCTGACGGGACTGAACAGGTTAGATGCAGTTAGAATGTTCCCGATGTTGGGGAAGTCCAGAACCAGGGGACACAGTCTTAGGATAAGGGGTAGGCCATTTAGGGCTGAGATGAGGAGAAACTCCTTCACTCAGAGTTGTTAACCTGTGGAATTCCCTGCCGCAGAGAGTTGTTGATGCCAGTTCATTGGATATATTCAAGAGGGAGTTAGATATTGTCCTTACGGCTAAGGAGATCAAGGGATGTGGAGAGAAAGCAGGAACGGGGTACTGAGGGAACGATCAGCCTTGATCTTATTGAATGGTGGTGCAGGCTCGAAAGGCCGAATGGCCTACTCCTGCACCTATATTCTATGTTTCTAGGTCAGAAATACATCGGAAATAATTTGCCAAAGTTTCGCCGATCTATAATTCGAATTTGGCGCCACAAAGTGTGTTCAGTTGCCTCGGGGGGTGGACCTTGCTGTTTGTGCCCAAAAACGATGCTGCACTTTCTGTGCATGTGCAGAAACAAAAGTACAGTTATGACGTCGCTGTAATGGACGTGCATGCGCAGTACAGATCCGAATTGGCAATCAGCTATTTTTAAAGAGTCAATTGTGTGTGTGAGGTGTGTGAGAGCATTGGAAAAATCTGAGCTGCAGCAGTACAAGATGCAATGCGGTGCAAAGACCAAGGGCTAGATTTTGCACTTTTGTGCATATCGCCCAAAAATGGGGATTATTTCCAGCCTGGGCGGTAAAAATGGGTTTTCAGATCGACGGCTTCTCGCCCATTCTCAAAGCACCTAGTCTTCATTTTTGAAATTGGGCGTTACCATGAGCGATATGAAATGGGCGGGAGCATTACATCTTGCTGATCTTCTGCCGTAAAGTGTCGCCGTCCTTAACAACGGCATGGCAATGCTCGATTCCTGCGATTCAGGGGGGTCAAGGGTCATCAAGACTTGCGCAGAAGAGGAGACATAGAGAGAGGGAGCTAAGAGGGACTGAAGGCACATGTGCTTGTTTGGCTGTTGTGGGAGGCACAAGGGAGATTCAGCAGCAGCAAAAGGCCTACTAAGCACCAAGAACATAGCTGGCACTGAGTTTTTGTCCAACAAATAACACGGAAAGGATGGTGGAGGCCCTGGAGCTGGTAACCAGGAACACTGGTGGCAGAGGGCTCCCAGTGGTCCCGGAGCGCGGCACTGCACCCCAAAGTGCCGCATCCCCATTGACAACCACACGAGAGCCAGGAGCAACATCTTGCTTCTGGCTCGGAGCACGTTCCCACCTCGGGACTGTCCTCTCCTGCATCCGTCCAAGCAGTGGTTTGGCCGTGATCCCCCCCCCATACCCCCAAAGAATTGTTCGGCCAGGTGGCTTGGAGTCAGGAGGGGAAGGGGAAGGAGTAGAGGTGGGGAGGAGAAGCAAGGGTGGAAGGGCTGGTTTTACAGAAAAACTGATGATTTCAGACAACTGTTCGGTTTAAATGTTTTGTATTTAACAAATTGCGCATTGGCTCAGATAGCTGCACCGTTACACGCTGGTGATTCCTTAACATCAAAGGATATAATTACACTTAACTTCAATCAACTTAAACTTTGACTGTCACCAAGGTGATGCTCACCATTGATGTATGACCTGCACACCCAGCAGTATGACAGCCTTGTAAATAACACCAACATTCTTTCAGGCAAAGCACTCATTGATGAGCTCCTGATGTAAGGCTGTTGCAGTTATCATGCCACCACAGGCCTTTCATGCGGTCTACAGGGGGGCAGAAGCATGGTTTCAACATCAGCCTGATTGTGTGGGCCGATATCAGCATCCACCTCCTCGTCCTCCTCTTCCTCTCTCTGGTGAGGTGGACTGTCAGACTCATCAGGCAATTCTTGTCCCCTCCTGATAGCCAAGTTTTGCAACATGGAGCACACCAACATGAATTGCTCAGGGTTGTATTGGAGCTCGCCTTCTGAATGGTCCAGGCATCTAAAACAATGCTTAAGCAAATCCAATGGTTTTCTCCGCGATATTACGAGTGGCTTTGAGGCTCTCGTTGTATTGCCTCTCGGCTTCGGTGTGGTTGTCATGCAGGGGGGTCATCAGCCAGATGGGCAACGGCAGCTGACTGCACGTATTGGCGCCGTTTTCGTTTCCAGGTCCATGGCAAATAGTGCCATTGAGTGCCTGCATTGTGGGATAGACCGGGGGCAGGGTATCAGGATCAGTGCGTTCACCCTCCTGAGGTCACTGGCCTATAACTTGTGGGGACACCTGGGACAGGGCATCAGGATCAGTGCCTTTACCCTTCTGAATTCACTCGCTTGCTGCTTTTGGGGACACTCTATTCCCGACATCTCGCAACAACATTTTGTTGTTTACATTAGGAATGGTACCAACATTTCGCAACAACATTTTGTTCACAATCTCAATCGGTTCGTTACATTGATTGCCATGCATACAATGTCTCTTTATGTTCAGTTAGTTGTAGGTCTCCTTTAAGAGAACCCTGCTGGCTTTACCTCAATCAAATCCTTTGTTAGACACCACATGTTGGTCCCTCGGCGTTGCACCTCGTGGTATTGCCGTGGCCATCTTTTTTTTCAGCCACGCTGCACCTCGCTGCAGCAGGGATGCCATCTTGCCTCTGTCCTCGAGGTCGACTACCTTGATCCTTCTCTCTCAAGATTCTGCCACAAAAGCTGGAAGAGTGCCTGTGAATTCAATCTTCCTCCCCTGGAGTCCTGCCACTGCAGCCAGGAAGGTACTTTTAGGTCGTTTCATTTGGATCATTGCCACGCAGTCTGTGTCTCAGGTGCTGCACTGGTCTGTTCTCTGATGCCTGGCCCAAGCGAAGCTGAGGTTTTGCTCTGCCTCTGAGCATGGCGGACATCGATTGCTGGAGTGAAGAGGTCTTCCCATTTCCACTGGATCTTCCCCATCCACCTTCTTCCGAGTAGCGTTAGACCATCACCTGCAACAATCCACAGAGGTAACTTACATCCACACTACCAAGGACTGAGATCAGCTCTTTGG
Organism: Pristiophorus japonicus; assembly: GCF_044704955.1. Lineage (NCBI taxonomy): Eukaryota > Metazoa > Chordata > Chondrichthyes > Pristiophoridae > Pristiophorus > Pristiophorus japonicus. Next base: position 181,911,852 of record NC_091978.1, on the reverse strand, counting down.
TGTAGGTGCACAACTTTTCCTGTACTGGAACCAACTCATGTCATTTTTCGTTCCATAGCCTCTCAAAGGCATCCTGGCTCATCACTGACCGGTTCGTTCCCGTGTCCACTTCCATGAAGACTGGAATGACGTTTATCTCGACTTCGATCTTCACTGGAGGACAATCGGTGGTGCAGGTATACACTCCATTCATTTCTTCTTGGGACTGAGCTGCCTCTCTGGCCAAATCATCATACTCCCCGCTGGATTCAAAGTCATCTACCGACTCTTCTGCTAGTCGGTGAGTCATATTTCTTTTACACATACGCTGGAGGTGGCCCTTCGTGTTACAGGCTTTGCATACGTAGTCAACAAACTGACACTGGTGAGCCCTATGGTTTCCTCCGCAACGCCAGTATGATGCTACGCAATTAGCACCCCTCGGCGGACTCTGAATTTTGGAACCCTGAGGTCTCTGCTCTCTACCCTGGGCAGAGCCACGTTCTACAGTCTTGCCTGTGAAAGGCACCATTCTGTGTACAGTACGTGCCGGGTTTGAGTCTACAGGATGAATAATTTGCTTGGTGCTGCAGGTCGAGGTCATGAACGCCTGATTGATGCTGATGGCCTTTTGCAAGTTGACTGTGGTGTCGGCAGATAATAGCTTGTGAAGGAGGCCCTCGTGGCCAATTCCTAGAACGAAGATGTCTCGCAATGCTTCGTTGAGGTGTGTGCCAAAATCACACGGTGCCGCAAGTTTCCTGAGGTCGGCAGCATATTTTGCAATCTCCTGGCCCTCAGGTCTGCGGTGAGTGTAGAATCTGTACCTGGCCGTGAGGATACTCTCTTTTGGTTTTAGTTGAGCGCAAATTAGTTCAGTCAGCTCATCATATGTCTCATCCTTGGCCTTCATGGGTGCCAGCAAGTGCCTGACGAGGCGGTAGACCTCAGACCCACAACTGGTCAGCAGTATATCTTGCGCTTCTCCGCCAATGCGTCCGTCTCCCCTGCCAGGTCAATTGCCATAAAATATAGCTTGAGCCTTTCTGTGAAGGCATCCGAATCATCACCCTCTGCGAAGTCTTTTAGTGTGCCAAAGGTAGCCATAATCGCGTGAAAGTCTGTATTCTCATTGCCAGTTGTTATGTCTGTAATGTACTTATGAATGACTCCACGAGGCAATGTGTTATACTCAAATTGTAGTGACCCTGGTCCTTTATTCATAACTCCAGAGTGAGGCACAAGCATGGTGACTGCCCTTTTATACAGCCCCTGCCACCAGGGCAGGAAACCCCGGTCTCCACCAGTTACACCCTCTAGTGATGCCAGCATAGTATATACACAGTGTAAACCTTATTCAGCCCTCCAGAGCATCCCTGATTTTAATCGCTCAACCATTAGTGGTCATTCCTTCAGCTGCCTAGGCTCCAAGCTCTGGAATTCCCTCCCTTAAACCTCTGCCCCTCTCTACCTCTTTCCTCCTTTAAGACACTCCTCAAAGCATAGCTACATTTTTGACCTCTTTGACCAAACTTTTGATCATTTGCCCTAATTTCTCCTTATGTGCCTTTTTGTCTTGTAACACTCATGTGAAGCACCGTGAGATGTTTTACTACATTAAAGCCACTATATAAATACAAGTTGTTGTTGTTAGATGACAAGAAGGGGCAAAATATCCCCTTTTTTGCGCCTCATTAGCGCCTCTGGGGACGGTGGCGGGGGGGGGGCTTTACCGCATCCCGGGAAATTGCCCCAGAGGTTTTGGAAGTGCTGCCATAGCAGCGATGTGCCCCGCGGTTAGTGCCCCGGGCCGACACGCAACTGCTGATGATGTCATTGTGCGCAGTGACTCCTCACCACCCCGCACTGATCCCTTAGCACCCCATGGGGAACTTGCCCTATGGGCCATGAGGATGGGGCAGGCTGATGTCAACATTAGAATCGCAGGCCACGAAACTGGCTGACATCCGCTCCTGGGGCGCTGTTTCACGGGGAGGTCTGCAGTGTCCGGGCCGCCATCTTTGGGTCGGGCCGACCATGGCAGCCCTAGCATGGACCGGGCCGCCATTGTGCAGCCCGGCACTCTGTCTTGGGTGCCGGGCTGCTGGCAGGCTGCTGGAAGAAAATCTGGGAAATTCTTCTTTGACCCATCTAGGCAATTGAAACTAGTCCAGGAGATCACTCTGGCACTGAATTCCCTGCAGTATCTACCTTCTCCAAGAGGTGCTCTCCACCCCAGCCAGAAACAAGGTATCTTGATTGCGTGGGACAGGCTCGATAGACGTTGGGATGCCGAAATTCAGGGCTGACAGTGCCCATTTGCGGCGGCCATTCCTAAAAATCGAATGGCCACCGCTTTGGGGTCAACAGGCCGACCCGACCTAAATTCAGGTCGGGGATTTTTTTTGGCCTACACCCCATACCGCCCAAGTGGTATCACCACCAATAAAATCAAAAGAAAACAAATAAACAATACTTACCATCAATTTTCACCTCACTCCATGGATCCCTCACCGCGCGGTGCCCCCAACAGGGATCTGTCGGTGCAACCTTTGCAGAGTGACTGTAGACCAGCAGTACAGCCTCCCTTAAAGATGAGGGCCCACTGCCTCAGCCGCAGTGGAGGAATTTTTGCCGGCCGACTTACCAATTGGCCGTCCAAATACTGGCCCCGGGTTCAGCCGGGCCACCAACGGGCAGCCTGGCACCCCCTGGTGGTAATTACTGCTGTCAGTCGCAATACTCAGTTTTAACGCCTGAAGAGGAGATTGGAGTGGTAAATCAGGTGTTACATGCCACTCTTGAGGTGCTAAACGAAGGTAAGTGGGGCGGTAAAATCCGAGCGGTAATCATCATTTGTAGCTGCGTAACAGACATACTGGTGTCATCTGGATTCAATTGAGGAGGTGATATGATGCAGCTCCGCCTCCTCCTTATCTTCACTGCCTACGCACTCTTACTCAGAGGGGGAAGATGGCAGAGGCAAGAGCTCATCAGCATGCTCACCGGTTCTCCGACGCCGCAGTGGATGCACTCCTGGAAGGTGTGATGAGGCGACGTGAATTGTTGCGGAGCGAGACTGGCAGGAGGCCACAGCCTCAGACACTCCGAAGATTGTGGTGGGAAGTTGCACAGAACGCATCTCCAAGAAGCACGGTGCCCAGGACAGCCACCCAATGCAGGAAAAAGATCAATGATCAAACGCGGGAGTGTGAGGGTGATTATCTTTATAATGAACCTTAGCATGCCATGATCTGAGCACAATGTATAGTGTGTGCAGTTTCTCCTCAGTCAGTATGTGTAAAATCCCATGCTCTTCGTGGGTGAGCACAGATGCAAAGTTCACATTTGCAGCCTCAGCCACTCCCTGGGCCTGCATTCACACTTAACCTTCCTGCTCCATTGTTGAGACACACCCTGGTCTTGTTACATCCTCAGGTTCTAGGTGCGTGTGGAAGACGGTAGCCTCACCTTAACTGTTATTTGCTGGCTTAGTGTGTGCAGCTATTCCGGATGACATCGACCTGTGAAATTAGCGCGTAACCATCAAGAGCAGCTGCAGACCGGAGGACAGGACACTGACCTCCAGGTCCTCAGTGCAGTGGAGGAATGCGTTTCGGTCCTCATGGGCGCACAAGTGGCTGTGGTAGCGGCGCGTGAGGCCAAGCCCCATCGGGAAAGTGACAGTATGTTGAGGACCTTTGCATCCACTATCAGATGTAGATACTAATGGATGGTGGAAGCCACAAGTGACCGTGGGGTTCCAGAAATGATGGTGCAGGCTATGGCAGTCATGACAGTAGCCATTGAACACAAGGCCAAAGCCCCGCAAGACATGTTGTTGTAGAGAGTCGAAAGATATATATAGACTTAGGCATTAGGCACCTGCTGGATATTTAGAACTCACATAAGCTTAAGTGGCCACACATAAAATGGCTGCCCAGGCATGATGGGAAATCAGGTAGTCAAGCTGTGAACTGTTGAATGTTCAATGACCGAGCAATAACCCTGTGAGGCCCACTATAGGAATGCCTTGGATGCAGGATAAGAATAATGAGGAGAGAACCCATCTCCCATATTCAAGGCCATAAACCAATTAATTCCCCAGGAAGAAAGAGATAAGAGAACCCATCTCCTGTAAACAAGGTTAGAAACCAATTATTTCTCCAAGAAGAAAGAACTAGTGAGAGAACCTATATCAATCAGCCCAAGCTGACAAAAGACGAACACATGGTTCCTGAGACATAAGGGGAATTCTATTGGGTTAAAATAACCTATATGTAATCTATAATCATTGTGATTGGCTTGTGTCCAGCCGTGATGGGCTGTGTAGCTGTAGTAAACTGTTTTGTAACTGTTGTGAAACATATAAAGGTGCATGTAATCCTTTGTTCTGTGAAGAGAAACCTGGATACGGTCCTGAGTTTTTCCTTCCCGCTGAGCGTAATAAAAGCTGCTTCAGCATTGGAACCGACCCTGAGTGTTGAGTGATTCTTCGAAGAAAACACTAACGCTAACAATGGCGTAGTCGACGGGATTTCCCGGAGTCGCTGGACGCCCTTGGAAAAAAAACCCGGGTGAGTATAAAAAACAATTTTTAAGTATAAAGGGTGCGGAAGGTGGAAGCTGGTTGATCGACATGAGGAGACGGTCTAATATCTCAAACGCCTAGCCTGAGCCTGAATTAAGAGGACTTTTGTCCCACGTGACGGCCAGGAACCAAGTAGGCGTAGGGAACACACTTGGACCGTGGGATCGTGATACCGAGAGACATCTTCCAGACTCAGTAGTGTAATTTGAAATACCCCGGGATAGAACCAAGCAGTGTACAGCGGCTAACGGAATCCAAACCTGTGAACAGGGTCGGACCAACAGGCTGAGCGGTGGTAGGTAGTCGTTAAGGATACGTAGAGCACTGCGGGAATTGCTTAAACGCGTTTTTAAGAATTGTATAAGTTTGTGTAACAGCAGAACTTGTGACCTGACAGTAGCCAAGAGACAGTTTACTACAAGTCGCGCTAGAAAGAAAGCGGACCTCTGAGAGTAGATTCCTAACGATACCAGTCCTACCCAGGAATGGCCATGAAAACAAGTAAACTCGAGTGGGGACCAGAAGGGTCGCTTACCCGCCACCTGGCGGAAAAACAAAAGAAGCTAATTGAAAAAATGATTAAAGCAGGGTGGAATCCTCAGGAATTAGTTATGTGAGGAATTATTTAGATAAAACTACGAATTCCCTGAAAGGTCATGGATCCAAAAATAGAGCCGGCCAAAACAAGAAGAGAGACTGTTGTAAATGTCTAATCGTTGAGTGAGAAGTGTCTGTGTGATTTTTGACTGCAGAATGAATTTTTTATGTTTTCATGTTCCGAAAGCCTGGTTGGAAGAGGAATGCAAGTGTCTGTTTATTTTAGAAACAGAGTGAAAGTCTTTTTTTAAACCCTTTGTAATGTTGTCCTGTATGTGGGAAGTTTTAAGACATTTAAGTTAGAAACGCAGGTGTGGATTTATTCGGATGATAAGTTACGGAGCTAGGAAAATAAACAAATAAAGAATAGGTTTGTTGAGCAAAATATTTATTTGACATGCTCACTTACCTGCCGAAAGAAAACATGCAATGATTGATTGGGTTGAAAGACATAAATTTAGTCTCGGAATGAGATAAAGAATGCTTGAAAAAAAAAGAGCTTCTAAAAAAAAAAGTTTTAAATAAAGATTGAAATTACAACGTTTGAATTGGGATTTTGAGATATTCAGAGAAGGCACAGGAAATACTGAGGTGGATTTAAAAAAAAAAGAGAAAGATTAAATTAAATCTGATCAGGTCAAACTCCTGGGCAAGTGGCGAGCTATCTGCGAAGGTGTAAAAGGAACTTTTGGAAAATGTTAAAAAACAGCAAGCTTTAGTAACGACTTTGAAACTGGAGCATTTTGAGATAACGAAAGGCAGCACTCAAAAGCTGGACTCCATTCCAGTTATGGAGAAAAAGAAAAAGATAAAGACGCCACTTTGAAAGTAAACAAATGATTTTAAATTAACAACTTTATGGAGTTACGAACCCTCCGTGTAAAATACAAAACCTAATTTGAAGAAAGAAAAAAAAAGATGTAACAGACTAAATGGAAAAAGACATAACTTACTAAATACTAGTTGATGTTTGCTGTGAAAAAGATATTGGTTTAATTAGAAGAGAAAAAACAATTGGAATAAGTAAAAAAAAAACACTCTACATGGATTCGAATTTTCAATTATGAAAAAGTTTCAATGCAGTTTGAAAAGATTTCCAAAATGTCCCGAACAGTCTAAACAAGCAGGAGGGTTTTGAAGATAACGAGGAGAAAGAGAGAAATAAAAAAAAACAGAATTGAATTTCAGTAAACAAAATTGCTATTGTATGTGTGGTCTTGTTTTAAAACAATTAAAAAAAAAAAAATTCTTTGGCAAGTACTTGAATTAGAAGTTAAGAAAACATTGGAGTTTACTCTAATGATTAATGCTGTTTTTAACGGATTCCTAATTTCGAAGCCAGTTTTGAAGGCACAAAGACTTTTTTTTCAGATGATTACGTGAAGTCACGTAATGACATCAGGTCTTCTTACAAACCTGGAAAGGAGTTAACCCTTTCCATTGACAGCCGTTTTATACTGAACATTATTAATTTGGATTTCTTAATAGAAAAAAAAGACTCACCTAACAGAGGAAACAAAAATAAAAACAGAACTAGCTTATGTAATAATACTTGCCTGATACAATAAAGAAATAGATACTCAATAAAACAAATTGAAGAGTTAAAAGCTAAGATAAACAGGCTGGAAGAGATAACGGGTCTAGACGGATAGTGCAGTGCGCAGCCATAGCACCATCACCTCTGGCAATAGAGCCAATGTACCCCACGGTGGGTAGGTGTAGTCCACAAACCCAACCTAACGGTAAAGCAGACAGCGATGTTTGGAGGAATAGCTTTGGCCTTGGTCATAATAGGAGTTTGGGTAATATTTAAGTGGGTAAAGACACAGGCGCACGCCCTACAGATTCAGCTCGAAATGGTTCGATTATAACCTTGTCCTTCTGATTTTGCAGGGTGACAGGGACACTCGTAGAGCAAAAAAACTTAAACCCTGGTGACGACCAGGCCGTCTGTTTAAAATTACAGATAATACTTACCGGAATGGGAATACGAAAGGCGCTACTCGTAATATGGATAGCCCTGCGACATGCACGTACCCTGGGCAACACCGACGGACAGCAGAGCACGCTGGAAATAAACAACTATATGAACTATGGAGTCTTGTTTAATTTAACGGACGGAATGTGCATCCCAGCAGCCAAGGACTGGAGCAAGGACAGGACTTATTTTAATGCATGGTTACAAGTGAATCCTAATAAGAATCCTAATAAGAATAAGAGTATGTGTACAGTGCTCCACGGGTATAAGGAGCAGATGCATTAAACGGAGGGATGTCAAAGGGCCTGATGAATGTACTTTCGGCATAATTTGCGCGCCTCCGGGACAATCCCAGCAATCAGTCATCCGCAAGAAGGGAATGGGGCTGTGTGGGTATTACGAGGAGGCGGGGGCGGCTGCAATATAATTGTATGTATGTTTCTCAGCCCCTCCGACACCGCGCCCCATAAGAATCACTACATTGCCCGAAAAACTGCCTTGTCCCATAACTACTAAGGGACCAGAAAATGGGATTGCAATGTACAACGAAGGGGAATTATTGTATGATAATGTTAAACATGAAATTGTGCCTGTTCTGATCAATATTTCAGGCATCCAGATGCCGGAATATTGTACCGAACAGTCAAGGAAGATGTACAATGTATTAAGTAAAGTCGTAATGCAGCAGGCTGCCGATGCCATGGGTGCCAGTAAGTTCCGGGGACAGGGGTTAGCACCCAGGGTGAAGAGGGAAATAGTAAATGATGTTGCTACCGTTTTCAATACAGGAACCTCCGTAGTGAACTCGATAGACATACAAGGGCTAAATGAGAGTGTAGAACAGCTTAAAGGGGTGATGAAGGGGTTATTGGAGAGGGTGGAGCAAAACCAGGAAGACCAGGCCAACCTAGGAAAGGAGGGTGCCGAAATCCAGTTGGATGGCATCTCAGTCCTGGAAGCTCACGCTAAAACCATCAATCACCTCATTGATAGAGAACAAGAAGATACAATAAAGCAAAGACAGGGGCAACTCTGTCATGCTTATGGTCTGTGGATGGTGGGACAGATCCGCCACAACCTCGACCAGATCCAACGCGGGGAAGTACCCGATTGGATAGACAGTTCACATTTGGCTCAGTTGGCGAACCAAAGGGGGACACTGGATAATTGTACTCTGAAGGGACTGACCCGAGTATACCCCGCAATTCCAGATTGCCAGATGGGTAGGACTACCGGGATAGGGATAGTCCTGTTGATCCCCATAGCAACGCCGGACTCAGGGCCGTTCCCCTTGTACCAACTAGAGAATATCGGAGTAATACGGGAAAATGTCTCCATACGCTACTACCTAACCACCACCTCTGCCGTTCGTCGAAACAACATACTTACTGGGATTTCCCTAGCAGATTGCAAGCAAAGGGGGGAAATCACAGTATGCCCTCACCCGGTGGGCCGAGGGGAACTACACGAGTGCGGGTTTAACCGAACCAACGGGTGTGCACTAGAAATAGTGCCCGCACACATGCACTTCGCGAGGGCAGGCTACGGAGGGAGGGGAAGATACTGCGTCTCTACTACTGAGCGTTCATACCAGTATAATGACCTGCAGTGCCCTATACCGCAGCCAAACTTTTGCTTTACACCACTACGACCTGTCGCGATCGGGCAAGCGCATATCACCCAGGTTAGGCACTGGAAGTCCGAAGTTATTGAAGTAACTGATCAGCTCCATGATCATTTGCAGGATTATGATGAGCCAGAGCAGGTCCCTATCCCACATCTAACCGAAGTATTACGGGAGTTGAGGCTCAGAGTGGGTCAATCTGTAAAACTCTATCACCAGCTACAAACTAAAATCAAAGAAGATACCGAGGTAGACTTACAAAGTCAGAGTTGGTGGAGAAAGGTCTGGGACTGGGGAATAAATGTGAACATCCACCCATGGATCCGAATTATTTCACACACACTGGTCGGAATACAATTAATCTTAGCAATAACATGGGGCGTGATGGCCTGCCAGGTATGCAGGCGCCACAAACGGCGGAAACGGACTAATCACCGTTCCCTGGATATTAAACAGGCCTGTTTGATAAGGGGACGGGAGGAGCTAGCCTTTGTTAATTTGATTTAAGCAACCGGAACTCCTGAAACCGCGTGACTGGCCAGCACGTTGAGGCAAGGAGTACCGGGCCATGCACAAATATCAGATAAAGGCAGTATTTCGGTTAAAAGGGGACTAGGACTAGTCCCTTTACCGAAAGGGGGAATTGTTGTAGAGAGTCGAAAGATATATATAGACTTAGGCATTAGGCACCTGCTGGATATTTAGAACTCACATAAGCTTAAGTGGCCACACATAAAATGGCTGCCCAGGCATGATGGGAAATCAGGTAGTCAAGCTGTGAACTGTTGAATGTTCAATGACCGAGCAATAACCCTGTGAGGCCCACTATAGGAATGCCTTGGATGCAGGATAAGAATAATGAGGAGAGAACCCATCTCCCATATTCAAGGCCATAAACCAATTAATTCCCCAGGAAGAAAGAGATAAGAGAACCCATCTCCTGTAAACAAGGTTAGAAACCAATTATTTCTCCAAGAAGAAAGAACTAGTGAGAGAACCTATATCAATCAGCCCAAGCTGACAAAAGACGAACACATGGTTCCTGAGACATAAGGGGAATTCTATTGGGTTAAAATAACCTATATGTAATCTATAATCATTGTGATTGGCTTGTGTCCAGCCGTGATGGGCTGTGTAGCTGTAGTAAACTGTTTTGTAACTGTTGTGAAACATATAAAGGTGCATGTAATCCTTTGTTCTGTGAAGAGAAACCTGGATACGGTCCTGAGTTTTTCCTTCCCGCTGAGCGTAATAAAAGCTGCTTCAGCATTGGAACCGACCCTGAGTGTTGAGTGATTCTTCGAAGAAAACACTAAAGCTAACAATGTCATCAGTGGGTGGTGGCATCATTGCGCTCTCTGCTCTGGTGCAGACTCACTCAGGAAGACACCATTCTGCCTCCCATCGCTGCCATTCCACCTTTGCACCTGCTGCTGTCTGCAATCCATCCAGCCAATACTGCCTTTGCCCATGCTGTGGTGGTGCAGTCCAAAGCTGGGCCTTCCAGGGCCCGGACTGGTCGGGAACATCCTGCTAGTCCATCAGTTGTGTCTGCAGCACTGACAGAGCAACTTTCACCCAGTCTTGATGCAGGCACTGAGACCACATTGAGGAGGAGCAATAGACGTGGAAGGGGAGAAACGGGAAGGGTGGTAAATCACTGTGCAAGTCCCACTACCCAATGATAGCTTCATGGGCATATCTGTTGACCTTATTAAAATATTAAGGCATGTATATAGTTGCACTTGCCTCTGGGTGATTAAGTTTACAGGGGTGTTGTTTCATTCATAATTGGCTGCTGCTGATGGCTCTGTGTTGTGCTTCTTTATGGCACACTTGTTGATGTTAATAAAAGTTATTTTGTGACTTCACATTATTGCGATTTGATTTATATACACAGAGGGTTGCAGGGTGGGGTGCGATGTCTTTAGCACATCATCAGGTGAATAGGCTGCCACTCTGCCTGTGTTGTGTCATTTATTGGAATCACTGCGCGATGAGACTCTGACGAGCAGCCGTTGCAGCAGCAATAGTGTCAGGCTGCCTCCTCCATGGCTGATGCTCCTCATCTTCCTCCTCATCGTCCTCATCCTCCTGAGTTGCAGCTGCCATCCCCGGTGGCAATGTCTCGTCCCTGATGATGGCCAGGTGAAAAGGGACACTGTATCAGGTAAGTACTGAAATGTCCCTCCAGAGTGGTCAAGGCAGCTTTAGAACCCCAATAGTTTGCTCAATTATGGTCCTGGTTGTGACGTGGTCATGCTTGTAGCACTGCTCAGCAGGGGTGGTGGGGTTGCAGAGGAGAACCATCGGCCAAGTGGTGAGATCATATCCTTTGTCAGTGATCAGCCAGCCACGCCCTTCATGCGGTTGCTGCGACAGTTGTGGCACACTGCTCTCCCGCAGGATGAAGGCATCGTGGCACCTGCCAGGATAGTGTCCATTGACAGTGAGGATCATATGCCTGTGGTCACACACCAACCGTACATTGAGGGAGTGGTAGCCATGTGATTGCGAAACACCCCTCTGTTGTGGAACGGGGCCCGCAATGCCACATACTTTCAATCAATGGCCCCCCTGAACCCTGGGAAGCCCATTATCTTGGCGAAGCCACTGGAGTGCTGATCCTGGTTCTCCCTGGACATGCTGAACTTTATGCAGAGAGCATCGATCGCCTGGTAAATGCAGCAATGTACTGCAAACTGCGAGAGGTTGCACATATCGCCTACAGGAACCTGGAAGGACCCGATAGCGTAGAAGTTGAGGGCAACTGTCACTTTCACTGGCACTGACAGCGAGGTCCTGGTGCTGATTTCAGCTTCGAGGTCTGTGTGCAGGAGGTGGCAGAGCTCGATGAGCACCTCCTTGCGGAAGCGCAGCCTTCTTATGCAGTGCTCCTCGTTCATATCAAGATACAAAGAATGCGCACGGTAAAACCTGGAAGCAAGGGGGGGGGAGCGGGGAAAGGCTTCCTGTCCCAATGTCTGGGGCCTCTCCTGAGGCGTGTTCCCACATTGGCCATATCCCATCTGTGTAGCTGGCGCCTTCAAAGTGGTCGCCACCATAGAAACATAGAAAATAGGTGCAGGAGTAGGCCATTCGGCCCTTCGAGCCTGCACCGCCATTCAATGAGTTCATGGCTGATAAGGTAACTTCAGTACCCCATTCCTGCTTTCTCACCATATCCCTTGATCCCCCTAGTAGTAAGGACTACATCTAACTCTTTTTGAATATATTTAGTGAATTGGCCTCAACTTTCTGTGGTAGAGAATTCCACAGGTTCACCACTCTTTGGGTGAAGAAGTTTCTCCTCATCTCGGTCCTAAATGGCTTACCCCTTATCCTTAGACTGTGACCCCTGGTTCTGGACTTCCCCAACATTGGGAACATTCTTCCTGCATCTAACCTGTCTAAACCCATCAGAATTTTAAACGTTTCTATGAGATCCCCTCTCATTCTTCTGAACTCCAGTGAATACAAGCCCAGTTGATCCAGTCTTTCTTGATATGTCAGTCCCGCCATCCCAGGAATCAGTCTGGTGAACCTTTGCTGCACTCCCTCAATAGCAAGAATGTCCTTCCTCAAGTTAGGAGACCAAAACTGCACACAATACTCCAGATGTGGCCTCACCAAGGCCCTGTACAACTGTAGTAACACCTCCCTGCCCCTGTACTCAAATCCCCTCGCTATGAAGGCCAGCATGCCATTTGCCTTCTCAACCGCCTGCTGTACTTGCATGGCAACTTTCAATGACTGATGTACCATGACACCCAGGTCTCGTTGCACCTCCCCGTTTCCTAATCTGTCACCATTCAGATAATAGTCTGTCTCTCTGTTTTTGCCACCAAAGTGGATAACCTCACATTTATCCACATTATACTTCATCTGCCATGCATTTGCCCACTCACCTAACCTATCCAAGTCAATCTGCAGCCTCATAGCATCCTCCTCACAGCTCACACTGCCACCCAACTTAGTGTCATCCGCAAATTTGGAGATACTACATTTAATCCCCTCGTCTAAATCATTAATGTACAATGTAAACAGCTGGGGCCCCAGCACAGAACCATGCGGTACCCCACTAGTCACTGCCTGCCATTCTGAAAAGTACCCATTTACTCCTACTCTTTGCTTCCTGTCTGCCAGCCAGTTCTCAATCCACGTCAGCACACTACCATACGACGTGGTGTGCCAGCACTGCCCCCAGCACGTTGCCGAAGGCAAGAGTGAGATGCTACTCAGCAATGCATCCGAAGTGGAACCCATCAATATTATCAAAGTGGTAGTCTTCAAGGTAAGTACTCAGTAGCCGCAGCACGCCAACACCTATGAGGAGGATACATAGCACTCACCACGACTTCTGTGCCCCGGTTGATACTCCCGTTATATACCACCCCGGCATCGTAACCTTGACTTGTGAACACCAACTTTTTGTGGCGAGTTCCCCGCCAACAAGTAAGTGAGACGCAAAGAATGAAGATCATGTCAGCGGTGCTAGTGAGGTGTTGCACACGTACTGATGTCATGATTTCTCTGACGGTAGTAGGCGGGACGGTGCTCCTTTACGACACTGCAAAAACTCAATCGAAGTTTGCAGCAGGCGGTGACATCGCCAAATACGGGTGCTAAGCCATTTGTGCCGAGATTCTGCCTCTCCGGGGCAGTAACCATTAAATTTTGGCCCATGTGTTACACCATTAGTGTTCCTCATATGCTCTCTCAGGTCATAGCGTTGCCATAGCGTTACTTGCAGAAGAGCAGGAGCTTTCTCCCAGTGCCCCAGCCAATATTTATCCCTCAACCAAAATAATATCTAATTATTTATCTCATTTCTGTTTTTGGGCATTGATGAAAGCAAGTTAGCTGCCTGTTTCCCTACATGACAAGTGTGACTGCACATCATTAGGACTTCATTGGCTATGAAGCGCTTTGGGATGTCCTGAGGCTATAAAAGGCTCTATGTAGATGCAAATTTCTTCTTTCTCTCTGAAAACATTTGGGGTTAAGGACTCCTCTGCAACAATGTAAAGATTTTCTCTGTTCATTATTTTTGTCAAAATAACAAGAATTTCCATTTATATAGCAAACTTAATGTGAAAAATGTCTCATAGTGCTTACTAGTAAACACATATATATTGACATTAGTTTATAACTACATCCGAAATACCAAACAAAGAATTTTCTTACCTTTTGGCAATAATAAAACTGTCAGGGTATAGTTTTTGCTTTGGGCGCAATTGGCAATCCGGGTTTGATTTATGAAGGTTTATTCAAAAATAAACACTAAGCAGTAAAGAACCGATAGAGTAAGCTGTGAGTAAAAGAATC